>NC_069510.1:126730296-127081546 GCF_027579735.1 Bombina bombina
TAATATGTGTGGGTACAGTAAATGAGTAAGAGGAAAATTACAGCTAAACAGAAATGTAAAAATAGCCTTGGTCCCAAACGGACAGAAAATGGAAAAGTGCTGTGGTCATTAAGGGGTTAAAGGTATAGAGCTTTTGTGTAAAAAATGTGGTTTAATGCTCCCTAGAGAAGCCAAAAAGCAAATTCTGTGACCTAGGTTTTCTTCAAAATGCTGCAAATCTGGTTTAGGCAATGTGAAGAAAACTGAGGTTACAGAATTTGCTTTTTTGACCTTTCTAGAGAGTGTGGAAGAAGCAGTTTTTACACAAAAGAAAGAACGCCCCTTTAACAAGTCCTCTGGCAGGGAGATACCAACTACAACCCATAGAACCATTAAAGGAGGCAATCTATAGCAAAAAGGTGTTCCGGATGTTACATACTAACAGACGTGACAGACATAACACAAGTCAGATGGAATTTGCCTCAATTCAAATTTATACACCAATATTTAAAGGATTATGAAACCCAAAAATGTTCTTTTGTGATTTAGACAGAACATAACATTTAAAAAAAACAAAACAATTTACTTCTATTATCAAATTTGCTTTTTTCCCATGAAATTCTGTGTTGAAGAGATACCTAGCTAGGCATCTGGAGCACTATATAGCAGGAAAGAGTGCTGCCATATAGTGCTCTAGAAATGGGCTGACTCCTAAGCATACATCCCTGCTGTTCAACAAAAGATAACAAGAGTATGAATATAAATTGATAACAGAAGTAAATTAGAAAGTCGTTTAAAATCACTGCTGTATCTGAATCATGAAAGAAACATTTTGGATTTCGTATCCCTTGAAAATTCCCAATTTTTCAGCAACAAAATTTTTTAATTTTTTTTTTTAAAAACAAAAATAAAAAACGTAGCTTGAAACACAAGTGACAGTAGGCATTGCACAAAATGTATTACACGTTTTACTAAGCCATAAAACTTTCAGTTGAGTACCCTTTGTGTTTTTAACCCCTGACTGTCTCCCCTTCGGTGACTCACATGACCACAAAGTAATCACATGATCCTTTACATGGTAGCGTAGCAACACAGCAATTTCATAAAAATGTTTTAAAACTGAGAGCAAAAACTTTCAGACTAACATAAAATCTTTAATAATAGGAAAAAAAACCTTTGCAAAATATTTTCCCCTTTCCTGCAAATTATCTCTAAAAACTGATAGGCTTTCCAATTCCTATTAAAGTGGAAGTGCGGACACTAAAGACAAAATTAAACTTGCATATTTAGATAGAGCATGCCATTTTATTATTATTTTATTTTTATCCAACAGTGAGTACGAGTTCACAATAAAGAAAAAACAACATATTATTAGCATGCCATTTTAAACAACTTTCACATTTATACGAGTCTCATAGCAATCTGTTTAAGTTCTTAGAAAAAATAAAATCTACTGATAATTTGAAATTCAACATAAATGTAATTGGATTGCCTTTTTATTGTGAATTTGTGAAACATGCAATTCTTCTGTATTTAATTATCTAATACACTGCTATATTCAACACAGCCATTGTTTGCACACTAGTGACCCATTTATAGCTGCCCCTAACCTTCCACAGCTGAAAAGGAAACCTAGGTTACAATATGGCAGCCCTCTTTGTTTCACACTTATTATTTCATTGTTTAAACTGGTATAATTTTAAAAATGCCTCTGCTTATTATTCTCAGGCTAATACAGGACTTGACAAACCAGGAGCCAGGAATTTTACCTCTGGCAAAAACATTTTGAGTTTTTCTCCATATAGCTACATACAAATACCACTATCTGGCTCTTAAATATTCTTATTGGCTCCTAAATTTTAAACAAATTTGTCAACCTCTGGGCTAATACGTTATTATATCTAGCATAAATGTTCCTTTACAGTGCAATAAACAAGACACACTACACAGGAAACCAAAAGGCAAAAGAAAACACAATAAGGTGAGATTAAGAGATATTTGAATGTAATCAAATAGGTACATTACTACATAAATGATAGTTGATAAATATCATCCCTGTTTAAATTCAAGCATAGAGGCAAACCCGTGTGAAATCTACGTGAAATACAGTTAGCATTATTATAAATCACACTTCTAGATTGTAAGTTCCCACGGGAATAGGGCCCTCAATTCCTCCTGTATGTGTTTGTCAAATGTTGTCTTGTCTCTAACAAGTTTTACATCATTGTTGTATTTAAAGGGACAGTCTAGACCAAAATAAACTTTCATGATTCAGATAGAGCATGTAATTTTAAACAATTTTACAATTTACTTTTATCACCAATTTTGCTTTGTTTTCTTGGTATTCTTAGTTGAAAGCTTAACCTAGGAGGTTCATATGCTAATTTCTTAGACCTTGAAGCCCACCTCTTTCAGATTGCATTTTAAGTTTTTCACCACTAGAGGGTGTTAGTTCACGTATTTCATATAGATAACACTGTGCTAGTGCACGTGAAGTTATCTGGGAGCAGGCACTGATTGGCTAGACTGCAAGTCTGTCAAAAGAACTGAAAAAGGGGCAGTTTGCAGAGGCTTAGATACAAGGTAATCACAGAGGTAAAAAGTGTATTATTATAACTGTGTTGGTTATGAAAAACTGTGGAATGGGTAATAAAGGGATTATCTATCTATTAAAACAATAAAAATTCTGGTGTAGACTGTCCCTTTAAATTAATTTTACCCATGGACAGCGCTGCAGAATATGTTGGCGCTTCATAAATAAAGTATTATAATAATAATCACATGGAAAAGAAGAAATAGTACAAGTATGTTGTCACATACATGACAGTGTGCAAAAAAAACAGTACAGGCTTGTAAATTTCACACCTCAGGAAAGCGTTTTCACTATTCAAAAAAACATGTGGGCCCCTATTTAATAAAGGTCTGTCGGACCTGATCCGACAGTGCGGATCAGGTCCGACAGACCTCGCTGAATGCGGAGAGAAATACGCTCTCCGTATTCAGCATTGCACCAGCAGCTCTTGTGAGGGTATCAATCAACACCTGTAGCATAAAAGATAACAATTGTATTGGATTTTTTCACATTAAATATTGTTTTCTCTCTCTAAATAAAGAAACAAGTTACAGACTTTTGCATGGATTCCACACAATCATTGGTCTATTCTTTATGCACATAAACAAGCTTTTACACTGCTTCACATGCAGTGCTAAGATTGCTATTACAGTGCAATATGTATCCATATGTGTAATAGAGGGGTCCTGGATATCTTTTATATTCCTTTTTGAATAGGCATGACAATATCTGAATATGAGACTAGGGTTGTCACCTCGGCCAGGTTTTCCTTTACACTTATGATTTACACATGCTGCAAGGTATGCAGGGAGGAAAATGAATAGTTCCTCCCTGCATTTGCTTAATACATGCATTAACAAATTAGAAATCAATACAGTAGAATGACTAGCAGATACATAATGTATTCTATCACTCTATAGAAGTCAAAGGGTTAAAGAGACCATAGGTTGTCTGTGCCCAGTAATCTATAACCACTTTAGAGCAAAACAAGGCGGCAAAGGATTGGAATGCAATGTATTGCAGATCTTGTAGGCAGCTGAGAGGTGAATGACTGACTGGCAAAGACTTTAGAATTAAAAATGTTTCACTTTTCACCAGAAGTAATTAAATATTCACTTAATTTAGCATCCTTATAAAAATAGCAACACAAATCTGTATTAAAGTGTAAATCAAGTAAGACTTGCATAGTAAATGCAGCAAACCATCTCTATAATCACCAGTACTGAAATACTCAATATAAAAAGAGAATCATTCTGCAAATACAAAATAGCCTGTCACAAACCAGAGAAGGCTGCTGTAATGGACTCCAGCACAGAAATGCTTAATCGTACACACAGATAGAGACGCCTCGAGGCAAACCACAGAGAGATGGGGGATGAGAGTCGCAGATAATGGGAAAGGAAGAGGTGGGTAACTGCATTTGGGGAAATGATAGCTTTTCACAACATTTGGAGAAACTGTTAACAGGGGCATTTTTAAATGACTAAATAAGTGGACACAGGGTTGTTGCCGTACAGAGAGAGCATGGGTGATGCTGTATTGGCATTACAGGATGGTGGGCATAAAACTACAGAAGCAAGATGTCTGCAGCAAGAACAGAGAGAACGCTGAGTATATATAGATGGGGGCTTTGGTAGAGAGGAGGGCTGAGGGCTGCATGCAGAAGGTGAGTAGGGTACCCAAATAAATAAGCCAAGACAAGAGGGGAAGGCACCGAGCCTTACAGGGAGGGTATTACAGGAAATAGATCTATTGGAATATGCTCAGCAGTCATGGTGTGTGTGTAATGCTTGTATGGTGTAACTTGTACATAGCACATCTGTTTAGTAACAAGGATGTGTAAAATGAGAATGTGACAGGCAGATAGCTGCGTATCAAGAATGTGACAGAGAGATAGCTGTATACAGAGGTGTGGCAAGTAGACAGCTGCATGCAGAGGATATGACAGGCAGATGTATACTGAGGATGTGACAGGCAGATAGCTGTATACAGTGTATGTGACAGGCAAACAGCTGTATACAGTGTATGTGACAGTCAGATAGCTGTATACAGTGTATGTGACAGGCAAACAGCTGTATACAGTGTATGTGACAGTCAGATAGCTGTATACAGTGTATGTGACAGGCAAACAGCTGTATACAGTGTATGTGACAGTCGGATAGATGTATACAGTGTATGTGACAGGCAAACAGCTGTATACAGTGTGTGTGACAGGCAGACAGATGTATACAGTGTGTGTGACAGGCAGACAGCTGTATACATTGTGACAGGCAAACAGCTGTATACAGTGTATGAGACAGGCAGATAGCAGTATACAGTGTATGAGACAGGCAGATAGCAGTATACAGTGTATGTGAAAGTCAGATAGCAGTATACAGTGTATGTGACAGGCAAACAGCTGTATACAGTGTATGTGACAGTCAGATAGCTGTATACAGTGTATGAGACAGGCAGATAGCAGTATACAGTGTATGAGACAGGCAGATAGCAGTATACAGTGTATGTGAAAGTCAGATAGCAGTATACAGTGTATGTGACAGGCAAACAGCTGTATACAGTGTATGTGACAGTCAGATAGCTGTATACAGTGTATGAGACAGGCAGATAGCAGTATACAGTGTATGTGACAGTCAGATAGCAGTATACAGTGTATGTGACAGGCAAACAGCTGTATACAGTGTATGAGACAGGCAGATAGCAGTATACAGTGTATGTGACAGGCAGATAGCAGTATACAGTGTATGTGACAGTCAGATAGCAGTATACAGTGTATGTGACAGGCAAACAGCTGTATACAGTGTATGTGACAGTCAGATAGCTGTATACAGTGTATGTGACAGGCAAACAGCTGTATACAGTGTATGTGACAGTCGGATAGATGTATACAGTGTATGAGACAGTCAGATAGCTGTATACAGTGTATGAGACAGGCAGATAGCTGTATAAAGTGTATGAGACAGGCAGATAGCTGTATAAAGTGTATGTGACAGGCAGACAGCTGTATACAGTGTATGAGACAGGCAGACAGTTGTATACAGTGTAACAGGCAATTAGCTGTATACAGTGTGTGTGACAGGCAGATGTATACTGAGGATGTGACAGGCAGATAGCTGTATACGGTGTGTGTGACAGGCAGACAGCTGTATACAGTGTATGTGGCAGTCAGATAGCTGTATACAGTGTATGTGACAGTCAGATAGCTGTATACAGTGTATGAGACAGGCAGACAGTTGTATACAGTGTAACAGGCAATTAGCTGTATACAGTGTGTGTGACAGGCAGATGTATACTGAGGATGTGACAGGCAGATAGCTGTATACGGTGTGTGTGACAGGCAGACAGATGTATACAGTGTATGTGGCAGTCAGATAGCTGTATACAGTGTATGTGGCAGTCAGATAGCTGTATACAGTGTATGTGACAGTCAGATAGCTGTATACAGTGTATGTGACAGTGATATAGCTGTATACAGTGTATGTGGCAGTCAGATAGCTGTATACCGTGTATGTGGCAGTCAGATAGCTGTATACAGTGTATGTGACAGTCAGATAGCTGTATACAGTGTATGTGACAGTCAGATAGCTGTATACAGTGTATGTGAGTCAGATAGCTGTATACAGTGTATGTGACAGTCAGATAGCTGTATACAGTGTATGTGACAGTCTGATAGATGTATACAGTGTATGAGACAGGCAGACAGCTGTATACAGTGTATGTGACAGTCGGATAGATGTATACAGTGTATGAGACAGGCAGACAGCTGTATACAGTGTATGTGACAGGCAATTAGCTGTATACAGTGTATGTGACAGGCAATTAGCTGTACACAGTGTGTGTGACAGCCAGATAGCTGTATACAGTATATGAGACAGGCAGATAGCTGTATACAAGGTATGAGACAAGCAGACAGCTGTATACAGTGTATGAGACAGGCAGATAGCTTTATACAGTGTGTGTGACAGCCAGATAGCTGTATACAGTATATGAGACAGGCAGATAGCTGTATACAAGGTATGAGACAAGCAGACAGCTGTATACAGTGTATGAGACAGGCAGATAGCTTTATACAGTGTATGTGACAGGCAGGCAGTTGTATAAAGTATATGAGACAGGGAGATAGCTGTAAACATTGGATATGACAGGCAGATAGCTGTATACATTGTATGTGACAGGCAGACAGCTGAATACAGTGTATGTGACAGGCAGGCATTTGTATACAGTGTATGTGACAGGCAGGCATTTGTATACAGTGTATGTGACAGGCAGACAGTTGTATACAGTGTATGTGACAGGCAGACAGTTGTATACAGTGTATGTGACAGGCAGACAGCTGAATACAGTGTATGTGACAGGCAGGCAGTTGTATACAGTGTATGTGACAGGCAGGCAGTTGTATACAGTGTATGTGACAGGCAGGCAGTTGTATACAGTGTATGTGACAGGCAGACAGTTGTATACAGTGTATGTGACAGGCAGACAGCTGTATACAGTGTATGTGACAGGCAGACAGTTGTATACAGTGTATGTGACAGGCAGGCAGTTGTATACAGTGTATGTGACAGGCAGACAGCTGAATACAGTGTATGTGACAGGCAGATAGCTGTATACATTGGATATGACAGGCAGATAGTTGTATACAATGGATATGACAGGCAGATAGCTGTATACATTGGATATGACAGGCAGATAGTTGTATACAATGGATATGACAGGCAGATAGCTGTATACATTGGATATGACAGGCAGATAGCTGTATACAATGGATATGACAGGCAGATAGCTGTATACATTGGATATGACAGGCAGATAGCTGTATACATAGGATATGACAGGCAGATAGCTGTATACACTGAATATGACAGACAGATAGCTGTATACATAGGATATGAAAGGCAGATAGCTGTACACATAGGATATGACAGGCAGATGTATATAGAGGATATTACAGGCAGATAGCTGTATACATAGGATATGACAGGCAGATAGCTGTATACATTGGATATGACAGGCAGATGTATATAGAGGATATGACAGGCAGATAGCTGTATACATTGGATATGACAGGGAGATAGCTGTATACATTGGATATGACAGGCAGATAGCTGTATACACTGAATATGACAGGCAGATAGCTGTATACACTGAATATGACAGGCAGATAGCTGTATACACTGAATATGACAGGCAGATAGCTGTATACATTGGATATGACAGGCAGATAGCTGTATACATTGGATATGACAGGCAGATAGCTGTATACATTGGATATGACAGGCAGATAGCTGTATACATTGGATATGACAGGCAGATAGCTGTATACACTGAATATACATTGGATATGAAAGGCAGATAGCTGTATACATTGGATATGACAGGCAGATAGCTGTATACACTGAATATGACAGGCAGATAGCTGTATACATTGGATATGACAGGCAGATAACTATACATAGGATATGACAGGCAGATAGCTGTATACATAGGATATGACAGGCAGATAGCTGTATACATTGGATATGACAGGCAGATGTATATAGAGGATATGACAGGCAGATAGCTGTATACATAGGATATGACAGGCAGATAGCTGTATACATTGAATATGACAGGCAAGTATACATTGGATATGACAGGCAGATAGCTGTATACATAGGATATGACAGGCAGATAGCTGTATACATTGGATATGACAGGCAGATGTATATAGAGGATATGACAGGCAGATAGCTGTATACATAGGATATGACAGGCAGATAGCTGTATACATTGGATATGACAGGCAGATAGCTGTATACATTGGATATGACAGGCAGATAGCTGTATACATTGGATATGACAGGCAGATGTATATAGAGGATATGACAGGCAGATAGCTGTATACATAGGATATGACAGGCAGATAGCTGTATACATTGAATATGACAGGCAAGTATACATTGGATATGACAGGCAGATAGCTGTATACATAGGATATGACAGGCAGATAGCTGTATACATTGGATATGACAGGCAGATGTATATAGAGGATATGACAGGCAGATAGCTGTATACATAGGATATGACAGGCAGATAGCTGTATACATTGGATATGACAGGCAGATGTATATAGAGGATATGACAGGCAGATGTATATAGAGGATATGACAGGCAGATAGCTGTATACATAGGATATAACAGGCAAATATCTGTATACATTGGGTATGACAGGCAGATAGCTGTATACATTGAATATGACAGGCAGATGTATACATTGGATATGACAGGCAGATAGCTGTATACATAGGATATGACAGGCAGATAGCTGTATACATAGGATATGATAGGCAGATAGCTGTATACATAGGATATGACAGACAGATAGCTGTACACATAGGATATGACAGGCAGATGTATATAGAGGATATGACAGGCAGATAGCTGTATACATAGGATATGACAGGCAGATAGCTGTATATAGAGGATCTGACAGGCAGATGTATATAGAGGATATGACAGGCAGATGTATATAGAGGATATGACAGGCAGATGTATATAGAGGATATGACAGGCAGATGTATATAGAGGATATGACAGGCAGATAGCTGTATACATTGAATATGACAGGCAAGTATACATTGGATATGACAGGCAGATAGCTGTATACATTGAATATGACAGGCAAGTATACATTGGATATGACAGGCAGATAGCCAGTGGCGTCACTAGGGTTGGTGTCACCCGGTGCGGTAAGTTATGGTGTCACCCCCCCCCCCCAGAAAGCAGACACACACAAAAACACAGGCAAACACACATACAAACACTCAGACACACTTAAAACATACTCAGATGCACACACAAACACTCGGAAACACACTCAGACACACACACACACAAAAACACTCAGACACACACACAAAAACACACACACACAAAAACACTGAGACACACACACACACAAAAAAACTCAGACACACACATACAAAATATGTAAACTGCACTGCATTAATTATAAAGCTCATGCCTAGAGCTGCTCCCTGGCTCAGCAGAGCATCAAATGAAAGATAAATAGAGCACTCTAAAAATAAATCACTAAAGAAAAGTTTTAGGTGCAAACTATGAAAATTCTGCTCTCTGACTCTGTTCCAAGTCTGTCAGTGCACAGCCACGGGCCGCGTGCCTACCGCTTCTTATGGCCAATCAGCTCTGCACTCTGCCCACCCCCAGACCCCCGCCCGCCCTCCTACCTGTTCAGTGTGCACTTAGTGTACCGTAACCGTAATGGTCTGGTGGGCATCATATGTGGCTGCTTCACTTTAAAGACAGTGTCAAACAGTCATGCGGTCAGGTGCCAGGCATCCCCTCATGATTTGCCAGTTCCCGTTTAGAGAGACAGCACAGCAGTGAGTGACTCCACTGCTCCACATGTCACTGAGCAGTGAGCACAGATAGGCAGGCAGGTTTAGGCTAGGAGCAGCCGGGAAAACTATTTGTTGAAATTGCAGCACTGGCTCAAGGGGCAAAAAAATTGTGTGTCTACATCTTCCCCAGTCCCACCAATGTTCACAAATGCCAGCCCCTCTAATAAAAAAAAAATCTATGCATCTCAACATTGTATTTCTTTGAATTTCAATAAAATTAAAAAAAAAAAAAAAAAAAAAAAAATTTTTTTTTTTTTTTTTTTTTTTGGTGTCACCCCCTGGTGGGTGTCACCCGGGTGCGGCCCGCCCCCCCCGCCCCCCCCTAGTGACGCCACTGCAGATAGCTGTATACATTGAATATGACAGGCAAGTATACATTGGATATGACAGGCAGATAGCTGTATACATAGGATATGACAGACAGATAGCTGTATACATAGGATATGACAGGCAGATAGCTGTATACATAGGATATGACAGGCAGATGTATATTGAGGATCTGACAGGCAGATAGCCTTATACTGAGGTATGACAGGCAGATAGCCTTATACTGAGGTATGACAGGCAGATAGCCTTATACTGAGGTATGACAGCTATATAACTGTATAGTGAGGATTGGACATGGCTATATTCAGTATAATGTAGCAGACTTACCCACAGCTCCGTGCCCCAGCTCATGGTGCCCGGGGCCCCCTCAGTAACCAGTTGGTGACAGCGAGAGATGTAATATTCTCTGCCTGGCTCTCTCAGTCACTGGGTATCACGGGTACGCGGCTCTGGGTGTCTCGGTATCACGGGTGCGCGACTCACTCAGATTCCAGAAATCTCGGTATTACATTTACATCCCTAATCGGACTCACACTGCAGCCGCCTCACACAATCCCGGCGGCAGCGCGCGCGCGTGCAAGCAGCAGAAGAGAGGCGCGTTCACACTCGGGCTTTCCTACAAGGGGCGGGGCTTCACTGTATCCTGGCAAATAGGGGCGTGCACTGCGCAGAAATGGGCGGGAAATAGCGGAGACAAGAAATAGATATGTGTGAGGCGTTACCTGAGGGAACACAATATTTATAGGTTGTATAATAATTAATGTTATAATACTGTTATGTTATTCGTTTTATTCACACGCGTACATAAAAGCAATTCATTTACAACTCAATATTTTGTCCACTTTGAAATTTGGTATTTATTTAGTAGCGAAGTATTATTAGTATAAATACTACTATTAATAATATATTTGTCAAAAGGTTATTGAGCAGTGCAAAATGTATGAAAAATTAATACTATTTCCCCCAAAAAAGTAACATTTTACTCAGACAGGATCTCAGTTTCTGAGAGGTTCTCCTTAATTATTAAAGGGACATAAAACCCAAAATATTTATTTCATGATTCAGACAGAGAATACAATTTAAAAAAAAAAAAAAAAAGTTTCAAATTTGCTTCAGTCTCATGTTATTTTTTGTTGAAGAGGATACCTAGATAGGTCATGTGCTCATGTCTTGAGCACTACATGACAGTAAATATTGCTGCCATCTAGTGTTCTTGCTAATGTATAACATTACAAAACTGTTGCCATAGGTAACGTGCGCACGCCTGAGCTTACATTGCTGCTTTTCAACAAAGGATAACAAGAAAACAAAGAACATTTCATAATAGAAGTAAATTAGAAAGTTGTTTAAAATTGTATGTTCTATCTAAATCATGAAATATTTCATTTTGTTTATATGCTCCCACCCATAAAAATATAGGACTCCTCTACTTATTATTACGTTTAGGTGTTTAAGCCACACCCATTTCTAACAGGTGCATACAATCCAGCACATAGCCATTAAGGGGCCAATTTACTAAGCCCGTATCGGCCCCAATGCCTCTGTTTCCGTGCAAGCCTTCAGGCTCACTAGAAACAGGAGTTAAGAAGCAGCGATCTTAAGACCGCTGCTCCTTAACTCATCCGCCTGCTCTGAGGTGTCGGACAACAATCCGCCCGATCGCATACGAACTGGTTTATTGACACCCCCTGCTAGCGGCCGCAAATCTGCAGGGAATGATAAATACTGACAGTGTAAGCTGTCGGCATTTATCGATATCTAGCGGACATGATCACTACAGCGGATCATGTCAGCCAGACGAATTATAAATCGGCCCCTAAATCTCCATTGGCAAACATTGTCAGTACAATGTGTCGCACTAAAGAGCTCAGTGACTTTAAACATGGCACCTTTGCCACAAGTCAGTTTGTAAAATATCTGCAATACTAGATCTGCCCCAGGCAACTGTGCTATTATTGTGTGTTAGATCACACAAACTCACAGAGCGGTACCGCCGAGTGCTGAAGTACATAAATATCACTATTGTCTGTTACATCACTGTACTGTTAGTGCTATTAGTGTGATGTGTAAGTGTATGGTGTGTTAGATCACACAAACTCACAGAGCGGTACCGCCGAGTGCTGAAGTATATAAATATCACTATTGTCTGTTACATCACTGTACTGTTAGTGCTATTAGTGTGATGTGTAAGTGTACGGTGTGTTAGATCACACAAACTCACAGAGCGGTACCGCCGAGTGCTGAAGTATATAAATATCACTATTGTCTGTTACATCACTGTACTGTTAGTGCTATTAGTGTGATGTGTAAGTGTACGGTGTGTTAGATCACACAAACTCACAGAGCGGTACCGCCGAGTGCTGAAGTACATAAATATCACTATTGTCTGTTACATCGCTGTACTGTTAGTGCTATTAGTGTGATGTGTAAGTGTACGGTGTGTTAGATCACACAAACTCACAGAGCGGTACCGCCGAGTGCTGAAGTACATAAATATCACTATTGTCTGTTACATCACTGTACTGTTAGTGCTATTAGTGTGATGTGTAAGTGTACGGTGTGTTAGATCACACAAACTCACAGAGCGGTACCGCCGAGTGCTGAAGTACATAAATATCACTATTGTCTGTTACATCACTGTACTGTTAGTGCTATTAGTGTGATGTGTAAGTGTACGGTGTGTTAGATCACACAAACTCACAGAGCAGTACCGCCGAGTGCTGAAGTACATAAATATCACTATTGTCTGTTACATCACTGTACTGTTAGTGCTATTAGTGTGATGTGTAAGGGTATGGTGTGTTAGATCACACAAACTCACAGAGCGGTACTGCCGAGTGCTGAAGTACATAAATATCACTATTGTCTGTTACATCACTGTACTGTTAGTGCTATTAGTGTGATGTGTAAGTGTACGGTGTGTTAGATCACACAAACTCACAGAGCGGTACCGCCGAGTGCTGAAGTACATAAATATCACTATTGTCTGTTACATCACTGTACTGTTAGTGCTATTAGTGTGATGTGTAAGTGTACGGTGTGTTAGATCACACAAACTCACAGAGCGGTACCGCCGAGTGCTGAAGTACATAAATATCACTATTGTCTGTTACATCACTGTACTGTTAGTGCTATTAGTGTGATGTGTAAGTGTACGGTGTGTTAGATCACACAAACTCACAGAGCGGTACCGCCGAGTGCTGAAGTACATAAATATCACTATTGTCTGTTACATCACTGTACTGTTAGTGCTATTAGTGTGATGTGTAAGTGTATGGTGTGTTAGATCATACAAACTCACAGAACGGTACCGCCAAATGCTGAAGTACATAAATATCACTATTGTCTGTTACATCACTGTACTGTTAGTGCTATTAGTGTGATGTGTAAGTGTACGGTGTGTTAGATCACACAAACTCACAGAGCGGTACCGCCAATAGATGAAGTACATAAATATCACTATTGTCTGTTACATCACTGTACTGTTAGTGCTATTAGTGTGATGTGTAAGTGTACGGTGTGTTAGATCACACAAACTCACAGAGCGGTACCGCCAATAGATGAAGTACATAAATATCACTATTGTCTGTTACATCACTGTACTGTTAGTGCTATTAGTGTGATGTGTAAGTGTACGGTGTGTTAGATCACACAAACTCACAGAGCGGTACCGCCGAGTGCTGAAGTACATAAATATCACTATTGTCTGTTACATCACTGTACTGTTAGTGCTATTAGTGTGATGTGTAAGTGTATGGTGTGTTAGATCACACAAACTCACAGAGCGGTACCGCCGAGTGCTGAAGTACATAAATATCACTATTGTCTGTTACATCACTGTACTGTTAGTGCTATTAGTGTGATGTGTAAGTGTATGGTGTGTTAGATCACACAAACTCACAGAGCGGTACCGCCAATAGATGAAGTACATAAATATCACTATTGTCTGTTACATCACTGTACTGTTAGTGCTATTAGTGTGATGTGTAAGTGTACGGTGTGTTAGATCACACAAACTCACAGAGCGGTACCGCCGAGTGCTGAAGTACATAAATATCACTATTGTCTGTTACATCACCGTACTGTTAGTGCTATTAGTGTGATGTGTAAGTGTATGGTGTGTTAGATCACACAAACTCACAGAGCGGTACCGCCAATAGATGAAGTACATAAATATCACTATTGTCTGTTACATCACTGTACTGTTAGTGCTATTAGTGTGATGTGTAAGTGTACGGTGTGTTAGATCACACAAACTCACAGAGCAGTACCGCCGAGTGCTGAAGTACATACATATCACTATTGTCTGTTACATCACTGTACTGTTAGTGCTATTAGTGTGATGTGTAAGTGTACGGTGTGTTAGATCACACAAACACACAGAGCAGTACCGCCGAGTGCTGAAGTACATAAATATCACTATTGTCTGTTACATCACTGTACTGTTAGTGCTATTAGTGTGATGTGTAAGTGTACAGTGTGTTAGATCACACAAACTCACAGAACGGTACCGCCGAGTGCTGAAGTACATACATATCACTATTGTCTGTTACATAACTGTACTGTTAGTGCTATTAGTGTGATGTGTAAGTGTACGGTGTGTTAGATCACACAAACTCACAGAGCAGTACCGCCGAGTGCTGAAGTACATAAATATCACTATTGTCTATTACATCACTGTACTGTTAGTGCTATTAGTGTGATGTGTAAGTGTACGGTGTGTTAGATCACACAAACACACAGAGCAGTACCGCCGAGTGCTGAAGTACATAAATATCACTATTGTCTGTTACATCACTGTACTGTTAGTGCTATTAGTGTGATGTGTAAGTGTATGGTGTGTTAGATCACACAAACTCACAGAGCAGTACCGCCGAGTGCTGAAGTACATAAATATCACTATTGTCTGTTACATCACTGTACTGTTAGTGCTATTAGTGTGATGTGTAAGTGTACGGTGTGTTAGACCACACAAACTCACAGAGCGGTACCGCCAAGTGATGAAGTACATAAATATCACTATTGTCTGTTACATCACTGTACTGTTAGTGCTATTAGTGTGATGTGTAAGTGTACGGTGTGTTAGATCACACAAACTCACAGAGCGGTACCCCTGAGTGCTGAAGTACATAAATATCACTATTGTCTGTTACATCACTGTACTGTTAGTGCTATTAGTGTGATGTGTAAGGGTACGGTGTGTTAGATCACACAAACTCACAGAACGGTACCGCCGAGTGCTGAAGTACATAAATATCACTATTGTCTGTTACATCACTGTACTGTTAGTGCTATTAGTGTGATGTGTAAGTGTACGGTGTGTTAGATCACACAAACTCACAGAGCGGTACCGCCGAGTGATGAAGTACATACATATCACTATTGTCTGTTACATCACTGTACTGTTAGTGCTATTAGTGTGATGTGTAAGGGTACGGTGTGTTAGATCAGACAAACTCACAGAGCGGTACCGCCAAGTGATGAAGTACATAAATATCACTATTGTCTGTTACATCACTGTACTGTTAGTGCTATTAGTGTGATGTGTAAGTGTACGGTGTGTTAGATCACACAAACTCACAGAGCGGTACCGCCAAGTGATGAAGTACATAAATATCACTATTGTCTGTTACATCACTGTACTGTTAGTGCTATTAGTGTGATGTGTAAGTGTACGGTGTGTTAGATCACACAAACTCACAGAACGGTACAGCCGAGTGCTGAAGTACATAAATATCACTATTGTCTGTTACATCACTGTACTGTTAGTGCTATTAGTGTGATGTGTAAGTGTACGGTGTGTTAGATCAGACAAACTCACAGAGCGGTACCGCCAAGTGATGAAGTACATACATATCACTATTGTCTGTTAAATCACTGTACTGTTAGTGCTATTAGTGTGATGTGTAAGGGTACGGTGTGTTAGATCAGACAAACTCACAGAGCGGTACCGCCAAGTGATGAAGTACATAAATATCACTATTGTCTGTTACATCACTGTACTGTTAGTGCTATTAGTGTGATGTGTAAGTGTACGGTGTGTTAGATCACACAAACTCACAGAGCGGTACCGCCAAGTGATGAAGTACATAAATATCACTATTGTCTGTTACATCACTGTACTGTTAGTGCTATTAGTGTGATGTGTAAGGGTACGGTGTGTTAGATCACACAAACACACAGAGCGGTACCGCCGAGTGCTGAAGTACATAAATATCACTATTGTCTGTTACATCACTGTACTGTTAGTGCTATTAGTGTGATGTGTAAGTGTACAGTGTGTTAGATCACACAAACTCACAGAGCGGTACCGCCGAGTGATGAAGTACATAAATATCACTATTGTCTGTTACATCACTGTACTGTTAGTGCTATTAGTGTGATGTGTAAGTGTACGGTGTGTTAGATCACACAAACTCACAGAGCGGTACCCCTGAGTGCTGAAGTACATAAATATCACTATTGTCTGTTACATCACTGTACTGTTAGTGCTATTAATGTGATGTGTAAGGGTACGGTGTGTTAGATCACACAAACTCACAGAACGGTATCGCCGAGTGCTGAAGTACATAAATATCACTATTGTCTGTTACATCACTGTACTGTTAGTGCTATTAGTGTGATGTGTAAGTGTACGGTGTGTTAGATCACACAAACTCACAGAGCGGTACCGCCGAGTGCTGAAGTACATAAATATCACTATTGTCTGTTACATCACTGTACTGTTAGTGCTATTAGTGTGATGTGTAAGGGTACGGTGTGTTAGATCAGACAAACTCACAGAGCGGTACCGCCAAGTGATGAAGTACATACATATCACTATTGTCTGTTACATCACTGTACTGTTAGTGCTATTAGTGTGATGTGTAAGGGTACGGTGTGTTAGATCAGACAAACTCACAGAGCGGTACCGCCAAGTGATGAAGTACATAAATATCACTATTGTCTGTTACATCACTGTACTGTTAGTGCTATTAGTGTGATGTGTAAGTGTACGGTGTGTTAGATCACACAAACTCACAGAACGGTACCGCCGAGTGATGAAGTACATAAATATCACTATTGTCTGTTACATCACTGTACTGTTAGTGCTATTAGTGTGATGTGTAAGTGTACGGTGTGTTAGATCACACAAACTCACAGAACGGTACCGCCGAGTGATGAAGTACATAAATATCACTATTGTCTGTTACATCACTGTACTGTTAGTGCTATTAGTGTGATGTGTAAGTGTATGGTGTGTTAGATCACACAAATTCACAGAACGGTACCGCCGAGTGCTGAAGTACATAAATATCACTATTGTATGTTACATCACTGTACTGTTAGTGCTATTAGTGTGATGTGTAAGTGTACGGTGTGTTAGATCACACAAACTCACAGAACGGTACCGCCGAGTGCTGAAGTACATAAATATCACTATTGTCTGTTACATCACTGTACTGTTAGTGCTATTAGTGTGATGTGTAAGTGTACGGTGTGTTAGATCACACAAACTCACAGAGCGGTACTGAAGTACATAAATATCACTATTGTCTGTTACATCACTGTACTGTTAGTGCTATTAGTGTGATGTGTAAGTGTACGGTGTGTTAGATCACACAAACTCACAGAGCGGTACCGTCGAGTGCTGAAGTATATAAATATCACTATTGTCTGTTACATCACTGTACTGTTAGTGCTATTAGTGTGATGTGTAAGTGTACGGTGTGTTAGATCACACAAACTCACAGAGCAGTACCGCCGAGTGCTGAAGTACATAAATATCACTATTGTCTGTTACATCACTGTACTGTTAGTGCTATTAGTGTGATGTGTAAGTGTATGGTGTGTTAGATCACACAAACACACAGAGCGGTACCGCCGAGTGCTGAAGTACATAAATATCACTATTGTCTGTTACATCACTGTACTGTTAGTGCTATTAGTGTGATGTGTAAGTGTATGGTGTGTTAGATCACACAAACACACAGAGCGGTACCGCCGAGTGCTGAAGTACATAAATATCACTATTGTCTGTTACATCACTGTACTGTTAGTGCTATTAGTGTGATGTGTAAGTGTATGGTGTGTTAGATCACACAAACTCACAGAGCGGTACCGCCGAGTGCTAAAGTACATAAATATCACTATTGTCTGTTACATCACTGTACTGTTAGTGCTATTAGTGTGATGTGTAAGTGTACGGTGTGTTAGATCACACAAACTCACAGAGCGGTACCGCCGAGTGCTGAAGTACATAAATATCACTATTGTCTGTTACATGACTGTACTGTTAGTGCTATTAGTGTGATGTGTAAGTGTATGGTGTGTTAGATCACACAAACTCACAGAGCGGTACCGCCGAGTGCTGAAGTACATAAATATCACTATTGTCTGTTACATCACTGTACTGTTAGTGCTATTAGTGTGATGTGTAAGGGTACGGTGTGTTAGATCACACAAACACACAGAGCGGTACCGCCGAGTGCTGAAGTACATAAATATCACTATTGTCTGTTACATCACTGTACTGTTAGTGCTATTAGTGTGATGTGTAAGTGTATGGTGTGTTAGATCACACAAACTCACAGAGCGGTACCGCCGAGTGCTAAAGTACATACATATCACTATTGTCTGTTACATCACTGTACTGTTAGTGCTATTAGTGTGATGTGTAAGTGTACAGTGTGTTAGATCATACAAACTCATACAGCAGTACCGCCGAGTGCTGAAGTACATACATATCACTATTGTCTGTTACATCACTGTACTGTTAGTGTTATTAGTTTGATGTGTAAGTGTACGGTGTGTCAGATCACACAAACACACAGAGCGGTACCGTCGAGTGCTGAAGTATATAAATATCACTATTGTCTGTTACATCACTTTACTGTTAGTGCTATTAGTGTGATGTGTAAGTGTACGGTGTGTTAGATCACACAAACTCACAGAGCGGTACCGCCGAGTGCTGAAGTACATAAATATCACTATTGTCTGTTACATGACTGTACTGTTAGTGCTATTAGTGTGATGTGTAAGTGTATGGTGTGTTAGATCACACAAACTCACAGAGCGGTACCGCCGAGTGCTGAAGTACATAAATATCACTATTGTCTGTTACATCACTGTACTGTTAGTGCTATTAGTGTGATGTGTAATGGTACGGTGTGTTAGATCACACAAACACACAGAGCGGTACCGCCGAGTGCTGAAGTACATAAATATCACTATTGTCTGTTACATCACTGTACTGTTAGTGCTATTAGTGTGATGTGTAAGTGTATGGTGTGTTAGATCACACAAACTCACAGAGCGGTACCGCCGAGTGCTAAAGTACATAAATATCACTATTGTCTGTTACATCACTGTACTGTTAGTGCTATTAGTGTGATGTGTAAGTGTACGGTGTGTTAGATCACACAAACTCACAGAGCGGTACCGCCGAGTGCTGAAGTACATAAATATCACTATTGTCTGTTACATCACTGTACTGTTAGTGCTATTAGTGTGATGTGTAAGGGTACGGTGTGTTAGATCACACAAACACACAGAGCGTTACCGCCGAGTGCTGAAGTACATAAATATCACTATTGTCTGTTACATCACTGTACTGTTAGTGCTATTAGTGTGATGTGTAATGGTACGGTGTGTTAGATCACACAAACACACAGAGCGGTACCGCTGAGTGCTGAAGTACATAAATATCACTATTGTCTGTTACATCACTGTACTGTTAGTGCTATTAGTGTGATGTGTAAGTGTACGGTGTGTTAGATCACACAAACTCACAGAGCGGTACCGCCGAGTGCTGAAGTACATAAATATCACTATTGTCTGTTACATCACTGTACTGTTAGTGCTATTAGTGTGATGTGTAAGGGTACGGTGTGTTAGATCACACAAACACACAGAGCGGTACCGCCGAGTGCTGAAGTACATAAATATCACTATTGTCTGTTACATCACTGTACTGTTAGTGCTATTAGTGTGATGTGTAATGGTACGGTGTGTTAGATCACACAAACACACAGAGCGGTACCGCCGAGTGCTGAAGTACATAAATATCACTATTGTCTGTTACATCACTGTACTGTTAGTGCTATTAGTGTGATGTGTAAGTGTATGGTGTGTTAGATCACACAAACTCACAGAGCGGTACCGCCGAGTGCTGAAGTACATAAATATCACTATTGTCTGTTACATCACTGTACTGTTAGTGCTATTAGTGTGATGTGTAAGTGTACGGTGTGTTAGATCACACAAACTCACAGAGCGGTACCGCCGAGTGCTGAAGTACATAAATATCACTATTGTCTGTTACATCACTGTACTGTTAGTGCTATTAGTGTGATGTGTAAGGGTACGGTGTGTTAGATCAGACAAACTCACAGAGCGGTACCGCCAAGTGATGAAGTACATACATATCACTATTGTCTGTTACATCACTGTACTGTTAGTGCTATTAGTGTGATGTGTAAGTGTACGGTGTGTTAGATCACACAAACTCACAGAGCGGTACCGCCGAGTGCTGAAGTACATAAATATCACTATTGTCTGTTACATCACTGTACTGTTAGTGCTATTAGTGTGATGTGTAAGTGTACGGTGTGTTAGATCACACAAACTCACAGAACGGTACCGCCGAGTGATGAAGTACATAAATATCACTATTGTCTGTTACATCACTGTACTGTTAGTGCTATTAGTGTGATGTGTAAGTGTACGGTGTGTTAGATCACACAAACTCACAGAACGGTACCGCCGAGTGATGAAGTACATAAATATCACTATTGTCTGTTACATCACTGTACTGTTAGTGCTATTAGTGTGATGTGTAAGTGTATGGTGTGTTAGATCACACAAACTCACAGAACGGTACCGCCGAGTGCTGAAGTACATAAATATCACTATTGTCTGTTACATCACTGTACTGTTAGTGCTATTAGTGTGATGTGTAAGTGTACGGTGTGTTGGATCACACAAACTCACAGAACGGTACCGCCGAGTGCTGAAGTACATAAATATCACTATTGTCTGTTACATCACTGTACTGTTAGTGCTATTAGTGTGATGTGTAAGTGTACGGTGTGTTAGATCACACAAACTCACAGAGCGGTACTGAAGTACATAAATATCACTATTGTCTGTTACATCACTGTACTGTTAGTGCTATTAGTGTGATGTGTAAGTGTATGGTGTGTTAGATCACACAAACTCACAGAGCGGTACCGCCGAGTGCTGAAGTACATAAATATCACTATTGTCTGTTACATCACTGTACTGTTAGTGCTATTAGTGTGATGTGTAAGTGTACGGTGTGTTAGATCATACAAACTCACAGAGCGGTACCGCCGAGTGCTGAAGTACATACATATCACTATTGTCTGTTACATCACTGTACTGTTAGTGCTATTAGTGTGATGTGTAAGTGTACGGTGTGTTAGATCATACAAACTCACAGAGCGGTACCGCCGAGTGCTGAAGTACATACATATCACTATTGTCTGTTACATCACTGTACTGTTAGTGCTATTAGTGTGATGTCTAAGTGTACAGTGTGTTAGATCATACAAACTCATACAGCAGTACCGCCGAGTGCTGAAGTACATACATATCACTATTGTCTGTTACATCACTGTACTGTTAGTGTTATTAGTTTGATGTGTAAGTGTACGGTGTGTTAGATCACACAAACTCACAGAGCGGTACCGTCGAGTGCTGAAGTATATAAATATCACTATTGTCTGTTACATCACTGTATTGTTAGTGCTATTAGTGTGATGTGTAAGTGTACGGTGTGTTAGATCACACAAACTCACAGAGCAGTACCGCCGAGTGCTGAAGTACATAAATATCACTATTGTCTGTTACATCACTGTACTGTTAGTGCTATTAGTGTGATGATTAAGTATATGGTGTGTTAGATCACACAAACACACAGAGCGGTACCGCCGAGTGCTGAAGTACATAAATATCACTATTGTCTGTTACATCACTGTACTGTTAGTGCTATTAGTGTGATGTGTAAGTGTATGGTGTGTTAGATCACACAAACACACAGAGCGGTACCGCCGAGTGCTGAAGTACATACATATCACTATTGTCTGTTACATCACTGTACTGTTAGTGCTATTAGTGTGATGTGTAAGTGTATGGTGTGTTAGATCACACAAACTCACAGAGCGGTACCGCCGAGTGCTAAAGTACATAAATATCACTATTGTCTGTTACATCACTGTACTGTTAGTGCTATTAGTGTGATGTGTAAGTGTACGGTGTGTTAGATCACACAAACTCACAGAGCGGTACCGCCGAGTGCTGAAGTACATAAATATCACTATTGTCTGTTACATGACTGTACTGTTAGTGCTATTAGTGTGATGTGTAAGTGTATGGTGTGTTAGATCACACAAACTCACAGAGCGGTACCGCCGAGTGCTGAAGTACATAAATATCACTATTGTCTGTTACATCGCTGTACTGTTAGTGCTATTAGTGTGATGTGTAAGGGTACGGTGTGTTAGATCACACAAACACACAGAGCGGTACCGCCGAGTGCTGAAGTACATAAATATCACTATTGTCTGTTACATCACTGTACTGTTAGTGCTATTAGTGTGATGTGTAAGTGTATGGTGTGTTAGATCACACAAACTCACAGAGCGGTACCGCCGAGTGCTAAAGTACATACATATCACTATTGTCTGTTACATCACTGTACTGTTAGTGCTATTAGTGTGATGTGTAAGTGTACAGTGTGTTAGATCATACAAACTCATACAGCAGTACCGCCGAGTGCTGAAGTACATACATATCACTGTTGTCTGTTACATCACTGTACTGTTAGTGTTATTAGTTTGATGTGTAAGTGTACGGTGTGTTAGATCACACAAACTCACAGAGCGGTACCGTCGAGTGCTGAAGTATATAAATATCACTATTGTCTGTTACATCACTGTACTGTTAGTGCTATTAGTGTGATGTGTAAGTGTACGGTGTGTTAGATCACACAAACTCACAGAGCGGTACCGCCGAGTGCTGAAGTACATAAATATCACTATTGTCTGTTACATGACTGTACTGTTAGTGCTATTAGTGTGATGTGTAAGTGTATGGTGTGTTAGATCACACAAACTCACAGAGCGGTACCGCCGAGTGCTGAAGTACATAAATATCACTATTGTCTGTTACATCACTGTACTGTTAGTGCTATTAGTGTGATGTGTAATGGTACGGTGTGTTAGATCACACAAACACACAGAGCGGTACCGCCGAGTGCTGAAGTACATAAATATCACTATTGTCTGTTACATCACTGTACTGTTAGTGCTATTAGTGTGATGTGTAAGTGTATGGTGTGTTAGATCACACAAACTCACAGAGCGGTACCGCCGAGTGCTAAAGTACATAAATATCACTATTGTCTGTTACATCACTGTACTGTTAGTGCTATTAGTGTGATGTGTAAGTGTACGGTGTGTTAGATCACACAAACTCACAGAGCGGTACCGCCGAGTGATGAAGTACATAAATATCACTATTGTCTGTTACATCACTGTACTGTTAGTGCTATTAGTGTGATGTGTAAGTGTACGGTGTGTTAGATCACACAAACTCACAGAGCGGTACCCCTGAGTGCTGAAGTACATAAATATCACTATTGTCTGTTACATCACTGTACTGTTAGTGCTATTAATGTGATGTGTAAGGGTACGGTGTGTTAGATCACACAAACTCACAGAACGGTACCGCCGAGTGCTGAAGTACATAAATATCACTATTGTCTGTTACATCACTGTACTGTTAGTGCTATTAGTGTGATGTGTAAGTGTACGGTGTGTTAGATCACACAAACTCACAGAGCGGTACCGCCGAGTGCTGAAGTACATAAATATCACTATTGTCTGTTACATCACTGTACTGTTAGTGCTATTAGTGTGATGTGTAAGGGTACGGTGTGTTAGATCAGACAAACTCACAGAACGGTACCGCCAAGTGCTGAAGTACATAAATATCACTATTGTCTGTTACATCACTGTACTGTTAGTGCTATTAGTGTGATGTGTAAGGGTACGGTGTGTTAGATCAGACAAACTCACAGAGCGGTACCGCCAAGTGATGAAGTACATACATATCACTATTGTCTGTTACATCACTGTACTGTTAGTGCTATTAGTGTGATGTGTAAGGGTACGGTGTGTTAGATCAGACAAACTCACAGAACGGTACCGCCAAGTGATGAAGTACATAAATATCACTATTGTCTGTTACATCACTGTACTGTTAGTGCTATTAGTGTGATGTGTAAGTGTACGGTGTGTTAGATCACACAAACTCACAGAGCGGTACCGCCAAGTGATGAAGTACATCAATATCACTATTGTCTGTTACATCACTGTACTGTTAGTGCTATTAGTGTGATGTGTAAGTGTACGGTGTGTTAGATCACACAAACTCACAGAGCGGTACCGCCGAGTGCTGAAGTACATAAATATCACTATTGTCTGTTACATCACTGTACTGTTAGTGCTATTAGTGTGATGTGTAAGTGTACGGTGTGTTAGATCACACAAACTCACAGAGCGTTACTGAAGTACATAAATATCACTATTGTCTGTTACATCACTGTACTGTTAGTGCTATTAGTGTGATGTGTAAGTGTACGGTGTGTTAGATCACACAAACTCACAGAGCGGTACTGAAGTACATAAATATCACTATTGTCTGTTACATCACTGTACTGTTAGTGCTATTAGTGTGATGTGTAAGTGTATGGTGTGTTAGATCACACAAACTCACAGAGCGGTACCGCCGAGTGCTGAAGTACATAAATATCACTATTGTCTGTTACATCACTGTACTGTTAGTGCTATTAGTGTGATGTGTAAGTGTACGGTGTGTTAGATCATACAAACTCACAGAGCGGTACCGCCGAGTGCTGAAGTACATACATATCACTATTGTCTGTTACATCACTGTACTGTTAGTGCTATTAGTGTGATGTGTAAGTGTACAGTGTGTTAGATCATACAAACTCATACAGCAGTACCGCCGAGTGCTGAAGTATATAAATATCACTATTGTCTGTTACATCACTGTACTGTTAGTGCTATTAGTGTGATGTGTAAGTGTACGGTGTGTTAGATCACACAAACTCACAGAGCAGTACCGCCGAGTGCTGAAGTACATAAATATCACTATTGTCTGTTACATCACTGTACTGTTAGTGCTATTAGTGTGATGTGTAAGTGTATGGTGTGTTAGATCACACAAACACACAGAGCGGTACCGCCGAGTGCTGAAGTACATAAATATCACTATTGTCTGTTACATCACTGTACTGTTAGTGCTATTAGTGTGATGTGTAAGTGTATGGTGTGTTAGATCACACAAACACACAGAGCGGTACCGCCGAGTGCTGAAGTACATAAATATCACTATTGTCTGTTACATCACTGTACTGTTAGTGCTATTAGTGTGATGTGTAAGTGTATGGTGTGTTAGATCACACAAACTCACAGAGCGGTACCCGCCGAGTGCTAAAGTACATACATATCACTATTGTCTGTTACATCACTGTACTGTTAGTGCTATTAGTGTGATGTGTAAGTGTACGGTGTGTTAGATCACACAAACTCACAGAGCGGTACCGCCGAGTGCTGAAGTACATAAATATCACTATTGTCTGTTACATGACTGTACTGTTAGTGCTATTAGTGTGATGTGTAAGTGTATGGTGTGTTAGATCACACAAACTCACAGAGCGGTACCGCCGAGTGCTGAAGTACATAAATATCACTATTGTCTGTTACATCACTGTACTGTTAGTGCTATTAGTGTGATGTGTAAGGGTACGGTGTGTTAGATCACACAAACACACAGAGCGGTACCGCCGAGTGCTGAAGTACATAAATATCACTATTGTCTGTTACATCACTGTACTGTTAGTGCTATTAGTGTGATGTGTAAGTGTACAGTGTGTTAGATCACACAAACTCACAGAGCGGTACCGCCGAGTGCTGAAGTACATAAATATCACTATTGTCTGTTACATCACTGTATAGTGCTATTAGTGTGATGTGTAAGTGTACGGTGTGTTAGATCACACAAACTCACAGAGCAGTACCGCCGAGTGATGAAGTACATAAATATCACTATTGTCTGTTACATCACTGTACTGTTAGTGCTATTAGTGTGATGTGTAAGTGTATGGTGTGTTAGATCACACAAACACACAGAGCGGTACCGCCGAGTACTGAAGTACATAAATATCACTATTGTCTGTTACATCACTGTACTGTTAGTGCTATTAGTGTGATGTGTAAGTGTATGGTGTGTTAGATCACACAAACTCACAGAGCGGTACCGCCGAGTGCTGAAGTACATAAATATCACTATTGTCTGTTACATCACTGTACTGTTAGTGCTATTAGTGTGATGTGTAAGTGTACGGTGTGTTAGATCACACAAACACACAGAGCAGTACCGCCGAGTGCTGAAGTACATAAATATCACTATTGTCTGTTACATCACTGTACTGTTAGTGCTATTAGTGTGATGTGTAAGTGTACAGTGTGTTAGATCACACAAACTCACAGAGCGGTACCGCCGAGTGCTGAAGTACATAAATATCACTATTGTCTGTTACATCACTGTACTGTTAGTGCTATTAGTGTGATGTGTAAGTGTACGGTGTGTTAGATCACACAAACACACAGAGCGGTACCGCCGAGTGCTGAAGTACATACATATCACTATTGTCTGTTACATCACTGTACTGTTAGTTCTATTAGTGTGATGTGTAAGTGTACGGTGTATTAGATCACACAAACTCACAGAGCGGTACCGCCGAGTGCTGAAGTGCATAAATATCACTATTGTCTGTTACATCACTGTACTGTTAATGCTATTAGTGTGATGTGTAAGTGTACGGTGTGTTAGATCACACAAACTCACAGAGCAGTACCGCCGAGTGCTGAAGTACATAAATATCACTATTGTCTGTTACATCACTGTACTGTTAGTGCTATTAGTGTGATGTGTAAGTGTACAGTGTGTTAGATCACACAAACTCATAGAGCGGTACCGCCGAGTGCTGAAGTACATAAATATCACTATTGTCTGTTACATCACTGTACTGTTAGTGCTATTAGTGTGATGTGTAAGTGTACGGTGTGTTAGATCACACAAACTCACAGAGCGGTACCGCCGAGTGCTGAAGTACATAAATATCACTATTGTCTGTTACATCACTGTACTGTTAGTGCTATTAGTGTGATGTGTAAGTGTACGGTGTGTTAGATCACACAAACTCACAGAGCAGTACCGCCAGGTGCTGAAGTACATACAGTAAATATCACTATTGTCTGTTACATTACTGTACTGTTAGTGCTATTAGTGTGATGTGTAAGTGTACGGTGTGTTAGATCATACAAACTCACAGAGCAGTACCACCGAGTGCTGAAGTACATACATATCACTATTGTCTGTTACATCACTGTACTGTTAGTGCTATTAGTGTGATGTGTAAGTGTATGGTGTGTTAGATCACACAAACTCACAGAGCGGTACCGCCGAGTGCTGAAGAACATAAATATCACTATTGTCTGTTACATCACTGTACTGTTAGTGCTATTAGTGTGATGTGTAAGTTTACAGTGTGTTAGATCACACAAACACACAGAGCGGTACCGCCAAGTGCTGAAGTACATAAATATCACTATTGTCTGTTACATCACTGTACTGTTAGTGCTATTAGTGTGATGTGTAAGTGTACGGTGTGTTAGATCACACAAACACACAGAGCGGTACCGCCGAGTGCTGAAGTACATACATATCACTATTGTCTGTTACATCACTGTACTGTTAGTGCTATTAGTGTGATGTGTAAGTGTACGGTGTGTTAGATCACACAAACTCACAGAGCGGTACCGCCGAGTGCTGAAGTGCATAAATATCACTATTGTCTGTTACATCACTGTACTGTTAGTGCTATTAGTGTGATGTGTAAGTGTACGGTGTGTTAGATCACACAAACTCACAGAGCAGTACCGCCGAGTGCTGAAGTACATAAATATCACTATTGTCTGTTACATCACTGTACTGTTAGTGCTATTAGTGTGATGTGTAAGTGTACGGTGTGTTAGATCACACAAACTCACAGAGCAGTACTGCCAGGTGCTGAAGTACATACAGTAAATATCACTATTGTCTGTTACATCACTGTACTGTTAGTGCTTTTAGTGTGATGTGTAAGTGTACGGTGTGTTAGATCACACAAACACACAGAGCAGTACCGCCGAGTGCTGAAGTACATAAATATCACTATTGTCTGTTACATCACTGTACTGTTAGTGCTATTAGTGTGATGTGTAAGTGTACGGTGTGTTAGATCACACAAACTCACAGAGCGGTACCGCCGAGTGCTGAAGTACATAAATATCACTATTGTCTGTTACATCACTGTACTGTTAGTGCTATTAGTGTGATGTGTAAGTGTACGGTGTGTTAGATCACACAAACTCACAGTGCAGTACTGCCAGGTGCTGAAGTACATACAGTAAATATCACTATTGTCTGTTACATCACTGTACTGTTAGTGCTATTAGTGTGATGTGTAAGTGTACGGTGTGTTAGATCATACAAACTCACAGAGCAGTACCGCCGAGTGCTGAAGTACATAAATATCACTATTGTTTGTTAAATCACTGTACTGTTAGTGCTATTAGTGTGATGTGTAAGTGTACGGTGTGTTAGATCACACAAACTCACAGAGCGGTACCGCCGAGTGCTGAAGTGCATAAATATCACTATTGTCTGTTACATCACTGTACTGTTAGTGCTATTAGTGTGATGTGTAAGTGTACGGTGTGTTAGATCACACAAACTCACAGAGCAGTACCGCCGAGTGCTGAAGTACATAAATATCACTATTGTCTGTTACATCACTGTACTGTTAGTGCTATTAGTGTGATGTGTAAGTGTACAGTGTGTTAGATCACACAAACTCATAGAGCGGTACCGCCGAGTGCTGAAGTACATAAATATCACTATTGTCTGTTACATCACTGTACTGTTAGTGCTATTAGTGTGATGTGTAAGTGTACGGTGTGTTAGATCACACAAACTCACAGAGCGGTACCGCCGAGTGCTGAAGTACATAAATATCACTATTGTCTGTTACATCACTGTACTGTTAGTGCTATTAGTGTGATGTGTAAGTGTACGGTGTGTTAGATCACACAAACTCACAGAGCAGTACTGCCAGGTGCTGAAGTACATACAGTAAATATCACTATTGTCTGTTACATCACTGTACTGTTAGTGCTTTTAGTGTGATGTGTAAGTGTACGGTGTGTTAGATCACACAAACACACAGAGCAGTACCGCCGAGTGCTGAAGTACATAAATATCACTATTGTCTGTTACATCACTGTACTGTTAGTGCTATTAGTGTGATGTGTAAGTGTACAGTGTGTTAGATCACACAAACTCACAGAGCGGTACCGCCGAGTGCTGAAGTACATAAATATAACTATTGTCTGTTACATCACTGTACTGTTAGTGCTATTAGTGTGATGTGTAAGTGTACGGTGTGTTAGATCACACAAACACACAGAGCGGTACCGCCGAGTGCTGAAGTACATACATATCACTATTGTCTGTTACATCACTGTACTGTTAGTTCTATTAGTGTGATGTGTAAGTGTACGGTGTATTAGATCACACAAACTCACAGAGCGGTACCGCCGAGTGCTGAAGTGCATAAATATCACTATTGTCTGTTACATCACTGTACTGTTAGTGCTATTAGTGTGATGTGTAAGTGTACGGTGTGTTAGATCACACAAACTCACAGAGCAGTACCGCCGAGTGCTGAAGTACATAAATATCACTATTGTCTGTTACATCACTGTACTGTTAGTGCTATTAGTGTGATGTGTAAGTGTACAGTGTGTTAGATCACACAAACTCATAGAGCGGTACCGCCGAGTGCTGAAGTACATAAATATCACTATTGTCTGTTACATCACTGTACTGTTAGTGCTATTAGTGTGATGTGTAAGTGTACGGTGTGTTAGATCACACAAACTCACAGAGCGGTACCGCCGAGTGCTGAAGTACATAAATATCACTATTGTCTGTTACATCACTGTACTGTTAGTGCTATTAGTGTGATGTGTAAGTGTACGGTGTGTTAGATCACACAAACTCACAGAGCAGTACCGCCAGGTGCTGAAGTACATACAGTAAATATCACTATTGTCTGTTACATTACTGTACTGTTAGTGCTATTAGTGTGATGTGTAAGTGTACGGTGTGTTAGATCATACAAACTCACAGAGCAGTACCACCGAGTGCTGAAGTACATACATATCACTATTGTCTGTTACATCACTGTACTGTTAGTGCTATTAGTGTGATGTGTAAGTGTATGGTGTGTTAGATCACACAAACTCACAGAGCGGTACCGCCGAGTGCTGAAGTACATAAATATCACTATTGTCTGTTACATCACTGTACTGTTAGTGCTATTAGTGTGATGTGTAAGTTTACAGTGTGTTAGATCACACAAACACACAGAGCGGTACCGCCAAGTGCTGAAGTACATAAATATCACTATTGTCTGTTACATCACTGTACTGTTAGTGCTATTAGTGTGATGTGTAAGTGTACGGTGTGTTAGATCACACAAACACACAGAGCGGTACCGCCGAGTGCTGAAGTACATACATATCACTATTGTCTGTTACATCACTGTACTGTTAGTGCTATTAGTGTGATGTGTAAGTGTACGGTGTGTTAGATCACACAAACTCACAGAGCGGTACCGCCGAGTGCTGAAGTGCATAAATATCACTATTGTCTGTTACATCACTGTACTGTTAGTGCTATTAGTGTGATGTGTAAGTGTACGGTGTGTTAGATCACACAAACTCACAGAGCAGTACCGCCGAGTGCTGAAGTACATAAATATCACTATTGTCTGTTACATCACTGTACTGTTAGTGCTATTAGTGTGATGTGTAAGTGTACGGTGTGTTAGATCACACAAACTCACAGAGCAGTACTGCCAGGTGCTGAAGTACATACAGTAAATATCACTATTGTCTGTTACATCACTGTACTGTTAGTGCTTTTAGTGTGATGTGTAAGTGTACGGTGTGTTAGATCACACAAACACACAGAGCAGTACCGCCGAGTGCTGAAGTACATAAATATCACTATTGTCTGTTACATCACTGTACTGTTAGTGCTATTAGTGTGATGTGTAAGTGTACGGTGTGTTAGATCACACAAACTCACAGAGCGGTACCGCCGAGTGCTGAAGTACATAAATATCACTATTGTCTGTTACATCACTGTACTGTTAGTGCTATTAGTGTGATGTGTAAGTGTACGGTGTGTTAGATCACACAAACTCACAGAGCAGTACTGCCAGGTGCTGAAGTACATACAGTAAATATCACTATTGTCTGTTACATCACTGTACTGTTAGTGCTATTAGTGTGATGTGTAAGTGTACGGTATGTTAGATCATACAAACTCACAGAGCAGTACCGCCGAGTGCTGAAGTACATAAATATCACTTTCTTCTGTTAAGTGTGATCAGTCCACGGGTCATCATTACTTGTGGGATATTATCTGCTCCCCTACAGGAAGTGCAAGAGGATTCACCCAGCAGAGCTGCCATATAGCTCCTCCCCTCTACGTCACCTCCAGTCATTCTCTTGCACCCAGCAACTAGATAGGTCGTGTGAGAGGACTATGGTGATTATACTTAGTTTTATATCTTCAATCAAAAGTTTGTTATTTTAAAATAACACCGGAGTGTGTTATTACCTCTCTGGCAGAGTTTGAGGAAGAATCTACCAGAGTTTTGCTATGATTTTAGCCGGAGTAGTTAAGATCATATTGCTGTTTCTCGGCCATCTGAGGAGTGAGGTAAAACTTCAGATCAGGGGACAGCGGGCAGATGAATCTGCATAGAGGTATGTAGCAGTTTTTATTTTCTGACAATGGAATTGATGAGAAAATCCTGCCATACCGATATAATGTCATGTATGTATACTTTACACTTCAGTATTCTGGGGAATGGTATTTCACTAGAATTACACTGTAAGAAAGACATAAAGTTGTTTAATAACTAGAGATTATGTTTAATGTTTTTGCTGGAATGTAAAATCATTTTCATTTACTGAGGTACTGAGTGAATAAATGTTTGGGCACTATTTTTCCACTTGGCAGTTGCTTAAATCTGTTTTTTCTGTCAGTTTCTGTTCTCCCTCACTGCTGTGTGTGTGGGGGAGGGGCGCTTTTACTATGCATCAAATATTTTCTCTCAGCAGAGCTGTGAGAATTATAGTTTGACTGACATAAAAACGTTTATTCTGTAATTTGTTTCCTGCTTTCAGATAGATTCTGTACAAATGAAGATTTACCTAACAGAGGACAGGTTAACAAAACTTCAAAGTGCATGCCGTGTCCTTCATTCTATTCAACACCCATCAGTAGCTCAATGCATGGAGGTAATCGGACTAATGGTAGCAGCAATGGACATAGTTCCTTTTGCACGCCTATATCTCAGACCACTGCAACTGTGCATGCTAAGTCAGTGGAATGGGGATTACTCAGATTTGTCCCCCACTCTAAATCTGAATCAAGAGACCAGAAATTCTCTTCTATGGTGGCTTTATCGGCCACATCTAGCCAGGGGAATGCCATTCAGCAGGCCAGACTGGTCAATTGTAACAACAGACGCCAGCCTACTAGGTTGGGGCGCTGTCTGGAATTCTCTGAAGGCTCAGGGACTATGGAATCAGGAGGAGAGTCTTCTTCCAATAAACATTCTGGAATGGAGAGCAGTCCTCAATGCTCTTCTGGCTTGACCCCAGTTAACAACTCGGGGGTTCATCAGGTTCCGGTCGGACAACATCACGACTGTAGCTTATATCAACCATCAGGGAGGGACAAGAAGCTCCCTAGCAATGATGGAAGTATCGAAGATAATTCGCTGGGCAGAGTCTCACTCTTGCCACCTGTCTGCAATCCACATCCCGGGAGTGGAGAACTGGGAGGCGGATTTCTTAAGTCGTCAGACTTTTCATCCGGGGGAGTGGGAACTTCATCCAGAGGTCTTTGCCCAAATACTTCGACGTTGGGGCAAACCAGAGATAGATCTCATGGCGTCTCGACAGAACGCCAAGCTTCCGCGCTACGGGTCCAGATCCAGGGATCCGGGAGCGGTCCTGATAGATGCCTTGACAGCACCATGGACCTTCAGGATGGCTTATGTGTTTCCACCTTTCCCGATGCTTCCTCGATTGATTGCCAGAATCAAACAGGAGAAAGCATCAGTGATTCTAATAGCGCCTGCATGGCCTCGCAGGACTTGGTATACAGATCTGGTGGACATGTCATTCTGTCCACCTTGGTCGTTACCTCTGAAACAGGACCTTCTGATTCAGGGTCCTTTCAAACATCAAAATCTAACTTCTCTGAAGCTGACTGCTTGGAAATTGAACGCTTGATCTTATCAAAGCGTGGTTTTTCTGAGTCAGTTATTGATACCTTAATACAGGCTAGGAAGCCTGTTACCAGAAAGATTTACCATAAAATATGGCGTAAATACCTATATTGGTGCGAATCCAAAGGTTACTCTTGGAGTAAGGTTAGGATTCCTAGGATATTGTCTTTTCTACAAGAAGGTTTAGAAAAGGGGTTATCCGCTAGTTCCTTAAAGGGACAGATCTCAGCTCTGTCCATTCTGTTACACAAGCGTCTGTCAGAAGTTCCAGACGTTCAGGCTTTTTGTCAGGCTTTGGCCAGGATTAAACCTGTGTTTAAAGCTGTGGCTCCACCATGGAGTTTAAACCTTGTTCTTAACGTCTTTACAGGGTGTTCCGTTTGAACCCCTTCATTCCATTGTTATAAAGTTTTTATCTTGGAAAGTTCTATTTTTAATGGCTATTTCCTCGGCTCGAAGAGTCTCTGAGTTATCAGCCTTACATTGTGATTCTCCTTATTTGATTTTTCACTCGGATAAGGTAGTTCTGCGTACTAAACCTGGGTTCTTACCTAAGGTAGTCACTAACAGGAATATCAATCAGGAGATTGTTGTTCCATCCTTGTGCCCAAATCCTTCTTCGAGGAAGGAACGTCTTTTGCACAATCTGGATGTAGTTCGTGCCCTTAAATTTTATTTACAGGCAACTAAAGATTTTCGACAAACGTCTTCCCTGTTTGTCGTTTACTCTGGTCAGAGGAGAGGTCAAAAAGCTTCTGCTACCTCTCTCTCTTTTTGGCTTCGTAGCATAATTCGTTTAGCTTATGAGACTGCTGGACAGCAGCCTCCTGAAAGAATTACAGCTCATTCCACTAGAGCTGTGGCTTCCACTTGGGCCTTTAAGAATGAGGCCTCTGTTGAACAGATTTGCAAGGCTGCAACTTGGTCTTCGCTTCATACTTTTTCCAAATTTTACAGATTTGACACTTTTGCTTCCTCGGAGGCTATTTTTGGGAGAAAGGCTCTTCAGGCAGTGGTTCCTTCTGTATAAAGAGCCTGCCTATCCCTCCCGTCATCCGTGTACTTTTGCTTTGGTATTGGTATCCCACAAGTAATGATGACCCGTGGACTGATCACACTTAACAGAAGAAAACATAATTTATGCTTACCTGATAAATTCCTTTCTTCTGTAGTGTGATCAGTCCACGGCCCGCCCTGTTTTTTAAGGCAGGTAAATATTTTTTAAATTATACTCCAGTCACCACTACACCCTTGGCTTCTCCTTTCTCGTTGGTCCTTGGTCGAATGACTGGAGGTGACGTAGAGGGGAGGAGCTATATGGCAGCTCTGCTGGGTGAATCCTCTTGCACTTCCTGTAGGGGAGCAGATAATATCCCACAAGTAATGATGACCCGTGGACTGATCACACTACAGAAGAAAGGAATTTATCAGGTAAGCATAAATTATGTTTTCTTCTGTTAAGTGTGATCAGTCCACGGGTCATCATTACTTCTGGGATATTAACTGCTCCCCTACAGGAAGTGCAAGAGGATTCACCCAGCAGAGCTGCATATAGCTCCTCCCCTCTACGTCACTCCCAGTCATTCTCTTGCACCCAGCAACTAGATAGGTCGTGTGAGAGGACTATGGTGATTATACTTAGTTTTATATCTTCAATCAAAAGTTTGTTATTTTAAAATAGCACCGGAGTGTGTTATTACCTCTCTGGCAGAGTTTGAGGAAGAATCTACCAGAGTTTTGCTATGATTTTAGCCGGAGTAGTTAAGATCATATTGCTGTTCTCGGCCATCTGAGGAGTGAGGTAAACTTCAGATCAGGGGACAGCGGGCAGATGAATCTGCATAGAGGTATGTAGCAGTTTTTATTTTCTGACAATGGAATTGATGAGAAAATCCTGCCATACCGATATAATGTCATGTATGTATACTTTACACTTCAGTATTCTGGGAGAATGGTACTTCACTAGAATTACACTGTAAGAAAGACATAAAGCTGTTTAATAACTAGAGATTATGTTTAACGTTTTTGCTGGAATGTAAAATCGTTTTCATTTGCTGAGGTACTGAGTGAATAAATGTTTGGGCACCATTTTTCCACTTGGCAGTTGCTTAAATCTGTTTTTTCTGTCAGTTTCTGTTCTCCCTCACTGCTGTGTGTGTGGGGGAGGGGCGCTTTTACTATGCATCAAATATTTCAGTCAGCAACTCATTGTATTCCCTGCATGATCTGGTTCATCTCTACAGAGCTCAGGGGTCTTCAAAACTTATTTTGAGGGAGGTAATTTCTCTCAGCAGAGCTGTGAGAATTATAGTTTGACTGAAATAAAAACTTTTATTCTGTAATTTGTTTCCTGCTTTCAGAAATTGTTATCTTTGCTAATGGGATTAAACCTTTGCTAAAGTTGTGTTGTTTACAAGGATTGAGGCTATAACTGTTTCAATTTATTAATTTTTAACTGTCATAGATCTTCTGTGCTTCTTAAAGGCACAGTACGTTTTAATATTATTCTATTTGAATTGTATTTCCAAGTTGCAAGTTTATTTGCTAGTGTGTTAAACATGTCTGATTCAGAAGATGATACCTGTGTCATTTGTTGCAATGCCAAAGTGGAGCCCAATAGAAATTTATGTACTAACTGTATTGATGCTACTTTAAATAAAAATCAATCTGTACAAATTGAACAAATTTCACCAAACAACGAGGGGAGAGTTATGCCGACTAACTCGCCTCACGTGTCAGTACCTACATCTCCCGCTCAGAGGGAGGTGCGTGATATTGTAGCGCCGAGTACAGCTGGGCGGCCATTACAAATCACATTACAGGATATGGCTACTGTTATGACTGAAGTTTTGGCTAAATTACCAGAACTAAAAGGTAAGCGTGATCACTCTGGGGTGAGAACAGAGTGCGCTGATAATATTAGGGCCATGTCAGACACTGCGTCACAGGTGGCAGAACATGAGGACGGAGAACTTCATTCTGTGGGTGACGGTTCTGATCCAAACAGACTGGATTCAGATATTTCAAATTTTAAATTTAAACTGGAAAACCTCCGTGTATTACTAGGGGAGGTGTTAGCGGCTCTGAATGATTGTAACACAGTTGCAATACCAGAGAAAATGTGTAGGTTGGATAAATATTTTGCGGTACCGACGAGTACTGAGGTTTTTCCTATACCTAAGAGACTTACTGAAATTGTTACTAAGGAGTGGGATAGACCCGGTGTGCCGTTCTCACCCCCTCCGATATTTAGAAAAATGTTTCCAATAGACGCCACCACAAGGGACTTATGGCAAACGGTCCCTAAGGTGGAGGGAGCAGTTTCTACTTTAGCTAAGTGTACCACTATCCCGGTGGAGGATAGCTGTGCTTTTTCAGATCCAATGGATAAAAAGTTAGAGGGTTACCTTAAGAAAATGTTTGTTCAACAAGGTTTTATATTGCAACCCCTTGCATGCATTGCGCCGATCACGGCTGCAGCGGCATTCTGGATTGAGTCTCTGGAAGAGAACATTGGTTCAGCTACTCTGGACGACATTACGGACAGGCTTAGAGTCCTTAAACTAGCTAATTCATTCATTTCGGAGACCGTAGTACATCTTACTAAACTTACGGTGAAGAATTCAGGATTCGCCATTCAGGCACGCAGGGCGCTGTGGCTAAAATCCTGGTCAGCTGATGTTACTTCTAAGTCTAAATTGCTTAATATACCTTTCAAAGGGCAGACCTTATTCGGGCCCGGGTTGAAAGAGATTATCGCTGACATTACAGGAGGTAAAGGCCATGCCCTGCCTCAGGACAAAGCCAAGACTAGACAGTCTAGTTTTCGTTCCTTTCGTAATTTCAAAGCAGGAGCAGCATCAACTTCCTCTGCACCAAAACAGGAAGGAGCTGTTGCTCGCTACAGACAAGGCTGGAAACCTAACCAGTCCTGGAACAAGGGCAAGCAGACTAGGAAACCTGCTGCTGCCCCCAAAACAGCATGAATTGAGGGCCCCCGATCCGGGATCGGATCTAGTGGGGGGCAGACTTTCTCTCTTCGCCCAGGCTTGGGCAAGAGATGTTCAGGATCCCTGGGCGCTAGAGATAATATCTCAGGGATACCTTCTGGACTTCAAATTCTCTCCTCCAAGAGAGAGATTTCATCTGTCAAGATTGTCAACAATCCAGACAAAGAAAGAGGCTTTTCTACGCTGCGTACAAGAGCTCTTGTTAATGGGAGTAATCCATCCAGTTCCACGATCGGAACAGGGACAGGGGTTTTACTCAAATCTGTTTGTGGTTCCCAAAAAAGAGGGAACTTTCAGACCAATCCTGGACTTAAAGATCCTAAACAAATTCCTAAGAGTTCCATCGTTCAAGATGGAGACTATTCGGACAATTTTACCTATGATCCAAGAGGGTCAGTACATGACCACTGTAGATTTAAAAGATGCTTACCTGCACATACCGATTCACAAAGATCATTACCGGTACCTAAGGTTTGCCTTCCTAGACAGGCATTACCAGTTTGTGGCTCTTCCATTCGGATTGGCTACAGCGCCAAGAATCTTCACAAAGGTTCTGGGTGCTCTTCTGGCGGTACTAAGACCGCAGGGAATCTCGGTAGCTCCATACCTAGACGACATTCTGATACAAGCTTCAAGCTTTCAAACTGCCAAATCTCATACAGAGTTAGTGCTGGCATTTCTAAGGTCACATGGATGGAAGGTGAACGAAAAGAAAAGTTCACTCGTTCCACTCACAAGAGTTCCCTTCCTGGGGACTCTTATAGATTCTGTAGAAATGAAGATTTACCTGACAGAGGACAGGCTATCAAGACTTCAAAGTGCTTGCCGCACTCTTCATTCCATTCAACACCCGTCAGTGGCTCAATGTATGGAGGTAATCGGCTTAATGGTAGCGGCAATGGACATGGTACCCTTTGCACGCTTACACCTCAGACCACTGCAACTGTGCATGCTAGGTCAGTGGAATGGGGATTACTCAGACTTATCCCCTTCTCTGAATCTGGATCAAGAGACCAGAAATTCTCTTCTATGGTGGCTTTCTCGGCCACACCTGTCCAGGGGGATGCCATTCAGCAGACCAGACTGGACAATTGTAACAACAGACGCCAGCCTTCTAGGTTGGGGTGCCGTCTGGAATTCCCTGAAGGCTCAGGGACTATGGAGTCAGGAGGAGAGTCTCCTGCCAATAAACATTCTGGAATTGAGAGCAGTTCTCAATGCCCTCCTGGCTTGGCCCCAGTTGACAACTCGGGGGTTCATCAGGTTTCAGTCGGACAACATCACGACTGTAGCTTACATCAACCATCAGGGAGGGACAAGAAGCTCCCTAGCTATGATGGAAGTATCAAAGATAATTCGCTGGGCAGAGTCTCACTCTTGCCACCTGTCAGCAATCCACATCCCGGGAGTGGAGAACTGGGAGGCGGATTTCTTAAGTCGTCAGGCTTTTCATCCGGGGGAGTGGGAACTTCATCCGGAGGTCTTTGCCCAAATACTTCGACGTTGGGGCAAACCAGAGATAGATCTCATGGCGTCTCGACAGAACGCCAAGCTTCCTCGTTACGGGTCCAGATCCAGGGATCCAGGAGCAGTCCTGATAGATGCTCTGACAGCACCTTGGGACTTCAGGATGGCTTACGTGTTTCCACCCTTCCCGTTGCTTCCTCGATTGATAGCCAGAATCAAACAAGAGAGAGCATCAGTGATTCTAATAGCACCTGCGTGGCCACGCAGGACTTGGTATGCAGACCTGGTGGACATGTCATCCTGTCCGCCTTGGTCTCTACCTCTGAAACAGGACCTTCTGATACAGGGTCCCTTCAAACATCAAAATCTAACTTCTCTGAAGTTGACTGCTTGGAAATTGAACGCTTAATTTTATCAAGACGTGGGTTTTCTGAGTCAGTTATTAGTACCTTAATATAGACTAGGAAACCTGTTACCAGAAAGATTTACCATAAGATATGGCGTAAATACCTACATTGGTGTGAATCCAAAGGTTACTCTTGGAGTAAGGTTAGGATTCCTAGGATATTGTCTTTTCTACAAGAAGGTTTAGAAAAGGGTTTATCTGCTAGTTCATTAAAGGGACAGATCTCAGCTCTGTCCATTCTGTTACACAAACGTCTGTCAGAAGTTCCTGACGTCCAGGCTTTTTGTCAGGCTTTGGCCAGGATTAAGCCTGTGTTTAAGACTGTTGCTCCACCATGGAGTTTAAACCTTGTTCTTAATGTTTTACAGGGCGTTCCGTTTGAACCCCTTCATTCCATTGATATAAAGTTGTTATCTTGGAAAGTTCTATTTTTAATGGCTATTTCCTCGGCTCGAAGAGTCTCTGAATTATCAGCCTTACATTGTGATTCTCCTTATTTGATTTTTCATTCGGATAAGGTAGTCCTGCGTACTAAACCTGGGTTCTTACCTAAGGTAGTTACTAACAGGAATATCAATCAAGAGATTGTTGTTCCTTCTTTATGCCCAAATCCTTCTTCAAAGAAGGAACGTCTACTGCACAACCTGGATGTAGTCCGGGCTCTAAAATTTTACTTGCAGGCAACTAAGGAATTCCGACAAACGTCTTCTCTGTTTGTCATTTACTCTGGGCAGAGGAGAGGTCAAAAAGCTTCCGCTACCTCTCTTTCTTTTTGGCTTCGTAGCATAATTCGTTTAGCTTATGAGACTGCTGGACAGCAGCCCCCTGAAAGAATTACAGCTCATTCTACTAGAGCTGTGGCTTCCACTTGGGCCTTCAAGAATGAGGCCTCTGTTGAACAGATTTGCAAGGCTGCAACTTGGTCTTCGCTTCATACTTTTTCCAAATTTTACAAATTTGACACCTTTGCTTCATCGGAGGCTATTTTTGGGAGAAAGGTTCTTCAGGCAGTGGTTCCTTCTGTATAAAGAGTCTGCCTATCCCTCCCGTCATCCGTGTACTTTTGCTTTGGTATTGGTATCCCAGAAGTAATGATGACCCGTGGACTGATCACACTTAACAGAAGAAAACATAATTTATGCTTACCTGATAAATTCCTTTCTTCTGTAGTGTGATCAGTCCACGGCCCGCCCTGTTTTTAAGGCAGGTAAATATTTTTTAATTTATACTCCAGTCACCACTTCACCCTTGGCTTTTCCTTTCTCGTTGGTCCTTGGTCGAATGACTGGGAGTGACGTAGAGGGGAGGAGCTATATGCAGCTCTGCTGGGTGAATCCTCTTGCACTTCCTGTAGGGGAGCAGTTAATATCCCAGAAGTAATGATGACCCGTGGACTGATCACACTACAGAAGAAAGGAATTTATCAGGTAAGCATAAATTATGTTATTGTTTGTTAAATCACTGTACTGTTAGTGCTATTAGTGTGATGTGTAAGTGTACGGTGTGTTAGATCATACAAACTCACAGAGCAGTACCGCCGAGTGCTGAAGTACATAAATATCACTATTGTTTGTTAAATCACTGTACTGTTAGTGCTATTAGTGTGATGTGTAAGTGTACGGTGTGTTAGATCACACAAACTCACAGAGCAGTACCGCCAAGTGCTGAAGTACATAAATATCACTATTGTCTGTTACATAACTGTACTGTTAGTGCTATTAGTGTGATGTATAAGTGTACAGTGTGTTAGATCACACAAACTCACAGAGCGGTACCGCCGAGTGCTGAAGTACATAAATATCACTATTGTCTGTTACATCACTGTACTGTTAGTGCTATTAGTGTGATGTGTAACTGTACAGTGTGTTAGATCACACAAACTCATAGAGCGGTACCGCCGAGTGCTGAAGTACATAAATATCACTATTGTCTGTTACATCACTGTACTGTTAGTGCTATTAGTGTGATGTGTAAGTGTACGGTGTGTTAGATCACACAAACTCACAGAACGGTACCGCCGAGTGCTGAAGTACATAAATATCACTATTGTCTGTTACATCACTGTACTGTTAGTGCTATTAGTGTGATGTGTAAGTGTACGGTGTGTTAGATCACACAAACTCACAGAGCAGTACCGCCGAGTGCTGAAGTACATAAATATCACTATTGTCTGTTACATCACTGTACTGTTAGTGCTATTAGTGTGATGTGTAAGGGTACGGTGTGTTAGATCACACAAACTCATAGAGCGGTACCGCCGAGTGCTGAAGTACATAAATAACACTATTGTCTGTTACATCACTGTACTGTTAGTGCTATTAGTGTGATGTGTAAGTGTACGGTGTGTTAGATCACACAAACTCACAGAGCAGTACCACTGAGTGCTGAAGTACATAAATATCACTATTGTCTGTTACATCACTGTACTGTTAATGCTATTAGTGTGATGTGTAAGTGTACGGTATGTTAGATCACACAAACTCACAGAGCAGTACCGCCGAGTGCTGAAGTACATAAATATCACTATTGTCTGTTACATCACTGTACTGTTAGTGCTATTAGTGTGATGTGTAAGTGTATGGTGTGTTAGATCACACAAACACACAGAGCGGTACCGCCGAGTGCTGAAGTACATAAATATCACTATTGTCTGTTACATCACTGTACTGTTAGTGCTATTAGTGTGATGTGTAAGTGTACGGTATGTTAGATCATACAAACTCCCAGAGCGGTACTGCCGAGTGCTGAAGTACATAAATATCACTATTGTCTGTTACATCACTGTACTGTTAGTGCTATTAGTGTGATGTGTAAGTGTACGGTATGTTAGATCATACAAACTCCCAGAGCGGTACCGCCGAGTGCTGAAGTACATAAATATCACTATTGTCTGTTACATCACTGTACTGTTAGTGCTATTAGTGTGATGTGTAAGTGTATGGTATGTTAGATCATACAAACTCACAGAGCGGTACTGCCGAGTGCTGAAGTACATAAATATCACTATTGTCTGTTACATCACTGTACTGTTAGTGCTATTAGTGTGATGTGTAAGTGTACAGTGTGTTAGATCACACAACCTCACAGAGCGGTACCGCCGAGTGCTGAAGTACATACATATCACTATTGTCTATTACATCACTGTACTGTTAGTGCTATTAGTGTGATGTGTAAGTGTACGGTGTGTTAGATCACACAAACTCACAGAGCGGTACTGCCGAGTGCTGAAGTACATAAATATCACTATTGTCTGTTACATCACTGTACTGTTAGTGCTATTAGTGTGATGTAAAAGTGTACGGTATGTTAGATCATACAAACTCACAGAGCGGTACCGCCGAGTGCTGAAGTACATACATATCACTATTGTCTGTTACATCACTGTACTGTTAGTGCTATTAGTGTGATGTGTAAGTGTACGGTGTGTTAGATCACACAAACTCACAGAGCGGTACCGCCGAGTGCTGAAGTACATAAATATCACTATTGTCTGTTACATCACTGTACTGTTAGTGCTAAAAAGCAAAATGTTATCCTCCAGCACTGGTGATAGGAGTGCCAGCTTGAAGAGCTCCTGCCAAAGCTCCAGATATGTAATTCAAATGAAAAAAGTTCAAGCAGCACCTCCAATTGTACAAATTATTCCAATTTTATTGTACCAAGGCACACAAAATCATGACGTTTCGGGCTCAAATACCCTTAATCATATAACTTAAACATACTAAACACCTCTCTTAAATACCCTCTACCACAGGTGTTACTAATTATAACATTCAATGTCAGAGAATTTTAACTCTTAAGTGTAAATGCCACCTAGTGGTCAGTATAAAGAATAACATACAATATACTTTAAAAAAGTCTAACCATGCTACATACATGTATTGAAGCATACAAGAATACTTTTTACAAAAAAAATTTTCAGAAAAACAATTTCTTTCAAAATAACAATTGTTTTACAGAAAAACCTCTTATGGAGTAGTACACAAACTCATAGAGCGGTACCGCCGAGTGCTGAAGTACATAAATATCACTATTGTCTGTTACATCACTGTACTGTTAGTGCTATTTGTATGATCTAACACACCGTACACTTACACATCACACTAATAGCACTTACAGTACAGTGATGTAACAGACAATAGTGATATGTATGTACTTCAGCACTCGGCGGTACCGCTCTGTGAGTTTGTGTGATCTAACACACTGTACACTTACACATCACACTAATAGCACTAACAGTACAGTGATGTAACAGACAATAGTGATATTTATGTACTTCAGCACTCGGCGGTACTGCTCTGTGAGTTTGTGTGATCTAACACACCGTACACTTACACATCACACTAACTCACAGGGCGGTACCGCCGAGTGCTGAAGTACATAAATATCACTATTCTCTGTTACATCACTGTACTGTTAGTGCTATTAGTGTGATGTGTAAGTGTATGGTGTGTTAGATCACACAAACTCACAGAGCAGTACCGCCGAGTGCTGAAGTACATAAATATCACTATTGTCTGTTACATCACTGTACTGTTAGTGCTATTAGTGTGATGTGTAAGTGTACGGTGTGTTAGATCACACAAACTCACAGAGCGGTACCGCCGAGTGCTGAAGTACATAAATATCACTATTGTCTGTTACATCACTGTACTGTTAGTGCTATTAGTGTGATGTGTAAGTGTACGGTGTGTTAGATCACACAAACTCACAGAGCGGTACTGCCGAGTGCTGAAGTACATAAATATCACTATTGTCTGTTACATCACTGTACTGTTAGTGCTATTAGTGTGATGTGTAAGTGTACGGTGTGTTAGATCACACAAACACACAGAGCGGTACCGCCGAGTGCTGAAGTACATAAATATCACTATTTTCTGTTACATCACTGTACTGTTAGTGCTATTAGTGTGATGTGTAAGTGTATGGTGTGTTAGATCACACAAACTCACAGAGCAGTACCGCCGAGTGCTGAAGTACATAAATATCACTATTGTCTGTTACATCACTGTACTGTTAGTGCTATTAGTGTGATGTGTAAGTGTACGGTGTGTTAGATCACACAAACTCACAGAGCAGTACCGCCGAGTGCTGAAGTACATACATATCACTATTGTCTGTTACATCACTGTACTGTTAGTGCTATTAGTGTGATCTGTAAGTGTACGGTGTGTTAGATCACACAAACTCACAGAGCGGTACCGCCGAGTGCTGAAGTACATAAATATCACTATTGTCTGTTACATCACTGTACTGTTAGTGCTATTAGTGTGATGTGTAAGTGTACGGTGTGTTAGATCACACAAACTCACAGAGCGGTACCGCCAAGTGCTGAAGTACACACATATCACTATTGTCTGTTACATCACTGTACTGTTAGTGCTATTAGTGTGATGTGTAAGGGTACGGTGTGTTAGATCACACAAACTCACTGAGCGGTACCGCCGAGTGCTGAAGTACATAAATATCACTATTGTCTGTTACATCACTGTACTGTTAGTGCTATTAGTGTGATGTGTAAGGGTACGGTGTGTTAGATCACACAAACACACAGAGCGGTACCGCCGAGTGCTGAAGTACATACATATCACTATTGTCTGTTACATCACTGTACTGTTAGTGCTATTAGTGTGATCTGTAAGTGTACGGTGTGTTAGATCACACAAACTCACAGAGCGGTACCGCCGAGTGCTGAAGTACATAAATATCACTATTGTCTGTTACATCACTGTACTGTTAGTGCTATTAGTGTGATGTGTAAGTGTATGGTGTGTTAGATCACACAAACTCACAGAGCGGTACCGCCGAGTGCTGAAGTACATAAATATCACTATTGTCTGTTACATCACTGTACTGTTAGTGCTATTAGTGTGATGTGTAAGGGTACGGTGTGTTAGATCACACAAACACACAGAGCGGTACCGCCGAGTGCTGAAGTACATACATATCACTATTGTCTGTTACATCACTGTACTGTTAGTGCTATTAGTGTGATGTGTAAGTGTACGGTGTGTTAGATCACACAAACTCACAGAGCGGTACCGCCGAGTGCTGAAGTACATACATATCACTATTGTCTGTTACATCACTGTACTGTTAGTGCTATTAGTGTGATGTGTAAGTGTACGGTGTGTTAGATCACACAAACTCACAGAACGGTACCGCCGAGTGCTGAAGTACATAAATATCACTATTGTCTGTTACATCACTGTACTGTTAGTGCTATTAGTGTGATGTGTAAGTGTACGGTGTGTTAGATCACACAAACTCACAGAGCGGTACTGAAGTACATAAATATCACTATTGTCTGTTACATCACTGTACTGTTAGTGCTATTAGTGTGATGTGTAAGTGTATGGTGTGTTAGATCACACAAACACACAGAGCGGTACCGCCGAGTACTGAAGTACATAAATATCACTATTGTCTGTTACATCACTGTACTGTTAGTGCTATTAGTGTGATGTGTAAGTGTACGGTGTGTTAGATCACACAAACTCACAGAGCGGTACCGCCAGGTGCTGAAGTACATACAGTAAATATCACTATTGTCTGTTACATTACTGTACTGTTAGTGCTATTAGTGTGATGTGTAAGTGTACGGTGTGTTAGATCACACAAACTCACAGAGCGGTACTGCCGAGTGCTGAAGTACATAAATATCACTATTGTCTGTTACATCACTGTACTGTTAGTGCTATTAGTGTGATGTGTAAGTGTACGGTGTGTTAGATCACACAAACTCACAGAGCGGTACCGCCGAGTGCTGAAGTACATAAATATCACTATTGTCTGTTACATCACTGTACTGTTAGTGCTATTAGTGTGATGTGTAAGTGTACGGTGTGTTAGATCACACAAACTCACAGAGCGGTACCGCCGAGTGATGAAGTACATAAATATCACTATTGTCTGTTACATCACTGTACTGTTAGTGCTATTAGTGTGATGTGTAAGTGTACGGTGTGTTAGATCACACAAACACACAGAGCGGTACCGCCGAGTGATGAAGTACATAAATATCACTATTGTGTGTTACATCACTGTACTGTTAGTGCTATTAGTGTGATGTGTAAGTGTACGGTATGTTAGATCATACAAACTCCCAGAGCAGTACCGCCGAGTGATGAAGTACATAAATATCACTATTGTCTGTTACATCACTGTACTGTTAGTGCTATTAGTGTGATGTGTAAGTGTACGGTGTGTTAAATCATACAAACTAACAGAGCGGTACCGCCGAGTGCTGAAGTACATAAATATCACTATTGTCTGTCATTGTAGATTTCTAAACTGCCCCTGGAAACAACATTAGCACAAGGCATGAATTGTAAGCGACCATATTTGAATACATTTGGGATGAAGCCCTATTCAATATACAAAAAGAGACATGAAGCTGTGCAACAAAAATGCTGTTGATAAAAAAAGGCTTGGTAAAGGGCTGATGGCACACTATGGAACACAGCACCGTACAGGAGATGTTTCAGACATTCTGTAGCTAGGCACTAATGCATACATAAATAGGTTTACTGACCCTTTAATGACTGCCATACCATGGTCTTACACTGTAAGCAAGCACTGGGTGTATTATTATTATTATTATTATTAAAGGGACATAATACTCATATGCTAAATCACTTGAAACTGATGCAGTATAACTGTAAAAAGCTGACAGGAAAATATCACCTGAGCATCTCTATGTAAAAAAGGAAGATATTTTACCTCACAATCTCCTCAGCTCAGCAGAGTAAGTTCTGTGTAAAAAGTTATACTCAACTGCTGCTCAGCTGCATGTAAAAAAAAACTGAAGAAAAGAAATGAACTGCAGCCAATCAGCATCAACAGTGCTGAGGTCATGAACTCTTTTACTGTGATCTCATGAGATTTCACTTAACTCTCATGAGTTTTCATTGTAAACTTCCTTACACTGAATAGGGAAATAAGATGAGTGTGCACAAAAGCTCGCTCCTTCCGCTGTCGCAGGACAGACATACTGATTTGTTGCTTAGAAGTCCTTTACAATGGGATGTGGCTACTGAGAAACTTTTGAGGTAAAATATCTTTCTTTTTTTCATAGAGATGTTCATGTGATATTTTCTAGTCAGCTTTTTACAGCTATACTGCATCACTTTCAAGTGTTTAAACATTTGGGTATTATGGCCCTTTAATACACCCAGTGTGTTTCAGACATTCTGTAGCTAGGCACTAATGCATACATAATAGGTTTACTGACCCTTTAATGACTGCCATACCATGGTCTCGCACTGTAAGCAAGCACTGGGTGTATGCTCTGTTTTGCTCATGGGGAGGGTGGTACAGAATCTGATTGGTTGTCTGTTTATAAATAAAATCTTATAATAAGGCTGGTTACCTGCAGCTTACTTACTCCTAAATTACAATAATAAAGTATGTTTCACACTATTATAAAGTGAGCATATTTATACATTGTGCAAGGATCACACCATTACACTCTTCTGCTGTCAGGTGTCTAAAATCCCTAAACACAATGTAGCCCTTTATACATTGCAGCCTTCTCTGGCATCCAAGGTGTTAACCCTTAGCTGTCACCCTAACCCCAGCCCTAATATATCTTTGTAATTAATAATAATATTTTAATAATACTAATAAAATACTTTAGTGACTCCCATTGCTAAAACAGATCAGAAATCCCACTTCCTGCTCAAAATCACCTAAATGTAATTTTGCCTTTAATGTCCCTTTAATGTTTTTATTGTAATTCGCTATTTCTAATGCTAACCAATAACGTGTAAAAACTGCGCTATATACTGTAGATCACCTAATTAAGTAATTAATATAACAGAACTAACAGCTGCAAGTAGTCAGTACAACACTATTTTTAGCTCTTGCAATGGTTTATCGGATGTAAATATGGGAGGATCCATAAGGACCAAACAGGCGTGATCATACCTAGGGAGGCGGAGCTAGAATTGACAGCTCACCAATGAGCTCCAAGAATAACGGTTCCCTCTGGAATGTTGCGAAGAGCCAATCACTTTTGTAAGGGTGGGGTTTGTGTTGTCAGGTCGAGGCTTGGAACGCTGCTTGAGCTTGGAACGAAAGTATTAGTTGTTCATGCAAGAACAGGGTAATAGCTCCCTCTGGTGGTAATGATCATACCTGCGTGCATGGCTGCTGATATCTAAGACATTCACTCTTATTTATAAAAGACGATTAAGAGACGTTTACAATTCAGAGTATCTACACAATTTCATGGAAGTTAGCTCTTTATTGAAATTTCTTTAACCAGACAGCCTCAAACTGAGTTTAAAATATAAATATAGGTTTTATTTAAATAGAAATCTGCTCAATATAATCTAGTTACATAAAGGTGAATTCTCTTTATATACTGTAATCATTTTATATACAAACTGGAAGAACATTAACCAAAGGGCTCACTTTGGCATCAATATAAAAACTACAATTTTGAATAAGTAACTAATATTTTCAAAGGGTTACTGACCATTGGGCCGCTGATTTCCCTATGAATATAAGTAGGGTAGATCCCCCTTCATGACACACAATTGTCCTTAGCCTTGCCTGTGGTGCCTAAAACATTGGGCCAGGCTAAAAACAATTCCATGTCATGGAGGGGGATCTACATTTTGTATATTTATAGTAAAATCAGTGGCCCAATGGTCATTAACCTTTTATATCAGTTACCTATTTAAAATTGTAGTTTTTGTTTTGTTAAGTGCTCGGCAAGTCCATAGCGTTATTTCTACTGTGTATTTAACCCCCTTGTTGGGGTTAAACACACAGTAGTACACGGTCACTAGTCTTAAAATTACATACTCTAACGAATTACAGCTTGTGTGTTATCAACTAGTATGTCCCTTTTAAATTCCACTTATTAAGCCCCTTGAGCTGCGGCTTAATTTTTAAACACTGACTATGCCTTTATCCTTTACTCTTCTTATGGCACCACAAAGCATTGACACTGACATATTTGTCACATGTAGAGTCACTTCTTTCACGTGGTGGCCATAAAAGTCTGTGGCTTCAGAGTTGTGTTTGCTGGAAAAGAGCAGATAAAAAAAAAACAGGTAAGTATCACCAGGGCCTGCTCAAGGTATTGTGCTGCCTGGGTCCAAGAATGAAATGATGCCCCCCCCCCCCCCCCCCCAGTAGTAAAATTACTGATTAGCTTGTCAACCAACTAGTCTGGATGCTGACCTTACTAAGCCTGCCTACCTGCATGCAACCAATGCTCATCCATGATTGTACAATAATTGTAAATTAAGTTAGGGAAGGGATGTATTCATCCCACCTTGAATGTTGCCCCTGACCGGTTCTGTGTCTTTGTGCATGAAGAGGATATGCTGCTGGGAGCCTGCGACTTCCCCCACGGAGGACAGGAGTGGTCTGGGTCTGACAGTGACTCACTCAGTCACTGAAGTGCTGCTCCTTGTCAAGTGTTGCCTGGGTCCATAGGACCACTTGGTCCCATGTTTGAGCCGGCCATGAGTATCACTACTTGCTGAAAATTAATGATTTGAGTGTGTGTGTGTGTGTGAGACTAAGGGGATAAAAAAATCATTGCTCCATGTAGTACTGGCACAAAGAGCTTAGAATCTATGATCTAAGCCTCAGAGCAAGGCATAAGTATTATATGTTGTACTATTTACTACTAGCACAAAATGGGGTTAAATTACTATTTTGTGCGTCTTATTGCATAAAGGCTTGAATAATGCTGTATGTGTTAATAGTATCCAAGGAATGTAAAAAGAAAAGAGGACTCAGTCTAGTGTGTTACTAAAAGAAATTGGGTCAAAATAATTTGGGCCAGATTAGGAGTGGAGAGGTATTTAACGCCCCCGCTCGAGTGTTAACTCCGCTAGAAGTGAGCTTTTTGTGCCTTGAGACTACATTAACATATTCCCCATAAAAGTCAATAAAGCAAGAAAAGTGGGGGAAAAAACTAAGAGCCTATTCGCTCGCAAACACAAGTGCATATTCTCAAGTGAGCTAACCAGACATGAAAATAAGAATATTTCACGTTCTTCACATAGCAGAATATGCTCTATTTATTCATAAATACATATTTATGCATATATCTGATTTTATTTTCGTACAATATATATCTATACCTATATATCTAAATGATAATATAGGTATAGATAAATATATAGGATTATCTATTTAAAAATACTTACAACATATTCTGCTATGTGCAGAACATTGGAATGTCAAATATTTACCGTAAATACAGAGTATAACACTTTATTAACAATGAATATTGCATAAATATGCTTTAACATGTTTTCATCTACTTGACTGCAAAGAGCTCCAATGCTCTTATATATATATGTACGCATATGTATTTAAGTGTTTATATGTGTATAGATGTCTGTAAATACATAAATACCCAAATAAATACATAAATATCATTTTTTGTGTTTTTTTTTCCAATACTTTTATTTAACAGATTACAGTATCTCATTTTTGACTATAACGTTGAAGGAGCCTGGGAGGTTGAGGGTCCTGCCGCCATGTTAATACACTCAAGGCAGAGCTTTTTCCCTTTGACCGCTGGTTCATCACATGCCATACAGCGGGAGGGTCTTGGGCTCCTATCCACAGGATTAGCCAGGGATCTACCGGGAGACCTGAGAAAACAGAAAAGACTAAAATCAAAACATGCTCTCTCCCCCCCCCCCCCCCATAACTGAGCATTGCTTACCTTGAACCTCTTAAATGTGACCTATTTTTTCTATGCGTGGGGTAAGCCATGAAAACCTGGGCAACTAACAGTAAAAAACACTAACGGCTAGATTTAGAATTTTGTCGGTAACGACCCGCGTAGCTAACGCTGGCTTTTTTCTGGCCGCACCTTTAAAATAACTCTGGTATTGAGAGTCCACAGAAAGGCTGCGTTAGGCTCCAAAAAGGGAGCGTACAGGCATATTTAACGCCACTGCAACTCTCGATACCAGAGTTGCTTACGGACGCGGCCAGCCTCAAAAACGTGCTCGTGCACGATTCCCCCATAGAAAACAATGGGGCTGTTTGAGCTTAAAAAAAACCTAACACCTGCAAAAAAGCCGCGTTCAGCTCCTAACGCAGCCCCATTGTTGTCTATGGGGAAACACTTCCTACGTCTGCACCTAACACCCTTACATGTACCCCGAGTCTAAACACCCCTAACCTTACACTTATTAACCCCTATTGTGCCGCCCCCGCTATCGCTGACCCCTGCATATTATTTTTAACCCCTAATCTGCCGCTCCGTAAACCGCCGCTACTTACATTATCCCTATGTACCCCTAATCTTCTGCCCCTAACACTGCCGACCCCTATATTATATTTATTAACCCCTAATCTGCCCCCCACAACGTCGCCTCCACCTGCCTACACTTATTAACCCCTAATCTGCCGACCGGACTGCACCGCTATTATAATAAAGTTATTAACCCCTAATCCGCCTCACTAACCCTATAATAAATAGTATTAACCCCTAATCTGCCCTCCCTAACATCGCCGACACCTAACTTCAAACATTAACCCCTAATTTGCCGACTGGAGCTCACCGCTATTCTAATAAATGTATTAACCCCTAAAGCTAAGTCTAACCCTAACACTAACACCCCCCTAAGTTAAATATAATTTAAATCTAACGAAATAAATTAACTCTTATTAAATAAATTATTCCTATTTAAAGCTAAATACTTACCTGTAAAATAAATCCTAATATAGCTACAATATAAATTATATTTATATTATAGCTATTTTAGGATTTAAATTTATTTTACAGGTAAATTTGTATTTATTTTAACCAGGTACAATAGCTAAAATAGTTAAAATAATTACAAAATTACCTGTAAAATAAATCCTAACCTAAGTTACAATTAAACCTAACACTACACTATCAATAAATTAATTAAATAAAATACCTACAATTACCTACAATTAAACCTAACACTACACTATCAATAAATTAATTAAATACAATATCTACAAATAAATACAATGAAATAAACTAACTAAAGTACAAAAAATAAAAAAGAACTAAGTTACAAAAAATAAAAAAATATTTACAAACATCAGAAAAATATTACAACAATTTTAAACTAATTACACCTACTCTAAGCCCCCTAATAAAATAACAAAGACCCCCAAAATAAAAAAATGCCCTACCCTATTCTAAATTACTAAAGTTCAAAGCTCTTTTACCTTACCAGCCCTGAACAGGGCCCTTTGCGGGGCATGCCCCAAAGAATTCAGCTCTTTTGCCTGTAAAAAAAAACACATACAATACCCCCCCCCCAACATAACAAAACCCACCACCCACATACCCCTAATCTAACCCAATCCCCCTTTAAATAAACCTAACACTAAGCCCCTGAATATCTTCCTACCTTATCTTCACCATACCAGGTTCACCGATCGATCCAGAAGAGCTCCTCCGATGTCCTGATCCAAGCCCAAGCGGGGGGCTGAAGATGTCCATGATCCGGCTGAAGTCATCATCCAAGCGGGAGCTGAAGAGGTCCATGATCCGGCTGAAGTCTTCTATCAACGGCATCTTCAATCTTCTTTCTTCCGGATCCATCTTGCAGACCTCCGACGCGGAACATCCTGCTGGCCCGACGGACTACCGACGAATGAAGGCTCCTTTAAGGGACGTCATCCAAGATGGCGTCCCTCGAATTCTGATAGGAATTAAGGTAGGAAAATTCTGATTGGCTGATGGAATCAGCCAATCAGAATCAAGTTCAATCCGATTGGCCGATCCGATCAGCCAATCAGATTGAACTTGATTCTGATTGGCTGATTCCATCAGCCAATCAGAATTTTCCTACCTTAATTCCGATTGGCTGATAGAATCCTATCAGCCAATCGGAATTCGGGGGACGCCATCTTGGATGACGTCCCTTAAAGGATCCGCGTCGGGAAGTCGTCGGAAGAAGAGGACGGATCCGCGCTGGAGGTCTTCAAGATGGAGCCGGTCGTCATCGGATGAAGATAGAAGATGCCGCTTGGATCAAGATGGTTGCCGGTCCGGATCGCCTCTTCTTCCCGGATAGGATGAAGACTTTGGAGCCTCTTCTGGACCTCTTCAGCCGCCGGATGATGGATCGCCAGCCCCCGCTTGGGTTGGATGAAGATTTTGGAGCCAGGACCGATCGGTGATACCCGGTGAGGTGAAGATAAGGTAGGAAGATCTTCAGGGGCTTAGTGTTAGGTTTATTTAAGGGGGGTTTGGGTTAGATTAGGGGTATGTGGGTGGTGGGTTGTAATGTTGGGGGGGTATTGTATGTGTTTTTTTACAGGCAAAAGAGCTGAATTTCTTGGGGCATGCCCCGCAAAGGGCCCTGTTCAGGGCTGGTAAGGTAAAAGAGCTTTGAACTTTTGTAATTTAGAATAGGGTAGGGCATTTTTTTTATTTTGGGGGTCTTTGTTATTTTATTAGGGGGCTTAGAGTAGGTGTAATTAGTTTAAAATTGTTGTAATTTTTTCTAATGTTTGTAAATATTTTTTTATTTTTTGTAACTTAGTTCTTTTTTATTTTTTGTACTTTAGTTAGTTTATTTAATTGTAGTTATTTGTAGGAATTGTATTTAATTAATTTATTGATAGTGTAGTGTTAGGTTTAATTGTAGATAATTGTAGGTATTTTATTTAATTAATTTAATGATAGTGTAGTGTTAGGTATAATTGTAGGTAGTTTATTTAATTTATTTAATGATAGTGTAGTGTTAGGTTTAATTGTAACTTAGGTTAGGATTTATTTTACAGGTAATTTTGTTATTATTTTAACTAGGTAGCTATTAATTAGTCAATAACTATTTAATAGCTATTGTACCTGGTTAAAATAATTACAAAGTTGCCTGTAAAATAAATATTAATCCTAAAATAGCTACAATGAAATTATTCGTTATATTGTAGCTATATTAGGGTTTATTTTACAGGTAAGTATTTAGCTTTAAATAGGAATAAGTTATTTAATAAGAGTTAATTTATTTTGTTAGAATAAAATTATATTTAACTTAGGGGGGTGTAATAGAGTAGCGGTGAGGTCCGGTCGGCAGATTAGGGGTTAATGTTTGAAGTTAGGTGTCGGCGATGTTAGGGAGGGCAGATTAGGGGTTAATACTATTTATTATAGGGTTAGTGAGGCGGATTAGGGGTTAATAACTTTATTATAATAGCGGTGCGGTCCGCTCGGCAGATTAGGGGTTAATAAGTGTAGGCAGGTGGAGGCGACGTTGTGGGGGGCATATTTGGGGTTAATAAATATAATATAGGGGTCGGCGGTGTTAGGGGCAGCAGATTAGGGGTACATAAGTATAACGTAGGTGGCGGTCGGCAGATTAGGGGTTAAAAAAATTTAATTGAGTGGCGGCGATGTGGGGGGACCTCGGTTTAGGGGTACATAGGTAGTTTATGGGTGTTAGTGTACTTTAGAGCACAGTAGTTAAGAGCTTTATGAACCGGCGTTAGCCCAGAAAGCTCTTAACTACCGACTTTTTTTCTGCGGCTGGAGTTTTGTCGTTAGATTTCTAACGCTCACTTCAGACACGACTCTAAATACCGGAGTTAGGAAGATCCCATTGAAAAGATAGGATACGTAATTGACGTAAGGGGATCTGCGGTATGGAAAAGTCGCGGCTGAAAAGTGAGCGTTAGACCCTTTCCTGACTGACTCCAAATAACGGCGGTAGCCTAAAACCAGCGTTAGGAGCCTCTAACGCTGGTTTTCACGGCTACCGCCAAACTCCAAATCTAGGCCTAACTAAGTAAAAAGAAATGCATGAATGCCTAAAAAAAACTGAAAACAGACCAGGAGAACAAACAGGAAGTAACCAACATCCTGCAAGTTCAAACGGACTAAAAAAGGCGCCAAAAGAGCCCTATGTATGATAAACATGTCAGTTACCATGGCAACAAGAAAAACAGGAAGTACCTGATTTGCACTGTTAACCTGCTTTCCCCACATTACCTGTATGAAGGAACCGTTCCCAAAGGGTTCTGCAGGTATCTGATGATTTATCCTGCCCCTGGGTTCCATGCTGCTACCAGCGGATCACTACAGCTTCTTATCCCTGGTCGCTATAAGGGGTTCCTGCAGGGGGGCGCCCTTGGAGAAATGCTGTGTACTACAGCTTCCAGGGGGAGAGAGGCAGAACTCCCTCCAGGCATGAGGCTAAACAGCCCCTGGTAAGCAATGAAATAAAATATCCATAAAGGAAATGACAAAGTCCTAGGGAGTGTGGACAGGAAAAAGAACTGAGGAGTACAGGGGCTATAGGGTACTTATGGTATCTTTTTATTTAATTTCCTGTCCTGAAGGGGTGAGGGGAGGAGCTAACCCTGGCGTATTGCTGTCATGGCCATGGCCTGGAAATACAAGTTAAAAAAGGGAAATCTGTCTTTAATAAAAATAAAATAGAACAAAAGCTCATAAAATCATTATTGAACGACTTAGCATAGCAAGGAACGTGATAACGTTTTTCTATAAACTCACATACCCCGTCAGTAGGTACTTTATGCTGGTTACCAATAGTATGGCACCCTCAATATACAACAACTTCTATGTTGTTTGGCATTAGCTAGAAGACTTTTGTAGAGAGTCGGCAGAGGATTTTTTTGCATCCAGTGGAAAATGTGATAAAAATCACCCTATTTCACCCCAAACGCCATAACGCAACTTCAAAGTACTTTTAAGATGGTAGTTAAGTATAACACGTATAGATCACAATTACCCAGGTCAGAGAGGTCTTTGTTGGAGGGAATGCTGTGAACTGGGGACTATGGGGGATATTTATCAAAGGTCTGTCGGACCTGATTGGACAGTGCGGATCAGGTCCGACATACCTCGCTGAATGCGGAGAGCAATACGCTCTCCGTATTCAGCATTGCACCAGCAGCTCTTGTGAGCTGCTGGTGCAACACCGCCCCCCTGCAGACAGGGGGTGTCAATCAACCCAATCGTACTCAATCGGGTTGAATTCTGCCAATCTCTGTCTGCCTGCTTAGAGCAGGGCGGACAGGGTTATGGAGCAGCGGTCTTTAGACCGCTGCTTCATAACTGCTTTTTCTGGTAAGTCTGAAGACTCACCAGAAACACGGGCTCCGTCCGGAAATTGATAAATGGGCCTCTATGACACGTCTTTGGCCCCCCTGTGGTGGGCTATAGAAAAGATAGGACAGCATTTATTTGGTGCTCAATTCACAAGCCCAACATATACTACTAAATTATAAACCTAAGTGTTCTTTTAAGCTTAGTTTAACAGTTTTTTAAATAGCCATCAATAGTGCAAATCTTTGATAGCTAGATCCTGGAGATCTGTTCGAGTCCCTACCAGACAAATGTGGATTTCTAGAACAACCAAAGTATTCCTCCTAGAGGGCTATGGTTTTTTATAAACAACAAAAGAGTGACTTTTTTCAAAATGTTAAATTTTATTGGGACTAATTTAAAGGGCTAGAGCAGCAATTTTAAACAAATATTTTACTTCTATTATCCAATTTTCTTTGTTCTCTTGGTATCTTTTGTTGAAAGCCAAGATGTATGCTTAGGAGCCAACCCATTTCTGGAGCACTATATGGCAGCAGTTTTACAAGAATGTTATCTCTAGATGGCAGCAATATTTCCTGCTATGTAGTGCTTCAGATGCTACCTAGGTATCTCTTCAACACAGAATATCATGGGATCGAAGCACATTTGACAATAGAAGTCAATTGGAAATCTTTTTTAATGGTCTGTTCTGTCTGAATCACAAACGAAAACGTTTGGGTTTCATATCCCTTTAAATCTATATGACATTGTACATCTTATTACCCAGACATTTCTACCCCTTCTTTTTCTTCTCCCTCTTCTTTCCTCTTTCAGTATTCACTGTCCAGTGGGGGAGGATTGTGTGGCCCAGCTGCTCCATCAATATTGTAATTTTGTCATTTCATTCTAAAATCCTGAAAAATGTGAGGTGCTCAAACTAAATACCATGTTTGATGTTTTGATGTTTCATAGGAATATATATTTAAAACTACTGAGAACATTTTCTACTATGTGAAGAACATTATAATGTAAAATATTTGCATTAAATACACAGTAAAACACATTATAAAATATTATAATGGATTAAAAATGCTTTTTCACGTTTTAAGGTATCTCAGTGGAAAGGGCTCCAAAGTGTTTATATATGTGTATATATGTGTTTATATGTGTGTGTGTATATGTGTTTATATGTGTGTGTGTATATATATATATATATATATATATATATATATATATATATATATATATATATATATATACATACACATATACATATATATGAACCCCCATACACACATTTAGACATATTTATTTTCATTTATTCCAGATAGGAACCAGAGGGAGGGCAATGCATTATCCTGGCAACAGAGCAAATAGATAATAACTAAACATAAATGAGAACAAGACAGGAATATATATATATACTTGTAGCAAAATCACATTTAAATGTTATTTAATGATTGAGCAACCAGAGATATATATGGTATGGAAATATAAATTGCTAACCAAACTTATACAACCACCAATGTAAACTGTAAGGAATATCATCATGTATAGTGTATTACAAGGACAACCCATAGAATAAAAATGCCTCTGCAGACTGCTAGCAATATAGGCTTGAGCTTGAACTGTCCTCTACTAGTGGATACCATGTTACATAAATAGGCTAACTATTCAATTATTAGCGGATGACACTGAAACTGTAATTCTTTATAGCCCACATCAGGCAAATAGTCAAAAGAACATGACATTCCCCTCCTTATCTGAGTAATCATTATTACTAAACATAACATAGTTTAAACTCGGCCAACATAAGTAGCCCCCTTTGCAGCAAAACATGATTGGAGGAGAAACATTTAATGTAAATCATTACTCCACATATATCATCCAATTCCTTTTCTCCATTAGATTGTCCCTAAGCAGACTTGGATAAAAAGATGGAGAAGTACTGAAGAAGATTTAGGGCTCTGCCCCATAGATGGTAACAATCTTACTCAAGGGCTTTTTTCAGTTCATCTCGTCCATAGTATGTCTTCTGTTGAATCCCCAGAGTCAGTCCATGGGGCATGCCATATCCCCAGGCATCTCACTGCCATGCTGACAGCACACTGGAACAAACTCATATACCCCAAATGCAGCTATCCAGTGGCTCCAAAGTCACTGATCTCTGTCCAATGAGACCAGGATAAGGGCAACCTCTAAGATCACTGTCGTGTGTAAAGCCCTAAAGCTCCTCCTGACTCATTACTATTAAGAATCTAGGAGACACCACAGACTTTCCAATATCTCTTCCCATAATAAAGAGACAGAAAAGTAAAAATTAAATTTCCATAATTCAACTTTTTAATGTACTTCTATTATCTGTTATCTTTGTTCTTTTGATATCCTTTGTTTAAAAGCACTGGATAAGCAATGCACTACTGAGAGCTAGCTGCTGATTGGTTTCTGCACATATCTGCCTATTGTATTGACTCACCAGATGTGTTCAGCTAGCTCACAGTAGTTCATTGCTGCTCCTTCAACAAAGAATACCAAGAGAATGAAGAAAATGTGATAATAGAAAAGTTGTTTGAAATTATATGTTCTCTCTGAATCATGAAAGAACAATTGTGTATTTTCATGTTCCTTTAAGTCACACCAGAGGGATCTATTTTGAATCGGGATCTGATTGGTTAAAACACATAGTTATATGCAAACAATAGTAGAAGTACAATAATACAAAGCTCTAACATATTTTTTAATATCCAGCTTCTCTTTAACCTTTCTTCTACCTTTTCCATGTATCACTTCTCACACCATGTAGTTTAATATTTGCCCTGTACCATGACAACCTGCTGAGAATGTGCCTGCAAGTGTACATGTTTGTTTAATTCATCAGGCTACTCCATTTTCCTATGTACATGTAACAAATAGCAAACCACTTTCCTGGTCAAGCACATGTCTTCACCAGCATCAGGTAGAAATTCAGTTGTTTAATGAATGTCAGGGAACTGGAATCAATAGCTTAGAGGCCCTGCTTACCAAATATTCTTAGTGAAACACTACAAGTTAAAACACACAGTATCAAAGTAGGAGACAAAGGTAATAGAGTGATATGACCAAATTTGGAAACTGAACATTTTCAAAATTGCTTAAATTAGTAACCTACAATGCAAAATAAAGCAATTAATATTGAAAGACAAACTAAGAGGTACTATACATCTAGTCATTTGTATTGGTCAGAGAAGCCCTGAGAGGCATTTTTTGAAAACATGCTTCATTACTCAAGTCAGACTCAAGTCCAAGTTTCAGCTAAATTGTTTATTTTCTAAGCTGCCTTTAACATTAAAGGTCCATTATCAGGGCTGGACTGGGAATAAAAAGCATCCCTGTTAAATTGTGAAGACGAGCCCTAAATCCGTAAAAATCCACACGCCCCATTTTTCTCAAGAAGATTATTGCAATACTTTTCCCCTCAATAATTTTATTTCAGAATGAAATATTAGTTTGTAATAAAAAAAAGCTAGATTATTTTTATATAGGCACCCTAGTCCCTTTCTTTAAGACTTGCGCCAGAGTTTACACTCCAATATCAGAAGACTGATCATAAACCTTTAAAAATGTTATTACACACACAAAATAGAAACATATAAACTTTAAATTATTAGATTTGACCTCATCAAAAATATACTGTAGGTGTAGGATATTCCCAAATAAACTGTCTCTTTAAATAGTTCCAAAAACAAACTTTTACATGTGCCTTAACAGGTTACATATTCAATCAAATGTTGATAATTTAATACCAAACAGGCAGTTACTGTGTCTTCTCAAATATTAGCGACAACTTCTACCCATAATTAAAAATCATTTGGTTTTCCAACCGACATACAAACTGCTACACGTTTGTCGTAGAAAGCGTGCAGCTGATACTTGCTCCCAAGAGAAACAAGAACCTCTGAGATCAACGCACTGAGCAGGATGAGGCATGACAGAACAAATGACATGGTAGGAGAGAACCTCCATACTTGATTATTTTGCTATAACAGTATAAGCATGAATTAAACGTAAATTAAAAGGGTAACTAAAAAAAAACAAAGGCCCCCAGATGTGTCTCTTTGGATTCCAGCATCAATTTGTGGAGTGGACCGGCATATCCACCTTTCAGTGAGCTGGACGGACAACTGTGAAGTGCCAGCCTGCCCTTAATTGCCTATCAGGAGCTTTTGAAATGTGAGTAGTGCATCTGTTTTCAACCTATCTCCATTTAAGACTGTGCTTGGCCATTTGGGTGCCTTTGTTTATATATATATATATATATATATATATATATATATATATATGTACACACACACTTTGTTTGCCTAGAAACTGACCCCCTCTGGACAAAGAGCAGCTGGGACTAGTAAGCATTTTGGAAGAGCACTAATTTTTATTTGTAATTTTTATTTTTGTACTCCAGAGCGCCCCCTGGTGTCTATATGTGTTTGTAGTTCATATTGTTCATATATAGCCCTTTTTCTTATAAATTAAAAAGGAACTTCCCTGATAAAAGAGGTGGTTGTCGAAAGAGAAACGTGTTGCATATTTTAGGGACTTCTGATAAGAAGTTCCCTTTCAATTCATGATTTAATAAACACATTTATATATATATATATATATATATATATACATACAGTATATATATATATATATATATATATATTTATTTATTTATTTATTTATTTTTCTCTTGCAAGGTGTATCCAGTCCACGGATTCATCCTTTACTTGTGGGATATTCTCCTTCCCTACAGGAAGTGGCAAAGAGAGCACACAGCAGAGCTGTCCATACAGCTCCCCCTCTAGCTCCACCACCCAGTCATTCTCTTTGCCGGCTCTAAGCAGTAGGGTCTCTCTCGGGAGGGTAAAGTGAATGTGGTGTTAGAATTGTAGTTTTTATTATCTTCAATCAAAAGTTTGTTATTTTAAATGGTACCGGTTTATTCTAGCAGAAAAGTGATGCAGATTTCTGCTGAGAGGAAAATGATTTTAGCATTTTGTAACTAAAATCCACTGCTGTTCCCACACAGGACTGAGGAGTACCAGAAAACTTCAGTTGGGGGGGACAGTTTGCAGGGTGAACTGCAATAAGGTATGTTCAGTCATTTATTTCTAGACAAGACTGAGATAATGCTAGAAGAGACTGACAATATCCCCATGAGGGGAGGGTAAGCTATGTTCACAGACTTACTAAGGAATTGAATGCTTACATAATAGGGCTAATTATGCTGGTTGACACTTATTCAGGGCAATCGATTGTTTAGCTAAGGAAAATATTGTTTGCAAGACACTTAGAAAGTCCTTTTGGGTCCTTTCTGGGGTTATTACCCACATGGCTGTTTTTTATTCACTTAGGAGTGATTTACTAGGCCTCACAGCTCCGGAGTAGAGTGGGAGGGGCCTAATTTCGCGCCTCAGATGCGCAGTTAGAATTGCAGAGAAGTTCATGCTGCTTCACATGGAGGGTCCTGCTGCTGTTTGAGGGCCTTAAAGAAGCTTTATTCCCCCAAATCTGATCCCTAAGGGCAGGTAGGGCCACAGCAAGGCTGTGGCAAGGTGCTGTAGTAATTTTAACTGGGTGTTGGCTTTAGGCTGCTCCGGTTTGGGCATTAAGGGGTTAATCGTTTTGCAACTTGTGGCGCAATCTTATTAAGGGTTTAGGTACATACTGTGAAAATTTCAAAAGGATTGCTGCATTTTCACTGTTTTGTAAAATTGTGTGCTCTTTTTATCTCTTAAAGGCACAGTAACGTTTTTTGCAAAGTGTGTTTTTACTTGATTAAAGTGATTTCTAAGCCTGTTTGTCTTACTACTAGTCTGTTAAACATGTCTGACACCAAGGAAAATCCTTGTTCAATGTGTTTAGAAGCCATGGTGGAACCCCCTCTCAGAATGTGTCCCACTTGTACTGATATGTCTATACACTTTAAAGAACATATTGTTGCACTTAAAAATGTGGCCCAAGATGATTCTCAGACTGAAGGTAACAAGGGTAGCCAGTCTGCCTCTCCCCAAGTGTCACAACCAGTTACACCTGCGCAAGCGACGCCTAGTACCTCTAGTGCGTCTAACCCTTTTACATTACAAGACTTAGCGGCAGTCATGGATAATTCTCTTACAGCCTTCTTATCTAAACTGCCCATGTTACCTGCAAAGCGTGATAGCTCCGTCTTAAGAACAGATTATGAGCATTATGACGCTTTGGTAGCCGTATCCGATATACCCTCACAACGCTCTGAAGTGGGAGCGAGGGATTTGATGTCTGAGGGAGAAGTCTCTGATTCAGGAAGGGTTCCTCCTCAGACAGATTCAGATACATTGGCTTTTAAATTTAAACTAGAACACCTCCGCGTTTTGCTTAGGGAGGTATTAGCTACTCTGGATGACTGCGACCCTTTGGTGACCCCAGAGAAATTGTGTAAAATGGACAAGTACCTAGAGGTCCCTGTTTACACGGATGCGTTTCCGGTCCCTAAGAGGATTGCGGATATCGTTACTAGGGAGTGGGATAGACCAGGTGTACCCTTTGTTCCCCCTCCTGTTTTTAAGAAAATGTTCCCCATATCTGACCCTGTGCGGGACTCGTGGCAGACGGTCCCTAAGGTGGAGGGGGCTGTTTCTCTTGTTAAGTGTATCCAGTCCACGGATCATCCATTACTTGTGGGATATTCTCCTTCCCAACAGTTGCAAGAGGATCACCCACAGCAGAGCTGCTATATAGCTCCTCCCCTCACAGCCATATCCAGTCATTCTCTTGCAACTCTCAACAAAGATGGACGTAGTAAGAGGAGAGTGGTGTATTATAGTTAGTTTCTCTTATTAAGTGTAGTCAGTCCACGGGTCATCCATTACTTCTGGAATATATCTCTTCCTAACAGGAAGCTGCAAGAGGATCACCCAAGCAGAGCTGCTATATAGCTCCTCCCCTCACATGTCATATTCAGTCATTCTCTTGCAGCCTAACTAAAGATAGGTCGCTGTGAGAGGTCTGTGGTGTTTTTTAACTTAGTTTATTTCTTCAATCAAAAGTTTGTTATTTTAAATGGCACCGGAGTGTGCTGTTTGTTCTCAGGCAGCATTAGAAGAAGAATCTGCCTGCGTTTTCTATGATCTTAGCAGACGTAACTAAGATCCACTGGCTGTTCTCATCTGAGGAGTGAGGTAACTTCAGAAAAGGGGAATAGCATGTAGGGCCCCCCTGCAAATGAGGTATGTGCAGTAAATTATTTTTCTGAGGAATGGAATTGACTGAGAAAATACTGCTGATACCAATGTAACGTAAGTTCAGCCTTAAATGCAGTGATAGCGACTGGTATTAGGCTGATGAGTGTGTGTACACTGAATGTATTTTTCTAAGGAATGGAATTGACTCTGAAAATACTGTTAATACTGAAATAATGTATGAGCCTTAACTGCAGTAAAAGCGACTGGTAGCAGGCTTATTAATAACACTTCATACCTTTTAAAATGTATGTTTAAAACGTTTACTGGCATGTTAATTGTTTTTTGTGAGGTACTTGGTGATAAAACTTATTGGGGCATGATTTTTACCACATGGCCATCTTTGTTTTCTGCATAGAAACAGTTATCTGAGCTTCCCCACTGTTGTAATATGAGTGGGAGGGGCCTATTTTAGCGCTTTTTTGCGCAGTAAAAATTCAGTCACAATCTGTCTACTTCATCCTCCATGATCCACATCGTCTCTAGAGAGCTCAGGGGTCTTCAAAATTCATTTTGAGGGAGGTAATCAGTCACAGGAGACCTGTGACAGTGTGTTTTGACTGTGATAAAAACGTTAATTATTAAATTGTTATCCGTTTTTGGGTATTAAGGGGTTAATCATCCATTTGCTGGTGGGTGCAATCCTTTGCTAACTTAATACATTTACTGTGAAAAATTGGTTGCTATAACTATTTTGGTTCATTGTTATTTCAACTGTGACAGCTTTTTGTGCTTCTTAAAGGCACAGTAGCGTTTTTTATATTGCTTGTAAATTTATTTAGAAAAGTATTTCCAAGCTTGCTAGTCTCATTGCTAGTCTGTTTAAACATGTCTGACACAGATGAATCTCTTTGTTCACTATGTTTAAAGGCCAATGTGGAGCCCAATAGAAATTTGTGTACTAATTGCATTGATGTTACTTTAAATAAAAGTCAATCTTTACATGTAAAGAAATTATCACCAGACAACGAGGGGGAAGTTATGCCGACTAACTCTCCTCACGTGTCAGTACCTTCGCCTCCCGCTCAGGAGGTGCGTGATTTTGTGGCGCCAAGTACATCACGGAGGCCCTTACAAATCACTTTGCAAGACATGGCTACTGTTATGACAGAAGTATTATCTAAATTGCCAGAATTAAGAGGCAAGCGCGATAGCTCTGGGTTAAGGACAGAGCGCGCGGATGAGGTGAGAGCCATGTCAGATACTGCGTCACAGTTTGCAGAACATGAAGACGGAGAGCTTCATTCTATGGGTGACGAATCTGATCCAGGGAGACTGGATTCAGAGATTTCTAATTTTAAATTTAAGCTTGAGAACCTCCGCATATTGCTAGGGGAGGTATTAGCGGCTCTGAATGATTGTAACACGGTTGCAATTCCAGAAAAATGTTGTAGGTTGGATAGATACTATGCGGTACCGGTGTGTACTGACGTGTTTCCTATACCTAAAAGGCTTACAGAGATTATTAGCAAGGAGTGGGATAGACCTGGTGTGCCTTTTTCCCCTCCTCCCATATTTAGGAAAATGTTTCCTATAGACGCCACCACACGAGACTTATGGCAGACGGTCCCTAAGGTGGAGGGAGCAGTTTCTACTTTAGCTAAGCGTACCACTATCCCGGTGGAGGATAGTTGTGCCTTTTCAGATCCAATGGATAAGAAATTAGAGGGTTACCTTAAGAAAATGTTTGTTCAACAAGGTTTTATCTTACAGCCCCTTGCATGCATTGCGCCTGTCACTGCTGCGGCGGCATTCTGGTTTGAGTCTCTGGAAGAGGCCATTCGCACAGCTCCATTGGATGAAATTATGAACAAGCTTAAAGCACTTAAGTTAGCTAACGCATTTGTTTCTGATGCCGTCGTACATTTAACCAAACTTACGGCTAAGAACTCCGGATTCGCCATCCAATCGCGCAGAGCGCTATGGCTTAAATCCTGGTCAGCTGACGTGACTTCTAAATCTAAATTGCTTAATATTCCTTTCAAAGGGCAGACCTTATTCGGGCCCGGCTTGAAAGAAATTATAGATGACATTACGGGAGGTAAGGGCCATGCTCTACCTCAGGACAGGGCCAAATCAAAGGCCAAACAGTCTAATTTTCGTGCCTTTCGTAACTTCAAGGCAGGAGCAGCATCAACTTCCTCCGCTCCAAAACAGGAAGGAGCTGTTGCTCGTTACAGGCAGGGCTGGAAAGTTAACCAGTCCTGGAACAAGGGCAAGCAGGCCAAGAAACCTGCTGCTGCCCCTAAGACAGCATGAAGAGAGGGCCCCCTATCCGGAAACGGATCTAGTGGGGGGCAGACTTTCTCTCTTCGCCCAGGCTTGGGCAAGAGATGTCCAGGATCCCTGGGCGTTGGAGATCATATCTCAGGGATATCTCCTGGACTTCAAAACTTCTCCTCCACGAGGGAGATTTCATCTTTCAAGGTTATCAGCAAACCAAATAAAGAAAGAGGCGTTTCTACTCTGTGTACAAGACTTCTTACTAATGGGGGTGATCCACCCAGTTCCGCGGACGGAACACGGGCAAGGATTCTATTCAAATCTATTTGTTGTTCCCAAGAAAGAGGGAACCTTCAGACTAATCTTGGACTTAAAAATCCTAAACAAATTCCTAAGAGTTCCATCATTCAAAATGGAAACTATTCGAACCATCCTTCCCATGATCCAAGAGGGTCAGTACATGACCACAGTGGACTTAAAGGATGCCTACCTTCACATACCGATTCACAAGGATCATTATCGGTACCTAAGATTTGCTTTCCTAGACAGGCATTACCAGTTTGTAGCTCTTCCCTTCGGATTAGCTACGGCTCCAAGAATCTTTACAAAAGTTCTCGGCTCACTTCTGGCGGTACTAAGACCGCGAGGCATAACGGTGACTCCGTACCTAGACCACATTCTGATACAAGCGTCAAGTTTTCAAACTGCCAAGTCTCATACAGAGATAGTTCTGGCATTTCTGAGGTCGCATGGGTGGAATGTGAATGTGGAAAAGAGTTCTCTATTACCACTTACAAGGGTTCCCTTTCTAGGGACTCTTATAGATTCTGTAGAGATGAAAATTTACCTGACAGAGGCCAGGTTATCAAAACTTCTAAATGCTTGCCGTGTCCTTCATTCCATTCCACACCCGTCAGTAGCTCAGTGCATGGAAGTAATCGGCTTAATGGTAGCGGCAATGGACATAGTACCATTTGCGCGCCTGCATCTCAGACCGCTGCAATTGTGCATGCTAAGTCAGTGGAACGGGGATTACTCAGATTTGTCACCCCTACTAAATCTGGATCAAAAGGCCAGAGATTCTCTTCTATGGTGGCTTTCTCGGCCACATCTGTCCAAGGGGATGACCTTTCGCAGGCCAGATTGGACGATTGTAACAACAGACGCCAGCCTTCTAGGCTGGGGCGCAGTCTGGAACTCCCTGAAGGCTCAGGGATTATGGACTCAGGAGGAGAAACTCCTCCCAATAAATATTCTGGAATTAAAAGCAATATTCAATGCTCTCCTAGCTTGGCCTCAGTTAGCAACTCTGAGGTTCATCAGATTTCAGTCGGACAACATCACGACTGTGGCTTACATCAACCATCAAGGGGGAACCAGAAGTTCCCTAGCGATGTTGGAAGTCTCAAAGATAATTCGCTGGGCAGAGTCTCACTCTTGCCACCTGTCAGCGATTTACATCCCAGGCGTGGAGAACTGGGAGGCGGATTTTCTAAGTCGCCAGACTTTTCATCCGGGGGAGTGGGAACTTCATCCGGAGGTCTTTGCTCAACTGATTCATCGTTGGGGCAAACCAGATCTGGATCTCATGGCGTCTCGCCAGAACGCCAAGCTTCCTTGTTACTGATCCAGGTCCAGGGACCCGGGAGCGGTGCTGATAGATGCTCTGACAGCCCCTTGGGTCTTCAACATGGCTTATGTGTTTCCACCATTTCCGATGCTTCCTCGTTTGATTGCCAAGATCAAACAGGAGAGAGCTTTGGTGATTCTGATAGCGTCTGCGTGGCCACGCAGGACCTGGTATGCAGACCTAGTGGACATGTCGTCCTGTCCACCGTGGTCTCTGCCTCTGAGACAGGACCTTCTAATTCAGGGTCCTTTCAACCATCCAAATCTAATTTCTCTGAGGCTGACTGCATGGAGATTGAACGCTTGATTCTATCAAAGCGTGGCTTCTCCGAGTCATTTTCTGACTCGGAGTCGGTTATTGATACCTTAATACAGGCTAGGAAGCCTGTTACCAGAAAAATTTACCATAAGATATGGCGTAAATATTTATATTGGTGCGAATCCAAGTGTTACTCATGGAGTAAGGTTAGGATTCCTAGGATATTGTCCTTTCTACAAGAGGGTTTAGAAAAGGGCTTATCTGCTAGTTCGTTAAAGGGGCAGATTTCTGCTCTGTCTATTCTTCTACACAAACGTCTGGCTGAAGTTCCAGACGTTCAGGCTTTTTGTCAGGCTTTAGCTAGGATTAAGCCTGTGTTTAAGACTGTTGCTCCGCCGTGGAGCTTAAACTTAGTTCTTAACGTTCTTCAAGGCGTTCCATTTGAACCCCTTCATTCCATTGATATCAAGCTGTTATCCTGGAAGGTTCTGTTTTTGATGGCTATTTCCTTGGCTTGAAGAGTCTCTGAGTTATCTGCCTTACATTGTGATTCTCCTTATCTGATTTTTCATTCAGACAAGGTAGTTCTGCGTACTAAACCTGGGTTCTTACCTAAGATAGTTACTAACAGGAATATCAATCAAGAGATTGTTGTTCCATCACTGTGTCCTAACCCTTCTTCAAAGAAGGAACGACTTTTGCATAATCTGGACGTAGTCCGTGCCCTGAAGTTCTATTTGCAGGCAACTAAAGATTTTCGTCAAACTTCTTCCCTGTTTGTTGTTTACTCTGGACAGAGAAGAGGTCAAAAGGCTTCAGCTACCTCTCTCTCTTTTTGGCTTCGTAGCATAATACGTTTAGCCTATGAGACTGCTGGACAGCAGCCTCCTGAAAGGATTACAGCTCATTCTACTAGAGCTGTGGCTTCCACTTGGGCCTTTAAAAATGAGGCCTCTGTTGAACAGATTTGCAAGGCTGCAACTTGGTCTTCACTTCACACTTTTTCAAAATTTTACAAATTTGACACTTTTGCTTCTTCAGAGGCTATTTTTGGGAGAAAGGTACTTCAGGCAGTGGTTCCTTCTGTTTAATGTTCCTGCCTTGTCCCTCCCTTCATCCGTGTACTTTAGCTTTGGTATTGGTATTCCATAAGTAATGGATGACCCATGGACTGACTACACTTAACAAGAGAAAACATAATTTATGCTTACCTGATAAATTTATTTCTCTTGTAGTGTAGTCAGTCCACGGCCCGCCCTGTCTTTAAGGCAGATCTAAATTTTAATTAAACTCCAGTCAACACTGCACCCTATGGTTTCTCCTTTCTCGTCTGGTTTTGGTCGAATGACTGAATATGACATGTGAGGGGAGGAGCTATATAGCAGCTCTGCTTGGGCGATCCTCTTGCAGCTTCCTGTTAGGAAGAGATATATTCCATAAGTAATGGATGACCCGTGGACTGACTACACTACAAGAGAAATAAATTTATCAGGTAAGCATAAATTATGTTTTTTTAACTTCAATCAAAACTTTGTTATTTTTAAATGGTACCGGAGTGTACTGTTTCATCTCAGGCAGCATTAGAAGAAGAATCTGCCTATGATCTTAGCAGAAGTAACTAAGATCCACTGCCGTTCTCACATATTCTGAGGAGTGAGGTAACTTCAGAGGGGGAATGGCGTGCAGGTTTTCCTGCAATAAGGTATGTGCAGTTAACATATTTCTAGGGATGGAATTTGCTAGAAAAATGCTGCTGATACCGGATTAATGTAAGTTAAGCCTAAATGCAGTGATTTAATAGCGACTGGTATCAGGCTTATTAACAGAGATACATACTCTTATAAAAATGTAATATAAAACGTTTGCTGGCATGTTAATCGTTTTTATATATGTTTGGTGACAAAACTTATTGGGGCCTAGTTTTTTTCCACATGGCTGGCTTGATTTTTGCCTAGAAACAGTTTCCTGAGGCTTTCCACTGTTGTAATATGAGTGGGAGGGGCCTATTTTAGCGCTTTTCTGCGCAGCTAGAATTACAGACTGAGACACTCAGCTTCCTTCTGCATGATACAGGACATCTCTGAAGGGCTCAAAAGGCTTCAAAAGTCGTGTTTGAGGAGGGTAACAACCACAGTAGAACTGTGGCAGTTGTGACTGTGTTTAAAAACGTTTTTGTCATTTATTATTCCGTTTTTGGTATTAAGGGGTTAATCATCCATTTGCAAGTGGGTGCAATGCTCTGCTAACTTGTTACATACACTGTAAAAATTTCTTTTGTGTAACTGCCTTTTTTCACTGTTATTTCAAATTTTGTCAAAATTTGTTTCTCTTAAAGGCACAGTAACGTTTTTTTATATTGCTTGTTAACTTGATTCAAAGTGTTTTCCAAGCTTGCTAGTCTCATTGCTAGTCTGTACAAACATGTCTGACACAGAGGACACTACTTGTTCATTATGTTTAAAAGCCATGGTGGAGCCCCATAGGAGAATGTGTACTAAATGTATTGATTTCACCTTAAACAGTAAAGATCAGTCTTTATCTATAAAAGAATTGTCACCAGAGGGGTCTGTCGAGGGGGAAGTTATACCGACTAACTCTCCCCACCTGTCGGACCCTTCGCCTCCCGCTCAAGGGACGCACGTTAATATGGCGCCAAGTACATCAGGGACGCCCATAGCGATTACTTTGCAGGACATGGCTGCAATCATGAATAATACCCTGTCAGAGGTATTATCCAGATTGCCTGAATTGAGAGGCAAGCGCGATAGCTCTGGGGTTAGACGAGATACAGAGCGCGTAGATTCTGTAAGAGCCATGTCTGATACTGCGTCACAATATGCAGAACCTGAGGACGGAGAGCTTCAGTCTGTGGGTGACGTCTCTGAATCAGGGAGACCTGATACAGAGATTTCTAATTTTAAATTTAAGCTTGAGAACCTCTGTGTATTGCTTGTGCACAATTGCAGTGCCAGAGAAATTGTGTAGGCTGGATAAATACTATGCAGTACCTAAAAGGCTTACAGAAATTATTAGTAAGGAGTGGGATAGACCCGGTGTGCACTTTTCCCCACCTCCTATATTTAGAAAAATGTTTCCAATAGATGCCACTACACGGGACTTATGGCAGACAGTCCCTAAGGTGGAGGGAGCAGTTTCTACTTTAGCAAAGCGTACCACTATCCCGGTTGAGGACAGTTGTGCTTTTTCAGATCCAATGGATAAAAAATTAGAGGGTTACCTTAAGAAAATGTTTATTCAACAAGGTTTTATTTTACAGCCCCTTGCATGCATTGCGCCTGTCACTGCTGCGGCGGCATTCTGGTTTGAGGCCCTGGAAGAAGACATCCATACAGCTCCATTGACTGAAATTATTGACAAGCTTAGAACACTTAAGCTAGCTAACTCATTTGTTTCTGATGCCGTTGTTCATTTGACTAAACTAACGGCTAAGAATTCCGGATTCGCCATCCAGGCGCGTAGGGTGCTATGGCTTAAATCCTGGTCAGCTGATGTCACTTCAAAGTCTAAATTACTCAACATTCCTTTCAAGGGGCAGACCTTATTCGGGCCTGGTTTGAAAGAAATTATTGCTGACATTACTGGAGGTAAGGGTCATACCCTTCCTCAGGACAGGGCCAAATCAAGGGCCAAACAGTCTAATTTTCGTGCCTTTCGAAATTTCAAGGCAGGTGCAGCATCAACTTCCTCTGCTTCAAAGCAAGAGGGAGCTTTTGCTCAATCCAAGCAGGCCTGGAAACCTAACCAGTCCTGGAACAAGGGCAAGCAGGCCAGAAAGCCTGCTGCTGCCTCTAAGACAGCATGAAGGAGCGGCCCCCTATCCGACAACGGATCTAGTAGGGGGCAGACTCTCTCTCTTCGCCCAGGCATGGGCAAGAGATGTTCAGGATCCCTGGGCGTTGGAGATCATATCTCAGGGATATCTTCTGGACTTCAAAGCTTCTCCTCCACAAGGGAGATTTCACCTTTCAAGATTATCTGCAAACCAGATAAAGAAAAAGGCATTCCTAAGCTGCGTACAAGACCTCCTTGTAATGGGAGTGATCCATCCAGTTCCGCGGACGGAACAAGGACAGGGGTTTTATTCACATCTGTTTGTGGTTCCCAAAAAAGAGGGAACCTTCAGACCAATTTTGGATCTAAAGATCCTAAACAAATTCCTCAGAGTTCCGTCATTCAAGATGGAAACTATTCGAACCATTTTACCCTTGATCCAAGAGGGTCAGTACATGACCACAGTGGACTTAAAGGATGCCTACCTTCACATTCCGATTCACAAGAATCATCATCGGTTCCTGAGATTTGCCTTTCTAGACAGGCATTACCAATTTGTAGCTCTTCCCTTCGGGTTGGCTACAGCCCCAAGAATTTTCACAAAGGTTCTGGGCTCTCTTCTGGCGGTTCTAAGACCGCGAGGCATAGCGGTGGCTCCTTATCTAGACGATATCCTGATACAGGCGTCAAGCTTTCAAATTGCCAAGTCTCATACAGAGATAGTTCTAGCATTTCTGAGGTTGCATGGGTGGAAAGTGAACGAAGAAAAGAGTTCTCTATCTCCTCTCACAAGGGTTTCCTTCCTAGGGACTCTAATAGATTCTATAGAAATGAAAATTTACCTGACGGAGTCCAGGTTATCAAAACTTCTAAATGCTTGCCGTGTTCTTCACTCCATTCCGCGCCCCACGGTGGCTCAGTGCATGGAAGTAATCGGCTTAATGGTAGCGGCGATGGACATACTGCCATTTGCGCGCCTGCATCTCAGACCGCTGCAATTATGCATGCTCAGACAATGGAATGGGGTTTACACAGATTTGTCCCCTCTACTAAATCTGGATCAGGAAACCAGAGATTCTCTTCTCTGGTGGTTATCTCGAGTCCATCTGTCCAAGGGTATGACCTTTCGCAGACCAGATTGGACAATTGTAACAACAGATGCCACCCTTCTAGGTTGGGGTGCAGTCTGGAACTCCCTGAAGGCTCAGGGTTCATGGACTCAGGAGGAGAAACTCCTCCCAATAAATATTCTGGAGTTAAGAGCAATATTCAATGCTCTTCTAGCTTGGCCTCAGTTAGCAACACTGAGGTTCATCAGATTTCAGTCGGACAACATCACGACTGTGGCTTACATCAACCATCAAGGGGGAACCAGGAGTTCCCTAGCGATGTCAGAAGTCTCCAAGATAATTCGCTAGGCAGAGACTCACTCTTGCCACCTGTCAGCGATCCATATCCCAGGTCTAGAGAACTGGGAGGCGGATTTTCTAAGTCGTCAGACTTTTCATCCGGGGGAGTGGGAACTCCATCCGGAGGTGTTTGCTCAATTGGTTCACCGTTGGGGCAAACCAGAATTGGATCTCATGGCGGATTTTCTAAGTCGCCAGACTTTTCATCCGGGGGAGTGGGAACTTCATCCGGAGGTCTTTGCTCAACTGATTCATCGTTGGGGCAAACCAGATCTGGATCTCATGGCGTCTCGCCAGAACGCCAAGCTTCCTTGTTACGGATCCAGGTCCAGGGACCCAGAAGCGGCACTGATAGATGCTCTAGCAGCGCCTTGGTTCTTCAACCTGGCTTATGTGTTTCCACCGTTTCCTCTGCTCCCTCGTCTGATTGCCAAAATCAAACAGGAGAGAGCATCGGTGATATTGATAGCGCATGCGTGGCCACGCAGGACCTGGTATGCAGACCTAGTGGACATGTCATCCTTTCCACCATGGACTCTGCCTCTGAGACAAGACCTTCTAATACAAGGTCCTTTCAATCATCCGAATCTACTTTCTCTGAGACTGACTGCATGGATATTGAACGCTTGATCCTATCAAAGCGCGGCTTCTCCGAGTCAGTAATTGATACCTTAATACAGGCACGAAAGCCTGTCACCAGGAAAATTTACCACAAGATATGGCGTAAATATCTTCATTGGTGTGAATCCAAGAATTACTCATGGAGTAGGGTTAGGATTCCTAGGATATTGTCCTTCCTCCAAGAGGGTTTGGACAAAGGACTATCAGCTAGTTCTTTAAAGGGACAGATTTCTGCTCTGTCTGTTCTTTTACACAAGCGTCTGGCAGAAGTTCCAGACGTTCAGGCATTTTGTCAGGCTTTAGTTAGAATTAAGCCTGTGTTTAAACCTGTTGCTCCTCCATGGAGCTTAAACTTGGTTCTTAAAGTTCTTCAAGGGGTTCCGTTTGAACCCCTTCATTTTATTGATATCAAACTTCTATCATGGAAAGTTCTTTTTCTGATGGCTATTTCCTCGGCTCGAAGAGTCTCTGAGTTATCTGCCTTACATTGTGATTCTCCTTATCTGATCTTTCATTCAGATAAAGTTGTTCTGCGTACAAAACCTGGGTTTTTACCTAAGGTGGTTTCTAACAAGAATATCAATCAAGAGATTGTTGTTCCATCATTATGTCCTAATCCTTCTTCAAAGAAGGAACGTCTTTTGCATAATCTAGACGTAGTCCGTGCCTTGAAGATTTACTTACAGGCTACTAAAGATTTTCGCCAAACATCTAACCTGTTTGTTGTTTACTCTGGACAGAGGAGAGGTCAAAAGGCCTCGGCAACCTCTTTCTTTTTGGCTTCGGAGTATAATCCGTTTAGCCTATGAGACTGCTGGACAGCAGCCTCCTGAAAGGATTACAGCTCATTCTACTAGAGCTGTGGCTTCCACCTGGGCCTTTAAAAATGAGGCCTCTGTTGAACAGATTTGCAAGGCTGCGACTTGGTCTTCGCTTCATACTTTTTCCAAATTTTCCAAATTTGATACTTTTGCTTCTTCGGAGGCTGTTTTTGGGAGAAAGGTTCTACAGGCAGTGGTTCCTTCCGTTTAAGTTCCTGCCTTGTCCCTCCCATCATCCGTGTACTTTAGCTTTTGTATTGGTATCCCACAAGTAATGGATGATCCGTGGACTGGATACACTTAACAAGAGAAAACATAATTTATGCTTACCTGATAAATTTATTTCTCTTGTAGAGTATCCAGTCCACGGCCCGCCCTGTCCTTTTCAGGCAGGTCTAAATTTTAATTAAACTACAGTCACCACTGCACCCTATGGTTTCTCCTTTCTCGGCTTGTTTCGGTCGAATGACTGGATATGGCTGTGAGGGGAGGAGCTATATAGCAGCTCTGCTGTGGGTGATCCTCTTGCAACTTCCTTTTGGGAAGGAGAATATCCCACAAGTAATGGATGATCCGTGGACTGGATACACTACAAGAGAAATAAATTTATCAGGTAAGCATAAATTATGTTTTCTTCACTTGCTAAACGCACAACCATACCAATTGAAGACAGTTGTGCTTTTAAAGACCCTATGGATAAGAAGTTAGAGGGTTTACTTAAGAAAAATTTTGTTCATCAAGGTTTTCTTCTCCAGCCTATTGCCTGCATTATTCCTGTAACTACTGCAGCCGCTTTCTGGTTTGAGGCGCTGGAAGACTCGCTCCAGACGGAGACCTCATATGAGGAAATTATGGATAGAATTAAGGCTCTAAAGCTAGCTAATTCTTTTATCACTGACCCCGCTTTCCAAATAGCTAAGTTAGCGGCAAAAAAATCAGGTTTCTCCATTTTGGCGCGCAGGGCGCTATGGCTAAAGTCCTGGTCGGCCGATGTGTCGTCTAAATCCAAGCTTTTGAACATCCCGTTTAGCCTATGAGACTGCTGGACAGCAGCCTCCTGAAAGGATTACAGCTCATTCTACTAGAGCTGTGGCTTCCACCTGGGCCTTTAAAAATGAGGCCTCTGTTGAACAGATTTGCAAGGCTGCGACTTGGTCTTCGCTTCATACTTTTTCCAAATTTTCCAAATTTGATACTTTTGCTTCTTCGGAGGCTGTTTTTGGGAGAAAGGTTCTACAGGCAGTGGTTCCTTCCGTTTAAGTTCCTGCCTTGTCCCTCCCATCATCCGTGTACTTTAGCTTTGGTATTGGTATCCCACAAGTAATGGATGATCCGTGGACTGGATACACTTAACAAGAGAAAACATAATTTATGCTTACCTGATAAATTTATTTCTCTTGTAGTGTATCCAGTCCACGGCCCGCCCTGTCCTTTTCAGGCAGGTCTAAATTTTAATTAAACTACAGTCACCACTGCACCCTATGGTTTCTCCTTTCTCGGCTTGTTTCGGTCGAATGACTGGATATGGCTGTGAGGGGAGGAGCTATATAGCAGCTCTGCTGTGGGTGATCCTCTTGCAACTTCCTTTTGGGAAGGAGAATATCCCACAAGTAATGGATGATCCGTGGACTGGATACACTACAAGAGAAATAAATTTATCAGGTAAGCATAAATTATGTTTTCTTCACTTGCTAAACGCACAACCATACCAATTGAAGACAGTTGTGCTTTTAAAGACCCTATGGATAAGAAGTTAGAGGGTTTACTTAAGAAAATTTTTGTTCATCAAGGTTTTCTTCTCCAGCCTATTGCCTGCATTATTCCTGTAACTACTGCAGCCGCTTTCTGGTTTGAGGCGCTGGAAGACTCGCTCCAGACGGAGACCTCATATGAGGAAATTATGGATAGAATTAAGGCTCTAAAGCTAGCTAATTCTTTTATCACTGACCCCGCTTTCCAAATAGCTAAGTTAGCGGCAAAAAAATCAGGTTTCTCCATTTTGGCGCGCAGGGCGCTATGGCTAAAGTCCTGGTCGGCCGATGTGTCGTCTAAATCCAAGCTTTTGAACATCCCTTTCAAGGGAAAGACCCTCTTCGGGCCTGAATTGAAAGAGATTATTTCAGAAACCACCGGGGGAAAAGGCCATGCTCTCCCTCAGGACAAGTCCTTTAAGACAAAGAACAAAGCTAATTTTCGTTCCTTTCGTAATTTCAGGAACGGCCCCGCTTCATCCTCTCCGGCTGCTAAGTAAGAGGGTAACGCTTCACAGCCCAAGGCAACCTGGAAACCCTACCAGGGCTGGAATAAGGGTAAACAGGCCAAAAAGCCTGCAGCTGCCACCAAGACAGCATGAAGGGGTAGCCCCCGATCCGGGACCGGATCTAGTAGGGGGCAGACTCTCTCTCTTCGCTCAGGCCTGGGCAAGAGATGTACACGATCCTTGGGCGTTAGATATTGTATCCCAGGGATATCTTCTAGAGTTCAAGGGTTCTCCTCCAAGGGGGAGATTCCATATTTCTCGTCTGTCTACAGATCAGACAAAGAAAGAGGCGTTTTTACGCTGTGTAGAAGATCTACCTACAATGGGAGTGATCCACCCAGTTCCAAACGTGGAACAAGGGTTGGGTTTTTACTCCAACCTGTTTGTGGTTCCCAAAAAAGAGGGAACTTTCAGATCCATCCTGGATCTAAAAATTCTAAACAGATTCCTCAGAGTCCCATCATTCAAAATGGAGACCATTCGGACAATCTTACCAATGATCCAGGAAGGTCAATATATGACTACCGTGGATCTAAAGGATGCATACCTACACATTCCTATCCACAAAGATCATCACCAGTTTCTCAGGTTCGCCTTTCTGGACAAGCATTACCAGTTTGTGGCTCTTCCTTTCAGCTTAGCCACTGCTCCCAGAATTTTCACAAAGGTGCTAGGGTCCCTCCTGGCGGTTCTAAGACCGCGGGGCATAGCAGTGGCGCCTTACCTAGACGACATCTTAATTCAGGCGCCGTCTTTCCAAAGAGTCAAGTCTCACACGGAGATTGTATTGGCCTTTCTGAGGTCTCACTGGTGGAAGGTGAACATCAAAAAGAGTTCTCTTTCCCCTCTTACAAGGGTTCCCTTCCTAGGGACTCTAATAGACTCGGTAGAAATGAAAATATTTCTGACGGAGGTCAGAAAATTAAAACTCTTAACTACTTGCAGAGTTCTTCATTCCATTCGCCGGCCATCTGTGGCTCAGTGCATGGAGACAATCGGATTAATGGTAGCGGCAATGGACATAGTCCCTTTTGCTCGGATTCACCTCAGACCACTGCAACTATGCATGCTCAAACAGTGGAATGGGGATTATGCAGATTTGTCTCCTCAAACTCAGTTGGACCAGGAGACCAGAGAATCTCTTCTCTGGTGGTTGTCTCAGGATAACCTGTCTCAGGGAATATGTTTCCGCAGACCAGAGTGGATCATTGTAACGACCAACGCCAGTCTGTTAGGCTGGGGTGCGGTCTGGAACTCCCTGAAAGCTCAGGGCTTATGGTCTCAGGAAGAAAAGCTTCTCCTGATAAACATTCTGGAACTGAGGGCGATAATCAACGCTCTTCAGGCATGGCCTCAACTAGCTGCGGCCAAATTCATCAGATTTCAGTCGGACAACATCACGACTGTAGCTTACGTCAATCATCAGGGGGGAACAAAGAATTCCCTAGCGATGACGGAAGTAACCAAAATAATAAGGTGGGCGGAGGACCACTCCTGCCAGCTCTCAGCAATTCACATCCCAGGAGTAACAACTGGGAGGCGGATTTCCTAAGTCGTCAGACTTTTCACCCAGGGGAGTGGGAACTCCACCCGGAGGTGTTTGCCCAGCTGACTCAGCTATGGGGCACTCCAGAGTTGGATCTGATGGCGTCCCGTCAGAACACCAAACTTCTTCTCTACGGGTCCAGGTCCCGGGACCCCAAGGCGGTATTGATAGATGCTCTAGCAGCGCCTTGGTCCTTCAATCTGGCTTATGTTTTTCCACCGTTTCACCTTCTCCCTCGTCTGGTCGCCAGAATCAAGCAGAAGAAGGCTTCGGTGATTCTGATAGCGCCTGCGTGGCCACGCAGGACTTGGTATGCAGACCTAGTGGACATGTCATCTGTCCCACCATGGACACTGCCAATGAGGCAGGATCTTCTAATACAGGGTCTGTTCAAGCATCCAAATCTAGTTTCTCTAAGTCTGACTGCTTGGAGATTGAACGCTTAATTCTATCAAAGCGTGGTTTCTCTGAGTCAGTTATAGATACTCTGATTCAGGCTAGAAAGCCTGTCACCAGGAAAATCTACCATAAGATATGGCGGAAATATCTGGGTTGGTGTGAATCCAAGTTACTCATGGAGTAAGATTAGGATTCCCAGGATATTGTCTTTCCTCCAGGAAGGATTGGAGAAAGGATTGTCAGCTAGTTCCTTAAAGGGACAGATATCTGCTCTGTCTATCCTTTTACACAAGCGTCTGGCAGAGGTACCAGACGTTCAAGCGTTTGCTCAGGCTTTAGTCAGAATCAAGCCTGTCTATAAATCTGTGGCTCTGCCATGGAGTCTAAATCTAGTTCTTTCAGTTCTGCAAGGGGTTCTGTTTGAACCTTTACATTCCATAGACATTAATTTGTTATCTTGGAAAGTTTTGTTTTTGGTAGCTATCTCTTCTGTTCGAAGAGTTTCAGAATTATCTGCCTTACAGTGTGATTCACCTTACCTGGTGTTCCACGCAGATAAGGTAGTTTTGCGTACCAAGCCTGGTTTTCTTCCTAAAGTTGTTTCTAACAAGAATATTAACCAGGAAATTGTTGTTCCTTCTCTGTGTCCTAATCCTTCTTCGAAGAAGGAACATCTGTTACACAATCTTGATGTAGTTCGTGCTTTAAAGTTCTATTTACAAGCAACTAAGGATTTCAGACAAACATCCTCCTTGTTTGTTATTTATTCTGGTAAGAGGAGAGGTCAGAAAGCGACTGCTACCTCTCTTTCCTTTTGGCTCAAAAGCATAATCCGTTTGGCCTATGAGACTGCTGGCCAACAGCCTCCTGAAACAATTACTGTTCATTCTACTAGAGCAGTGGCTTCCACATGGGCTTTCAAAAATGAGGTTTCTGTTGAACAGATTTGTAAGGCAGCGACTTGGTCTTCACTGCATACTTTTTCCAAATTTTACAAATTCAATACTTTTGCTTCTTCGGAGGCTATTTTTGGGAGAAAGGTTTTGCAAGCAGTGGTGCCTTCCGTTTAAGGTACCTGTCTTGTTCCCTCCCTTCATCCGTGTCCTAAAGCTTTGGTATTGGTATCCCACAAGTAAAGGATGGATCCGTGGACTGGATACACTTTGCAAGAGAAAACAGAATTTATGCTTACCTGATAAATTACTTTCTCTTGCGGTGTATCCAGTCCACGGCCTGCCCTGGCATTTAAGTCAGGTCAATTTTTTTTGTTTAAACTAGTCACCACTGCACCCTATGGTTTCTCCTTTTTCTTCCTAACCTTTGGTCGAATGACTGGGGGGTGGAGCTAGAGGGGGAGCTGTATGGACAGCTCTGCTGTGTGCTCTCTTTGCCACTTCCTGTAGGGAAGGAGAATATCCCACAAGTAAATCAGGTAAGCATAAATTCTGTTATATACACACACAACCTTCCTGTTGCTGCTATTTCATTCCCACTCTGGAGGTATCCTGGGTTTGCAGACCATACTTAAGGGTTCCCGATGCTGGAGATTCAGTAAACTGGTCCACTGACAAGAGGTTAGTCTCCGTCTACTAGCAATGGATGGTGCTATTAATTTTGTGAGTACATTCTGTTTTTTGTCACCACTTTACAAACAAAAGTGGATCTACACGATGTGGCGCCTTTTTACTGTTTTCCAGGTTCTGTGATCAATCTAGATTACAAATGGCGTGCTAATGTTTGCGCAGGATGCGATAACTAGTGCACATATTACAAGTTGAAAGTAAACACAATTTGCACTTAACAGTTTAGTGCGACTGAAGACCTAGCTTAAAGTATAATGGTTAAAAAAAAATGTTCACCAAACACAACATAAATACATTAAAATAACCTATTACACCCATGCATACACTTACTGATAAAACTATTTAATATAACAATTTATCATATCTGTGATTGGAGTGCCGCTTTAGAAGCCTGCTACTTGCTCGTCTAGTTCCAGTTCCTATTAGACTACAATTTGTGCATTATTTTGTTTATATTACAAACTATATCTACATAATTCAAATAAGTACTTCAAATTGTTTTCACACCTTGGGTTGCTGAGAAAACACCTGATCAGACCCACCAGCTCTCTGTACTTGATATGATGGAATGTTCCTGATTTGACCCAGATCTCATTGACTAAGCTACTTGCCTCCTCATCCAGGAAATGTAGGGAGGTATAGTAATGCAACAGTCCAAAAAATATATTGGTAAGGAAAAACAATGCACTCACCATTCCACGATGATCGGATTATGAATCGTCCAAACATCCAGGCCCTATCCTTCCAAGGGCCTCACATTGAATACAAACAAAACTTGACCTTGCGGTAAGATGAAGCTACAAACCCCAGCTGTTATTGATGGTTGAAAAATGTCATAATGCAGCGAGTAAGCCCAAGGTTATAATCAAATAAGTTTATTGTATCATGTTAAAACCATATAGGCCCAATGATCCTTTATCCATATGGATATATATATTAAAGCCTGGTTTATTTATTTGCAGATCTCTGAGATAAAAAGACTAAAACCACATTCTATGTTCTTCATATATATAGGGAAAAGCAGTGTTAATTTTGTTGACAAATAATTTTAGTCATAGTTTTAGTCAATGACATGTTTTCAGTGACGAAATTGATACTATAAATAAATAAAAACTAAGTTGATATGATGAAAGATATAATAAACATCTATTGACATCAACGAATGAAAACAAGACCAAAATGTTAGGGAGGGAAGATTGAACTAGCCTTCGGACGTCTGGTTAGCTAACAATGGAGCTCCGCCAAATCCCCATGCCAATAACTCTGTCTACCTGCTGCCTGGAATAAAGCCTGTTCCACCCCTGTATAACTCCCACTCTCTACCTGCCGCCTGGAATAAAGCATGTACCAACCCTGCATAACTCCCTCTGTCTACCTGGCTCCTGGAATAAAGCCCGTTACAGCCCTGCTAATTCCCTCTGTCTGCCTGCCTCCTGGAATAACGCTGTTCCAGCCTTGCATAACTCCCTCTGTCTGCCTGCCTCCTGGAATAACGCCGTTCCAGCTCTGCATAACTCCCTCTGTCTGCCGGCCTCCTGGAATAACGCAGTTCCAGCCCTGCATAACTCCCTTTGTCTTCCGGCCACCTTGAATAACGCTGTTCCAGCCCTGCTAACTCCCTCTGTTTGCCTGCTTCCTGGAATAAAGCCCGTTCCAGCCCTGCATAACTCCCTCTGTCTGCCTTCTGGAATAACGCCCGTTTCAGTCCTGCATAACGTTTATTCCATCCCTTCATATCTCCCTCTGTCTGACTGCTGCTTGGAATAACACCGTTCCAGCCCTGCAAAACTCCCTCTGTCTGCCGGCCTCCTGGAATAACACTGTTCCAGCCTTGCATATCTCCCTCTGTCTGCCTGCCTCCTGGTATAAAGCCCGTTCCAGCCCTGCATAACTCCCTCTGTCTGTCTGCCTTCTGGAATAACGCCCGTTCCAGCCCTGCATAACGTTCATTCCATCCCTTCATATCTCCCTCTGTCTGCCTGCCGCTTGGAATAACCCGTTCCACCCCTGTATAACTCCCTCTGTCTGCCTGCATTCTGGAATAACGCCTGTTCCAGCCCTGCATATCTCCCTCTGTCTGCCTGGAATAATCCCTGTTCCACCCCTGTATAATTCCCTCTGGAATAACGCCCGTTCCAGCCCTGCATAACGTTCATTCCATCCCTTCATATCTCCCTCTGTCTGCCTGCCTCCTGGAATAAAGCCTGTTCCAGCCCTGCATAACTCCCTCTGTCTGCCTGCCTCCTGGAAAAAAGCCAGTTCCAGCCCTGCATAACTCCCTCTGTCTGCCTGCCTCCTGGAAAAAAGCCAGTTCCAGCCCTGCATAACTCCCTCTGTCTGCCTGCCTCCTGGAAAAAAAGCCAGTTCCAGCCCTGCATAACTCCCTCTGTCTGCCTGCCTCCTGGAATAAAGCCTGTTCCAGCCCTGTATAACTCCCTCTGTCTGCCTTCCTCCTGGAAAAAAGCCAGTTCCAGCCCTGCATAACTCCCTCTGTCTTCCTGCCTCATGGAAAAAGCCTGTTCAGCCCTGTATAACTCCCTCTGTCTGCCTCCTGGAATAACGCCCATTCCACCTTTGTATAACTCCCTCTGTCTGCCTGCCTCCTGGAAAAAAAGCCTGTTCCAGTCCTGCATAACTCCCTCTGTCTGCCTGCCTCCTGGAATAAAGCCCGTTCCAGCCCTGCATAATTCTCTCTGTCTGCCTGCCTCCTGGAATAATGCCCATTCCAGCCCTGCATAACTCCCTCTGTCTGCCTGCCTCCTGTAATAACGCCCATTCCAGCCCTGCATAACTCCCCCTGTCTGCCTGCCTCCTGTAATAACGCTGTTCCAGCCCTGCATAACTCCCTCTGTCTGCCTTCCTCTGGAATAACGCCCGTTCCAGCCCTGCATAGCTCCCTCTGTCTGCCTTCCTCCTGGAATAATGCCCATTCCAGCCCTGCATAACTCCCTCTGTCTGCCTTCCTCCTGGAATAACACCCGTTCCAGCCCTGCATAACTCCCTCTGTCTGCCTTCCTCCTGGAATAATGCCTATTCCAGCCATGCATAACTCCCTCTGTCTGCCTGCCTCCTGGAAAAAAGCCAGTTCCAGCCATGCATAACTCCCTCTGTCTGCCTGCCTCCTGGAAAAAAGCCAGTTCCAGCCATGCATAACTCCCTCTGTCTGCCTGCCTCCTAGAAAAAGCCAATTCCAGCCCTGCATAACTCCGTCTGTCTGCCTTCCTCCTGAAATAACGCCTATTCCAGCCATGCATAACTCCCTCTGTCTGCCTGCCTCCTGGAAAAAAGCCAGTTCCAGCCATGCATAACTCCCTCTGTCTACCTTCCTCCTGGAATAACGCCTATTCCAGCCATGCATAACTCCCTCTGTCTGCCTGCCTCCTGGAAAAAAGCCAGTTCCAGCCATGCATAACTCCCTCTGTCTGCCTGCCTCCTGGAAAAAAAACAGTTCCAGCCCTGCATAACTCCCTCTGTCTGCCTTCCTCCTGGAATAACACCCATTCCACCTTTGCATAACTCCCTCTGTCTGCCTTCCTCCTGGAATAACGCCCGTTCCAGCCCTGCATAACTCCCTCTGTCTGCCTTCCTCCTGGAATAACACCCGTTCCAGCCCTGCATAACTCCCTCTTTCTGCCTTCCTCCTGGAATAACACCCATTCTAGCCCTGCATAACTCCCTCTGTCTGCCTTCCTCCTGGAATAACACCCCTTTCAGCCCTGCATAACTCTCTCTGTCTGCCTCCCTCCGGGAAAAAAGCCCCTTCCAGCCCTGCATAACTCCCTCTGTCTGCCTCCCTCCGGGAAAAAAGCCCCTTCCAGCCCTGCATAACTCCCTCTGTCTGCCTTCCTGGAATAACGCCCATTCCAGCCCTGCATAACTCCCTCTGTCTGCCTTCCTCCTGGAATAACGCCCGTTCCAGCCCTGCATAACTCTCTCTATCTGCCTGCCTCCTGGAATAATGCCCGTTCCAGCCCTGCATAACTCCCTCTGTCTGCCTTCCTCCTTGAATAATGCCCGTTCCAGCCCTGCATAACTCCCTCTGTCTGCCTTCCTCCTTGAATAACGCCCGTTCCAGCCCTGCATAACTCCCTCTGTCTGCCTGCCTCCTGGAATAAAGCCCATTCCAGCCCTGCATAACTCTCTGTCTGCCTGCCTCCTGGAAAAAAGCCAGTTCCAGCCCTGCATAACTCCCTCTGTCTGCCTGCCTCCTGGAATAAATCCCTTTCCAGCCCTGCATAACTCCCTCTGTCTGCCTGCCTCCTGGAATAACGCCCATTCCACCTTTGTATAACTCCCTCTGTCTGCCTGCCTCCTGGAAAAAAGCCTGTTCCAGTCCTGCATAACTCCCTCTGTCTGCCTGCCTCCTGGAATAAAGCCCGTTCCAGCCCTGCATAACTCTCTCTGTCTGCCTGCCTCCTGGAATAACGCCCATTCCAGCCCTGCATAACTCCCTCTGTCTGCCTGCCTCCTGTAATAATGCCCATTCCAGCCCTGCATAACTCCCCCTGTCTGCCTGCCTCCTGGAATAACGCCAGTTCCAGCCCTGCATAACTCCCTCTGTCTGCCTGCCTCCTGGAATAAAGCCCGTTCCAGCCCTGCATAACTCTCTCTGTCTGCCTGCCTCCTGGAATAACGCCCATTCCAGCCCTGCATAACTCCCTCTGTCTGCCTGCCTCCTGTAATAACGCCCATTCCAGCCCTGCATAACTCCCCCTGTCTGCCTGCCTCCTGGAATAACGCCAGTTCCAGCCCTGCTAACTCCCTCTGTCTGCCTGCCTCCTGGAATAAAGCCCATTCAAGCCCTGCATAAATCCCTCTGTCTGCCTGCCTCCTGGAAAAAAAGCCAGTTCCAGCCCTGCATAACTCCTTCTGTCTGCCTGCCTCCTGGAATAACGCCTATTCCACCCTTGCATAAATCACTCTGTCTGCCTGCCTCCTGGAATAACGCCCATTCCACCCTTGCATAACTCCCTCTGTCTGCCTGCCTCCTGGAATAACGCCCGTTCCACCCTTGCATAACTCCCTCTGTCTGCCTGCCTCCTGGAATAACGCCCATTCCACCCTAGCATAACTCCCTCTGTCTGCCTGCCTCCTGGAATAACGCCCATTCCACCCTTGCATAACTCCCTCTGTCTGCCTGCCTCCTGGAATAACGCCCGTTCCACCCTAGCATAATTCCCCTGCCTGCCTCCTGGAATAACGCCTGTTCCAGCCCAGCATAACTCCCTCTGTCTGCCTGCTTCCTGGAATAACGCCCGTTCCACCCTTGCATAACTCCCTCTGTCTGCCTTCCTCCTGGAATAACGCCTATTCCAGCCATGCATAACTCCCTCTGTCTGCCTGCCTCCTGGAAAAAAGCCAGTTCCAGCCCTGCATAACTCCCTCTGTCTGCCTGCCTCCTGGAAAAACGCCAGTTCCAGCCATGCATAACTCTCTCTGTCTGCCTCCTGGAAAAAGCCAATTCCAGTGCTGCATAACTCCCTCTGTCTGCCTGCCTCCTGGAATAAAGCCCGTTCCAGCCCTGCATAACTCCCTCTGTCTGCCTGCCTCCTGAAAGAAAGCCCGTTCCAGCCCTGCATAACTCCCTATGTCTGCCTGCCTCCTGAAAGAAAGCCCGTTCCAGCCCTGCATAACTCCCTATGTCTGCCTGCCTCCTGGAATAATGCCCATTCCACCCTTGCATAAATCCCTCTGTCTGCCTGCCTCCTGGAATAACGCCCATTCCACCTTTGTATAACTCCCTCTGTCTGCCTTCCTCCTGGAATAACGCCCATTCAAGCCCTGCATAACTCCCTCTGTCTGCCTGCCTCCTGGAATAACGCCCATTCCAGCCCTGCATAACTCCCCCTGTCTGCCTGCCTCCTGGAATAATGCGCATTCCACCCTTGCATAACTCCCTCTGTCTGCCTGCCTCCTGGAATAACTCCCGTTCCAGCCCTGCATAACTCCCCCTGTCGGCCTGCCTCCTGGAATAACGCCCATTCCAGCCCTGCATAACTCCATCTGCCTGCCTCCTGTAATAACGCCCATTCCAGCCCTGCATAACTCCCTCTGTCTGCCTTCCTCCTGGAATAACGCCCATTCAAGCCCTGCATAACTCCCTCTGTCTGCCTGCCTCCTGGAATAACACCCATTCCAGCCCTGCATAACTCCCCCTGTCTGCCTTCCTCCTGGTATAACGCCCGTTCCAGCCCTGCATAACTCTCTCTGTCTGCCTGCCTCCTGTAATAACGCCCATTCCAGCCCTGCATAACTCCCTCTGTCTGCCTGCCTCCTGGAATAACGCCCGTTCCAGCCCTGCATAACTCCCTCTGTCTGTCTGCCTCCTGGAATAAAGCCTGTTCCAGCCCTGCATAACTCTCTCTGTCTGCCTGCCTCCTGGAATAACGCCCATTCCACCTTTGTATAACTCCCTCTGTCTGCCTGCCTCCTGGAATAACGCCCGTTCCAGCCCTGCATAACTCCCTCTGTCTGCCTGCCTCCTGGAATAACGCCCATTCCACCTTTGTATAACTCCCTCTGTCTGCCTGCCTCCTGGAATAACGCCCGTTCCAGCCCTGCATAACTCCCTCTGTCTGCCTGCCTCCTGGAAAAAAAGCCAGTTCCAGCCCTGCATAACTCCTTCTGTCTGCCTGCCTCCTGGAATAACGCCCATTCCACCCTTGCATAAATCACTCTGTCTGCCTGCCTCCTGGAATAACGCCCATTCCACCCTTGCATAACTCCCTCTGTCTGCCTGCCTCCTGGAATAACGCCCGTTCCACCCTAGCATAACTCCCCCTGCCTGCCTCCTGGAATAACGCCCGTTCCAGCCCAGCATAACTCCCTCTGTCTGCCTGCTTCCTGGAATAACGCCCGTTCCACCCTTGCATAACTCCCTCTGTCTGCCTTCCTCCTGGAATAACGCCCGTTCCACCCTTGCATAACTCCCTCTGTCTGCCTGCCTCCTGGAATAACGCCCAATCCAGCCCTGCATAACTCCCCCTGTCTGCCTGCCTCCTGGAATAACGCCCATTTCAACTTTGTATAACTCCCTCTGTCTGTCTGCCTCCTGGAATAACGCCCGTTCCAGCCCTGCATAACTCCCTCTGTCTGCCTGCCTCCTGGAATAACGCCCGTTCCAGCCCTGCATAACTCCCTCTGTCTGCCTTCCTCCTGGAATAACGCCCGTTCCAGCCCTGCATAATACCCTTTGTCTGCCTGCCTCCTGGAATAATGCCCGTTCCAGCCCTGCATAACTCCCCCTGTCTGCCTGCCTCCTGGAATAATGCCCATTCCACCCTTGCATAACTCCCTCTGTCTGCCTGCCTCCTGGAATAACGCCCGTTCCAGCCCTGCATAACTCCCTCTGTCTGCCTGCCTCCTGGAATAACGCCGTTCCACCCTTGCATAACTTCCCCTGTCTGCCTGCCTCCTGGAATAACGCCCATTCCACCCTTGCATAACTCCCTCTGTCTGCCTGACTCCTGGAATAACGCCCATTCAACCCTTGCATAACTCCCCCTGTCTGCCTGCCTCCTGGAATAACGCCCGTTCCAGCCCTGCATAACTCCCTGTCTGCCTGCCTCCTGGAATAACGCCCATTCCACCCTTGCATAACTCCCCGTGCCTGCCTTCCTCCTGGAATAAAGCCCGTTCCACCCTTGCATAACTCCCCCTGCCTGCCTGCCTGCCTCCTGGAATAACGCCCGTTCCAGCCCTGCATAACTCCCTCTGTCTGCCTGCCTGCCTCCTGGAATAACGCCTGTTCCACCCTTGCATAACTCCCCCTGCCTGCCTGCCTTCCTCCTGGAATAAAGCCCATGCCACCCTTGAATAGCTCCCCCTGTCTGCCTTCCTCCTGGAATAACGCCCGTTCCACTCTTGCATAACTCCCCCTGTCTGCCTTCCTCCTGGAATAACGCCCTTTCCAGCCCTGCATAACTCCCTCTGTCTGCCTGCCTCCTGGAATAACGCCCGTTCCACCCTTGCATAACTCCCCCTGCCTGCCTTCCTCCTGGAATAACGCCCGTTCCAGCCCTGCATAACTCCCTCTGTCTGCCTGCCTCCTGGAATAACGCCGTTCCACCCTTGCATAACTTCCCCTGTCTGCCTGCCTCCTGGAATAACGCCCATTCCACCCTTGCATAACTCCCTCTGTCTGCCTGACTCCTGGAATAACGCCCATTCAACCCTTGCATAACTCCCCCTGTCTGCCTGCCTCCTGGAATAACGCCCGTTCCAGCCCTGCATAACTCCCTGTCTGCCTGCCTCCTGGAATAACGCCCATTCCACCCTTGCATAACTCCCCGTGCCTGCCTTCCTCCTGGAATAAAGCCCGTTCCACCCTTGCATAACTCCCCCTGCCTGCCTGCCTCCTGGAATAACGCCCGTTCCAGCCCTGCATAACTCCCTCTGTCTGCCTGCCTGCCTGCCTCCTGGAATAACGCCTGTTCCACCCTTGCATAACTCCCCCTGCCTGCCTGCCTTCCTCCTGGAATAAAGCCCATGCCACCCTTGAATAGCTCCCCCTGTCTGCCTTCCTCCTGGAATAACGCCCGTTCCACTCTTGCATAACTCCCCCTGTCTGCCTTCCTCCTGGAATAACGCCCTTTCCAGCCCTGCATAACTCCCTCTGTCTGCCTGCCTCCTGGAATAACGCCCGTTCCACCCTTGCATAACTCGCCCTGCCTGCCTTCCTCCTGGAATAACGCCCGTTCCAGCCCTGCATAACTCCCTCTGTCTGCCTTCCTCCTGGAATAACGCTCAGTTCCAGTCCGGAGCTATTAATCATGGAGCTAAGATATTCTAGCTCCATACCACGGTACTCTTCCATAAGATTCGCCCAGTCAGTACAGTCAGTTGATCTGTTTCTCCCTGTTACTTTCATGCGCAGTAGTTTAGCACCACCAGAGATATGTTTAATTTCACAGAGTCTGCAACACACATGCATCTTATTGTAAACCTCAATAACAAAAATATAGTCTTACCCCAAATGCAGGGAAGTCCAGGACCACTGGCTCTGATACAGGTCCGCTGGCTTTGTTTCACTGACAGGTCCACTGGCTGTGATGACAGCAATAGAAATGAGAGCAATTTTTTCACTTTGGTTTTTAAAAGGCCCCCTTGGCAATTTCAACACACTGGATATGCGCAATATACCATGCACGAGCATGAAACGTCTTGCTCGACACAGAGAGTATTCCTTTCCACAAACCCTTGGGTGATGATTACATCACGTAGCGGAGGGGTTCTGGCGGCCATTTTAAAATTGGATGGAGGATTCAAACAAAGTAATTTTGAAAGAAAACTGTATAAATTATCCGTGGGCTACAGGATGATTAAAAGGGCATGAATCACTAAATCCAGAAAAGTACGTAAAAATTTAGTGTTGACTGTCCCTTTACATATAGCATTACACTTTAAAGCAGTACTTTCCAAACTGTGTGTCGGGACACACTAGTGTGTCGGCAGCAGTGTGTAGGTGTGTCCCTGCTTCAGCACAAATTTTTTTTAAATTTAATTTTTTTTTGTTTCTGACTTTCCGCCTGCCTGCTATGCATATCACATGGTTGACTCGTGATTGATACCTAGGGGGTCACAGATCATTTTAACCTTTTGGTGCAGTTCAGTGGGAACTGAAACTATTCCCATTGGTTGCTTTGGCGGCACATTGGCTCCTGACTGCACGTGTAGTCTCCTTAATTGGCTCGTGACTGCACGTGTAGTCAGTGAGTGGGACAGCAGTGTGTTTGCAGCACGGGCAGTAGTCAATCAGACTCACCGAGCTCTGAGGGCTGCAGCTTAAATGCTAAGCTGAAGTCAGAAGTCAGTGGGGTTTTATTGCAGCTAGCTCCCAGTAATGCATTGCTGCTCCTGATCTTGATATATGGATAGAAAGTGGAAGCTTAAAAATGCTTGATGATGAAATGCAAGTGTCTTTACCTAATATTCCACCAAATATTCAGAAATTGTGTTCATCCCATCAACCTCATGCAGCCCATTAAAATAGTAAGTAGCTATTGGTGTTATTAAACTTTTTTTGAATTCTTGCACATACATACTGTTACTTGTAAATACATTTCGTTATTATATAATTTATGTATGTGTCCGTATCTCTTAAAACAAGTTAGTTTAACCTCCTGTTTGCTGGTACAACTGAATTACTGTGTCGCGAAATTATGTAGGTCTTAAAAGTGTGTCGCCAACATGAAGAGTTTGGAAAGCTCTGCTTTAAAGGGACAGTCAACACCAGAATTTTTGTTGTTTAAAAAGAAAGATAATCCCTTTTTTACCCATTCCCCAGTTTTGCATATCCAACACAGTTATAATAACACACGTTTTACCTCTGTAATTATCTTGTATCTAAGCCTCTGCTGACTGCCCCCTTATTTCAGTTCTTTTGACAGACATGCAGTTTAGCCAATCAGTGCTCAGTCCTAGGTCACTTTACGTGCATGAGCTCAATGTTATCTATATGAAACATGTGAACTAATGCCCTCTAGTGGTCAAAATGTATTCAGATTAGAGGCATTCTTCAAGGTCTAAGAAATTAGCATATGAACCTCCAAAGTTTAGCTTTCAACTAAGAATACCAAGAGAACAAAGCAAAATTGGTGATAAAAGTAAATTGGGAAGTTGTTTAAAATTGCATGCCCTATTTAAATCATGAAAGTTTTTTTTGGACTTGACTGTCCCTTTAACTAATCCCTTTAGATTATAGTTGACTAAATCTTATGATATTTAGTTGACTAAAACTAAAATAAATCAGATGATTTAATTATGACTAAAGCTAAATGGCATTTTTAGTCAAAAGAGTTTGGGGCCGATTTACTAATGTGTGGGCGGACATGATCCGCCGCACATGGATAAATGCCGACAGCGTTGTGCAATGCCGCCCCCTGCACATTTGCGGCCAATCGGCCGTTAGCAGGGGGTGTCAACCTGATCGTATCTGATTGGGCTGATAGCTGTCCACCGCCTCAGAGGTGGCGGACGAGGTAAAGAGCAGCGGTCGTGAAGCAGAGTGTGTCGGAAGCAGGACCGCTATTTTCAAACCTGAGATAATTTCGGCAATTATAAATAAGACTTCCTTTACAGTAATTCTTGTGTGCTCAACAATCAATTATATTATTAAACTATTTGACTAATTTTATTAATTGACCTGCCTGTATAAATAACATTTAACATTCACGCTATGCTTCTAACATCTTGAGAGACGTCTGCTATTGTCCAATAAGATAAGTCTGTTTAAAAACCAAAAAAGATAAAACACAGAGGCGCCAAACATGGCCTAGTATAGCCAGAAACCAGATAATAAAATCCACAAGGTAGCAATTGAATACTCACAGAGGAGGCGCACCCATTGGTGCTTTTGAAGCAGTCTGGAGCCTCTCAGTGGTCCAGCACACTGGTGTACTTCATGGGTCAGTTGTAGTCCTTGGTAGTGGTGATTAACAGGTTCAAGATCCAAAGCACCAGCAGGTGCATAGACTGCAAGCTGGAACCAAACAGTCGCCCAGTAGACTGATCCCTCCAGGTGAAAGCAGGATAACTCTCAGGTGCCAAAGAATTAGCAGCATACAAATGATATAAAAGGTGTCCAAATAGCAAGTGTATTTCTGTAAAAATCTTTATTAAAAAGAGACGCGTTTCTCAGCTAAAACAAGCTGTTTCATCAGGCTAAAACATTATTAAAAACCAGCTTCCCCTTCACCGTCTGTTGTGATATCACTGCGTATGTTTTACGCCCTCAAAAACATTTATATTGTTTTAGTTACAGCTGGAAAAAGATAACAGACCCAACAACACCTAATAGCTGTGGGCTTTCCTTAAAGGGATATAAAATTGCATAAGAAAATGCTTTAATGTGTATTTTATTATTGCACTGTTGCTTGCATATAATTATGTCTTCAACGCCTGCAAACAGGTTAAGCACATTGTTAAAGTTAGCTCCAGAGTATCTATGCATTACTGGGAGGTAGCATAGCACATCTGGTAAGGCAATGACAATAGGCATATATATGTGTAGCCACCAATCATCAGCTACTCCTGAGCCTACCTATGTCTGCCTCTCAACAAAGGATACCAAAAAAACAAAGTAAATTATCATATTATCAAAGTAAATTTCAGAATAGAAGTAAACTAAAAAAGTCTATCTGACTGAATCATCAAAGTTTGATTTTGAATTTCATGTCCCTTTAATAGATTGTGATCCCTTTTAATGGACCAACAAAATCAAGGTTATTTATTCCATAAGCTTTCAAGACCTCACAGGTCTCTTCTTCAGATTTAGAAACATTCTCTGTGGGACCAATACGGCAATAACCCCTTTTCTGTTATATTCCTTTAAAAATAAACAATATATCTTAGTTATATTTTGGTATTGTGACGATCTCCGGCTACCTCGACTGGGTAGTTCCTCCAAGAGGTTCCTTCCTGTACCTGAAACGTAGCTATAGAACTGGAAAAGTGATTATAGCCAGAGCCCACCCGAATAACCAGACAAAACCAGTATTCAGGTGAAACACAAACAGATTTTATTGTGAAAACACACGCTGCTTATATACACACAGCCCATCATGATAAGGGTTTTATCTGACCCCCAGATCTCCCGCCATTCCCGTCCCTCCAGACTGGCGCCCCCTAGCAGCCATAGTTCCATAGAGTCCCAGCAATACAGAGGTGGTGGTTTTGGTGTAATCCCGGGGGAGCAACGGTACTTTCAGGGTGTCGTTGGAAAGCCCTCGGTCCCCAGATGCCACAGTTCAAAAAGCGACATGATCCGTTGCTGGTGGCCGGAGTGGCACTTGATCAAATGTACACCGGGTGAGCCAGTGGGAGAAGGGTTGTAGAGGGGAGTCCGAAACCCCAAGTTCCCATGGGAGCTCCCTTCCGGCAATCACCCACCTCTTTCCCTCCCTAGGGGGTACCAATCAGGCCGGCCAGTAAGTCCAGGAGCCCGGCTGGCCAGAAAGGTATCAGACGGCAAGCGACCAGCTCTTCCATGAGGAGGTACAAACAGCAAAACAAGAAACAGGAAGAGTTTGGGAGATCCTGTAAGCCATGAAAGGGTCAAAACTGGTGTAAAAAACAGTGAGCCAGGTAGTAGAGGGTTGGGGGAAGCCTTGGCAGCCTGGTATCCATGACAGGTATCATTAATGCTGTACTCAAAACTGACATCATTTAAGAGCCTGAGCTTTTGTTAAAGGGACATTCCAGCCAAAATTTAAATTCACAGGGATGCATTTCAGTTTTGAATAGAAGCATTTTTGTAATATACATGTATCAGCAAACATGCTTCTAATAAAAGCTATAGCTGTTTCAAAAGTGTATTTAAGTATGCACCGTGCACCAGCATTTTAAACACAGCACTTGCTCAGAGAGTCTAAGGTGATTGTACCAGAGATGCTAGCCCACATGTGTTTGTGTAATCACAGCATCTGATATACAATAAGCCCCACCCTGTTACTGTGACATATCCTCTATAGCAGTGATGGTGTTCTAAAATAAGTTGTCTACCATAGGAATGTGTCCACCACGTGTAATCAGCTGCTGGAGGTTTGTGGCGCTCACTGCGCATGCGCTAGAGGCCCAACCTCCTCAAAACAGCTGATTTACGCAACAGGTCGAGGAAATATATGGCACCACATTCCTGAGCGCACATTACTGGTTAATTAAAAAGCCTCCACTGAAATTTTTTTAATTAGGATGATATTAACAGTTATTGCTAATGGCTTAGCGTTGGTTCTTTTGTGCAATCGTCTCATGAAAAGCATCTATTGCAAACAGTGATAAAAAAAATGTAGTTGTTAGAGCATCTTTGTATTAGCTAAATGCTTATTTGTCATTGTTTGTTTTACACCTGCACACACACGGCCAGATTACGAGTTTTGCGTTATGAGCTGTGCGGTACAAACTTGCACGTTATTCTCACCGCTCACTTACCTACAGCGCTGGTATTACAGGTTTTTACAAACCCGGCGTTATCAGGCAAGAAGTGAGCATAGAACAAAATTGAGCTCCATACTGCACTCCAATAACAGCGCTGCTTAAGTCAGCGGTGAGCTGATTGTACATGCTCGTGCACGATTTCCCCATAGACATCAATGGGGAGAGCCGGCTGAGAAAAAGTCTAACGCCTGCAAAAAAGCAGCGTAAAGCTCAGTAACGCAGCCCCATTGATTCCTATGGGGAAACACATTTTATGTTTACACCTAACATGAACCCTGAGTCTAAACACCCCTAATCTTACATTTATTAACCCCTAATCTGCCGCCCCCGACATCGCCGACACCTACATTATACTTATTAACCCCTAATCTGCCGCTCCAGACATCGCCGTCACCTACTTTATACTTATTAACCCCTAATCTGCTGCCCCCAAAATTGCCGACACCCACATTATATTTATTAACCCCTAATCTCCCACCCCCAATGTCGCCGCAACCTACCTACACTTATTAACCCCTAATCTGCCACCCCAACGTCCCTGCAACTATAATAAACATATTAACCCCTAATCTGCCGTCCCTAACATCGCCGCCACCTACCTACATTTATTAACACCTAATCTGCCGCCCCCCAACATCGCCGCCACTATATTAAATTTATTAACCCCTAAATCTAAGTCTAACCCTAACACCACCTAACTGAAATATAATTAAAATAAATCTAAATAAAACTTACTATCATTACCTAAATAATTCCTATTTAAAACTAAATACTTGACCGCACTCTTCGCTGACGATTTAACAGTGTTTCCGGGCGACCCTTCCCACTCCCTTCCTGCCCTCTTTAAACTCCTCCATACCTTTGGGACGTTTAGCTATTATAAATTAAACGTAAACAAAACTTACGCTTTTGCTATTAATATTCCTGACACAGAATATGCTTACTTCAAAAAACTATATACATACGCAACCTCCCAGATGGCAGGCTGTAGTTGACTACCTACAATATATCAAATCCATGGAAGACTATCGCCTAGATTACGAGTTTTGTCGGTAAAGACCCGCGGTGCTAACGAGGCGCTTTTTTCCAGCGCACCCTTAAGCCAACGCTGGTATTACGAGTTGTCTGAATGGCTGTGTTAGCCTCAGAAAAGGGAGCATTGAGCATAATTTAGCTTCCCTTCAACCCTCAATACCAGCGTTGCCTACGGTAGCGGTAAGCTGGAAAAACATGCTCATGCACGATATCCCCATAGGAAACAATGGGGCTGGGCTTGCTGAAAAAAACCTAACACCTGCAAAAAAGCAGAGTTCAGCTCCTAACGCAGCCCCATTGTTTCCTATGGGGAAACACTTTCTAAGTCTACACCTAACACCCTAACAATTAAATAAACTAAACTATAGTGCAAAAAACAAACAAACACTAAATTACAAAAAAAAAAAAAGAATTACAAGAAGTTTAAACTAATTACACCTAATCTAAGCCCCTTAATAAAATAAAAAAGCCCCCCAAAATAATAAAATGCCCAACTCTATCCTAAATTAAAAAGTAATCAGCTCTTTTACCAACCCTTAAAAGGGCTTTTTGCGGGGCAATGCCCCAAAGTAATCAGCTCTTTTACCTGTAAATAAAAATACAACCCCCCCCAACATTACAACCCACCACCCACATACCCCTACTCTAAAACCCACTGGATCCACCCTTAAAAAAAACTAACACTACCCCCCCTGAAGATCACCCTACCTGGAGCCGTGTTCACCCAGCTGGGCACCGATGGGCCAGAAGTGGACATCCGGAGCGGCAGAAGTCTTCATCCGATCGGGGCAGAAGAGGTCCTCCAAGCGGCAGATGTCTTCATCCAAGCGGCATCTTCAATCTTCAATCAACCAGAGCGGAGCGGAGCCATCTTGAATCCATCCGACGCTGAGCCATCCTCTTCGTACGATGTCCTAAGTCCGAATGAAGGTTCCTTTAAATGACGTCATCCAAGATGGCGTCCCTCGAATTCCGATTGGCTGATAGGATTCTATCAGCCAATCGGAATTAAGGTAGGAAAAATCCGATTGGTTGATTTAATCAGCGAATCGGATTGAACTTCAATCCGATTGGCTGATTGGATGAGCCAATAGAATTGACCTCGCATTCTATTGGCTCATCCAATCAGCCAATCAGATTGAAGTTCAATCTGATTGGCTGATTACAAGTATTTAGTTTTAAATAGAATTAATTTATTTATTTAATGATAGTAAATTTATTTCGTTTTATTTAAATTATATTTAAGTTAGGGGGGTGTTAGGGTTAGGGTTTGACTTAGGTTTAGGGGTTAATAACTTTATTATAGTAGTGGCGACGTTGGGGGCGGGATCAGCTGATGAAACAGACAGCAGTCTGAGAAACGCGTTGCTTGTTCTTTTAATATCTAGTGTCATGAGACACTGAGATTTTTATTTTATTAATAAAATTTGGTTTTATGTAAACCTCTTTGTGAGAGTCTGAGCTCTGTCAGTCCGGCAAGACATTGGAGAAACCAGTTTCCTTGCAGTGTCAGTGAGCTGGGACACTGTGAGATCCCAGTCTGTTTGATTTAGCACAATTGGGTGCTGCTCCACTTGTGAGTACCTTTTTGATAACCTAACAAATCTCTTTCACCAACTGTATTACACCAGGAGGCGCCTTTGTCTTTTTGTGATTTTTTTCACAGAGAAAACTTGCTCTTAGATCCTGATTTCCCTGACAAAGCAGCTGACTCCAGTCATCATCTGTGTTCCTGATCATTGATCATCCTGGTATTTGATCACATTCATCATTTAGGACTATTCCCACCCCAATTGGGACATTTACCATCTATATAACATTGCAGAAGAAGACAGCATTTCCAGATAAGAACCTTTCAGGAATTTCTTATTACTGTATTTGCTATTATTTGTGTTGTATCCTATGTTTCTCATAGTCCCATATTTATAAGAATTGTTTCTTATTTGTTTACATTATTTCGTATAGTATATTTTATTATAGTTATTACATGTAATTTCTTGTTCTCTTCTCTCTTAGCCTATTTACATAGTAATCATATAGGGTCCTGTGCGCCCCCTAGTAGTAACACACCCTTAGTGTTACTGATTGTTTCTTGAGTCAGGAACAAGCCAGGGATCAGGAACCAGGAAGGACGTCAGACAGCCAGGTAATACACAGGAACTCTCACAAACAGGTCTGAGACAACGCAAAGGCAAAGCATACTGAACAGAGGCCCTTTAAATAATAATAAGTGATGACATCACAATTCTGAGACTGCATCCTGTCTCACACAGATGATGCATGCCAGTCTGGCCATAAAAGGAAGTGCAGGAAATGAGCAGCATCCCCCACAATGCACCATAGTCAGCAAGAGAGGTGAGTAAAATGGCTGCCAGCAGCACATGGCAAACAGAACAGGGAAAAAACCCTGACAGTACCCTCCCCTCAACGAACCCTCCCCCGCGGGAGGACAAAAGGCTTATTGGGGAAATGGGCATGGAAGGCACGGAGGACGGTGGGAGCATGAACATCAGAGGAGGGAACCCAAGAACGCTCCTCCAGACCGTAGCCCCTCCAGTGAACCAAATACTGTACACGGCCCCTGGACATATGAGAGTCAATAATGCTGCTGACCTCATACTCCTCATGGTTGTCAACAAAAATAGGATGGGGACGAGGCAACACAGTGGTAAACTTATTACAAACCAATGGTTTCAAGAGGGAGACATGAAAAACATTGGAGATGCACATTGCAGGAGGAAGGTCAAGAGCGTAGGCCACAGTATTGACCCGTCGGAATATTCGAAAAGGACCAACATAACGGGGAGCCAGTTTATTGGAAGACACACTAAGGTTCAAGTTGCGGGAGGACAGCCAAACTCTCTCACCAACCCGGTAGGAAGGCGTGGGCAGATGCCTACGATCAGCCTGGAACTTTTGGCGCTGCATAGAACGATGAAGGCAATCCTGAATCTGCACCCACGTGGAACGGCGTTGCCGGAGATGCTCCTCCAAACCCTGAGACATGAATGAATCGGGCAACAAGGATGGTTGAAACCCATAATTCGCCATGAACGGGGATAACTTGGAGGAAGACTTAATAGCACTATTACGAGCAAACTCTGCCCAAGGTAACAGTTCAGACCAATTATTGTGGTGATCTGAGACATAGCAACGGAGGAACTGTTCCAGAGCTTGATTAGACCGTTCCGCAGCCCCATTGTATTGAGGGTGATATGCCGAGGAGAAGGAAAGCTGGATCCCCATTTGAGCACAAAAGGAATGCCAAAATCTGGAGACAAATTGGCTACCCCGGTCCGACACTATCTCCTTGGGTAACCCATGTAAATGGAAGTCCTCCCGGGCAAAAATTGAAGCAAGCTCCTGAGCGGTAGGCAACTTCATCAAGGGAATGCAATGTGACATTTTAGAAAAACTGTCAACCACCATAAGGATAACAGTATTGCCATTGGAAACAGGGAGCTCGACAATGAAGTCCATGGAAATATGTGTCCAAGGACGCTCACCATTAGCAATAGGTTGAAGAAGACCCACAGGAAGACGTTGAGGAGTCTTATTCTGTGCACAAACTGAGCAGGAGGCAACATACGCAGCAACATCAGAACGAAGACCTGGCCACCAGAATTGTCGAGTGACAGACCAAATCATTTGGTTCTTGCCTGGGTGACCTTCGGCTTTAGGATAGTGGTAAGTGTGCAAAAGTTTAGTTCGAAGATTCTCAAGAACAAAACACTTACCACTAGGTAATTATGGTTGAAACCATAATTCGCCATGAACGAGGATAACTTGGAGGAAGCATTAATAGCACTATTACGAGCAAACTCTGCCCAAGGTAACAGTTCAGACCAATTATTATGGTGATCTGAGACATAGCAACGGAGGAACTGTTCCAGAGCTTCATTAGACCGTTCCGCAGCCCCATTGGATTGAGGGTGATATGCCGAGGAGAAGGAAAGCTGGATCCCCATTTGAGCACAAAAGGAACGCCAAAATCTGGAGACAAACTGGCTACCCCGGTCCAACACTATCTCCTTGGGTAACCCATGTAAACGGAAGATCTCCTGGGCAAAAATTGAAGCAAGCTCCTGAGCAGTAGGCAACTTCATCAAGGGAATGCAATGTGACATTTTAGAAAAACGGTCAACCGCCATAAGGATAACAGTATTGCCATTGGAAACAGGAAGCTCGACAATGAAGTCCATGGAAATATGTGTCCAAGGACGCTCACCATTAGCAATAGGTTGAAGAAGACCCACAGGAAGACGTTGAGGAGTCTTATTCTGTGCACAAACTGAGCAGGAGGCAACATACGCAGCAACATCAAAACAAAGACCTGGCCACCAGAATTGTCGAGTGACAGACAAAATCATTTGGTTCTTGCCTGGGTGACCTGCGGCTTTAGGATAGTGGTAAGTGTACAAAAGTTTAGTTTGAACATTCTCAGGAACAAAACACTTACCACTAGGTTTCTCAGGAGGTGCATTGGTTTGTGCAGCCAGGATCTCCTCCCCCAAGGGAGAAGTCAAATTTATACGTATGGTAGCTAAAATATGGTCAGGAGGTATTACAGGAGTAGGTACAGACTCCTCCTTGGACAGAGGTGAAAATTGTTGAGAGAGGGCATCAGCCCTAACATTCTTACTACCAGGCAGGTAGGAGACCACATAATTAAACCGAGACAAAATAGCACCCATCTGGCCTGTCGGGGCGACAAACGTTTTGCTTCAGATAGATAAGTTAAATTCTTGTGGTCAATAACAATGAACACTGGCACGCTAGTACCCTCGAGAAGATGCCTCCATTCCTTGAGTGCCAAAATTATGGCCAGTAATTCCCTGTCGCCAATTTCATAATTGCACTCCGCTGGAGACAATTTCTTAGAGAAGAAACCACACGGATGCAAGGAACCGTCAGGCGTAGGACGTTGAGACAAGAGGGCACCTACTCCAGTCTCAGACGCATCGACCTCAAGAACGAAAGGCAGGACAGGGTTAGGATGAGCCAGAACTGGAGCGGCAGCAAAGGCAGTCTTAAGACTATCAAAGCACTTAATGGCAGTAGGTGACCAATGTGGATCATCCTCTTTACAGGTCATGTCTGTGATAGGTTTGACCAAGGAAGAAAAGTTTTTAATAAACTTTCTATAGTAATTGGCGAACCCCAAAAAAGTTGAATAGACCTAAGACCAACTGGGCGAGGCCACTGCAGAACTGCAGATAACTTGTCAGGATCCATGGAGAACCCTGCAACAGAGATAACATAACCTAGGAAGGTTACCTGAGTCTGATGGAACTTACATTTCTCGAGTTTACAAAACAGGCCGTTCTCACGTAGTCTCTGAGGAACCCGTGTAACATCAGAACAATGAGCCTCAAGTGTGGGTGAGTGTATGAGGATGTCGTCTAAGTATGTAATAACCTGTTTATAATTCTCATATAATGAAAAACAGATTATTTGTAGCTGTGAAGTGGAACACCTAATGTTATAAGTCTGTAACAAAAGGGTTAATTAATTAATTACAGCAGTTACTTCAGTAATTGAGTCCCAGCAGTAGGAATATATATATATATATGAATAAAGGAATATATATATATATATATGAAAGTATAGGTGGAATGAGTTAAATAATAAGATTCATTAGGAGAGTCTGAATACTAATTTATCTGTAGTTGGTAAGTAGCATGCACAAATAATAATGTAAAGTCTGTATATACAGCACTTAGCAGGTCAAAGCAAGCAGATTTATACACTTAGGCTGGTTTGAGAAGCAGGTAGTAGAGTTATGCACACATAAAAGCAATTGACCCAGAGAGCTAGTAGTAAGTACAGGCTGTAGTTAAGTTGCTTAGACAAAGTATACTGCAGACAGTGTAGACAATGCACATTTAGCAAGCATGATTGAAAAGAGCAGCATGGCAGAATAATTTGTATTCAGAACAAAAGTACTTGCGTGACCGGTAGCTCTAGCGTGGAACAGATAGGCAAATAGGAGAATGATCCGGTGTAGATACTAGGAGAGACGGACTTCCAGGAGAGAACAGGAACAGCGGCTGAGATCCTTAGCGTGCTGCTGCAGAGTGTGAAATCCTCAGTGTGAAAGGAAACAGGCGGATGAATACGCCAGGAATGTAGATCCAAACAGGTAGTGCAGGGCTGACAGGGAGACTCAGATGAATACCAGAATCGGCAAACAGGTAGGTGTAAATTAGTCAATAATTAGGTAGCTAGGTTTTGAAGTAACACAGAGCAAAGTTACACCTTTCAGGAATTAGAGACTTGACTTGTCAAATAAATGAGTAAGGTTAGCACTACTCAAAGCAACAAAATAATCAAGCAATGAGTTGATGTGAGAATGAGGTTATAAAGGCTTTAGGGGTGGAGTTCCAGTTAAAGGGACATTACAGATCCCCCCCTTCAAGGCATCAGCTCCGAAGATGCCAGGGATGGTTTGAGGGGATAGCGCTTGTGGAACGCAGCTACCCGCATAGGGGCATGAACCTGGGAATGAGGAACCCACGAATCCTCCTCTGGACCGTAACCCTTCCAGCGGATTAGATACTGCAATTGTCCTCGTAGCATTCGGGAGTCGAGTATAGATTCAACTTCATATTCTTCATGCTCATCCAAAATCACTGGAGGAGGAGGAACCGTCCTACGAGTGAATTCACTACTCGTCCTATGAGGCTTTAGAAGAGAAACATGAAATGATGGGTGTAAGCCGTATTTAGATGGAAGATCCAGAACAACAGTTGAAGGGTTGAGAATACGTTTAATCTTAAAAGGTCCAACAAACTGACTACCCAACTTTCTGGATGGTATAGAGAGTTTCAAATTCTTGGTAGAAAGCCATACCAGGTCACCCAATTTGTATTCAGGACTAGGTCTATGTCTAGCATTATAATAATACTGCTGATCGGTCTTAGCTTTCTGTAGATGTTCTTTTAGAAGAATCAAACTATCCTGTAAGTTGGTGATATAGGAATTAGCGGAAGGAGTGTTGGTTTGTGTAAGTCGAATAGACTGTGGGTGGTATCCGTAGGTGGCATAAAACGGGGTCATCTTGGTGGAACTAGAAACCGAATTGTTGTAAGAAAATTTGGCTAACGGAAGATGTTCCAACCAGTCATCCTGTAGATGAGAAACATAGCATCTAAGATACTGTTCAAGTATACCATTTACTCTCTCTGTGAGTCCATTTGTCTGGGGATGATAAGACGTAGATAATCTAGGATGAATGGAGAGTGACTTACAGAGGTATTTCCAAAAATTGGAAGTGAACTGAGATCCACGATCCGTTATGATAGAGTGTGGTATCCCATGTAATCGTACAACATGTTTAAGGAAAGCTGTAGCTGTGTCACTGGCAGTAGGTAGTGATTTCATAGCGATGAAATGAGTCAGCTTAGTCAGGTGATCAACAACAACCATGATGGTATTGTGATCCTGTGAAGGGGGAAGCTCAACAATGAAATCCATAGAGATAACACTCCATGGGGTATCAGGAATAGATAAAGGAGTGAGATAACCAATGGGTTTCTTTTTCTCTGTTTTGTATCTTGCACAGACAACACAAGTGGACACGTATTTCTGAACGGTCTCGCCCATGTGTGGCCACCAAAAGTCTCTGTGTAAGAGTTCTTTAGTTTTTAAGACTACTTGATGTCCAGATAAGGGGTTATCATGGAAATGAGAGAGGAGTCTCTGTCTAAGAGTCTGTGGGATGTATAGCTTGTTATGAAAAGTGTACAGGCCAGTTGGTTCCTTTATTAACTGAGTATGAGTGGGTATGTTATCAGTTGCTAAAGCTGTTAGAATGTCGAGCTCCAAAGTACTTAGAGCTGCTATGATTTTGTGACTAGGTATAAGTTGTGTGAAACAGTCACTTATAGGTTTGTCATCATTTTGTCGGGATAGGGCATCTGCCTTACCATTGAGCTTACCTGGTCTATATGTTATATGGAAATTGAATCTGTCAAGAAATAGGGACCATCTTACTTGACGAGAGGATAAGGTCTTGTTCTGTTTCAAGTATTGAAGGTTTTTGTGGTCTGTGAATATTAAGAAAGGTTTGTCAACTCCCTCTAATATATGTCTCCATACCTCTAAAGCACATTTTATGGCTAGAAGTTCTTTATCACCCACAGAGTAATGTACCTCAGCTGGTAAAAGGGTTCTTGAAAAGTAGGCTATAGGGTGAGTGTCATGTTGGTCTTTAATTCTTTGGGATAGAACTGCTCCTATACCAGTGTCAGAGGCATCAACCTCCACAATGAACTGACATGAATGATCAGGCAAACTTAATATTGGGGCTGTAGTAAAACAGGTCTTCAAATAATTGAAGGATTGATCTGCTTCAGGTGTCCAATGAAATTTAGAATTTTTCTTAGTTAAAGAAGTAAGGGGTTTTACTTTCATAGAAAAATTGTGAATAAATCTACGATAAAAATTGGTGAACCCCAAGAATCTCTGGAGAGATCTAAGAGTAGTGGGTACTGGCCAATTCTTAATAGCTAATAACTTTTCTGGGTCCATCTGTACCTTATCGGGTGTTATGATATACCCTAAAAATGTTATCCTTTGTACATGAAATTGGCATTTTTCAGCCTTTGCAAAGAGTCTGTGATCACGTAATCGTGTAAGAACCCATCTCACATGTTTTATATGTTCCTCTGTTGTTTTAGAGTAAATTAGTATGTCGTCCAAATAAATTATGACGCATACGTCTGTTAGATCTTTGAAAATCTCATTAATAAAATGCTGGAATGTAGCAGGGGCGTTACAGAGCCCAAAAGGCATCACTCGGTACTCAAAGAGTCCGTATCTGGTTCGAAATGCAGTTTTCCACTCATCCCCCTCCTTGATACGTATTAAATTTTACGCGCCCTTTAAGTCAAGTTTAGTGAAGATGGTGGCACCGTTTAGGCGTTCAAGGAGTTCGGGGATGAGAGGCAATGGATACCGATTCTTTACAGTAACTGCATTGAGGGCCCTGTAATCGATGATGGGTCTTAAGGTCTTATCTTTGTTAGTCACAAAGAACAACCCTGCTGCAGCAGGCGATGTAGAGGGGACTATAAATCCTTTCCGAATGTTATTGTCTAAATATTCTCGCAGATACTGTAACTCTTTCTGCGAGAGAGGATAAACTTTCCCAAAAGGAACCTTAGCCCCTGGGATTAAATCTATGGGGCAATCGAAGGTTCTATGGGGGGGTAGAACCTCAGCCTCCTTTAAATCAAACACATCTAATAAATCATGATAGTGAACAGGTATCTCTGGGTCTACAGTGCCCAAGATCTGATGCGGGAAACAGGTAGAAGAACAATACAAGGAATTAAATGTGACAGTGGGTGTAACCCAATCTATGCTAGGGTTATGTTTAGTTAACCAAGTGTAACCCAATATCAGAGTATGAAGTGCAGTTGGAATTACATCAAAACTTATGTGTTCAGTATGTCCTTCAGAAGTAGAGAAATAGGGGTATAGTGTGTTTTGTTATGGGACCTTTATGTATCAAAGAACCATCAATTAATCTTATGAACACAGGATTTTGTTTAGTGACACAAGGTATTTTATTAAGCTCAACATATGTAGCATCAATAAAGCAGTCAGAAGCCCCAGAGTCTACTATCGCCTCAGTCTTGATTCGCTGTCGGTCCCACTGTAAGGAGAGAGAGAGTGTCAATGACTTTTGTCTTATGTGTGTAGTAGTACAACTAAGTGTTAGTAGCTTACCCTTTTTCTGTCGATGTAAAATGGGACAGGATATTACAGTATGTTCTTTACTAGCGCAGTAAAGACAGAGGTTTGCTAGGCGTCGTCTGGTTTTTTCCTCAGGGGTCAGAGGACCTTTAATTACTCCTATTTCCATAGGTGTATGTGGGTTATGTATCTTTTCTGTAGGGCTTACTGGCAATCTTTTGAGAGGTGTGTCTGATGTGTACCTTTCTAACCTTCTTTCTCTTATTCTGCGGTCTAGTGTTGTGGCTAGTTTTATTAAGCCGTGTAAGTTATCAGGCATCTCCAATCTAGAGATCTCATCTTTTAAAGCTTCATTTAGGCCTAATCTGAATTGGTTTTTTAATGTAATATCATTCCAGAGTGAGTCGGTAGCCCACATCTGGAATTCAGTTATAAAGTCCTCAACAGGCCTCTTTCCTTGTCTGAGAGCTCTTAATTTTGTTTCAGCCTGAATTTGAGTGTTACAATCTTCATAAAGTGCACTCATAGCTGTGAAAAACAAATCTAAGCAATCCAAAATAGAGTCATCGATTTGCCCATGACCTTGGCTCACCTATGAGATATGAGATTGTAGTGCAAACTTTAATTTTTTCAGTACAGTAGGTCTTAGGCTTCATTGCATATAGCAGTAAACAAGCATTTTTAAAATCCCTGAAATCACTCCTTTTCCCTGAAAATAAAGCTGGCGGGTTGATCTGAGGTTCTGGAGGTTCTGGGACTCTTGTTACAGTCAATTCTTTAACTACATTTCTTAGAGTTGTGGTATCTGTCTGTAGGTCAGTGAGTGCTGTTGCAAGGTAATCCACCTTATGGTTTAGAGTGTCTAACTCTTTTTGCACAGATTGAGGTTCCATACTGCTGGTTTTATGGCTTGATTATTATGTAATAACCTGTTTATAATTCTCATATAATGAAAAACAGATTATTTGTAGCTGTAAAGTGGAACACCTAATGTTATAAGTCTGTAACGAAATGGTTAATTAATTACAGCAGTTACTTCAGTAATTGAGTCCCAGCAGTAGGAATATATATATATATGAATAAAGGAATATATATATATATATGAAAGTATAGGTGGAATGAGTTAAATAATAAGATTCATTAGGAGAGTCTGAATACTAATTTATCTGTAGTTGGTAAGTAGCATGCACAAATAATAATGTAAAGTCTGTATATGCAGCACTTAGCAGGTCAAAGCAAGCAGAATTATACACTTAGGCTGGTTTGAGAAGCAGGTAGTAGAGTTATGCACACATGGAAGCAATTGACCCAGAGAGCTAGTAGTAAGTACAGGCTGTAGTTAAGTTGCTTAGACAAAGTATACTGCAGACAGTGTAGACAATGCACATTTAGCAAGCATGATTGAAAAGAGCAGCATGGCAGAATAATTTGTATTCAGAACAAAAGTACTTGCGTGACCGGTAGCTCTAGCGTGGAACAGATAAATAGGAGAATGATCCGGTGTAGATACTAGGAGAGACGGACTTCCAGGAGAGAACAGGAACAGCGGCTGAGATCCTTAGCGTGCTGCTGCAGCGTGTGAAATCCTCAGTGTGAAAGGAAACAGGCGGATGAATACGCCAGGAATGTAGATCCAAACAGGTAGTGCAGGGCTGACAGGGAGACTCAGATGAATACCAGAATCAGCAAACAGGTAGGTGTAAATTAGGCAATAATTAGGTAGCTAGGTTTTGAAGTAACACAGAGCAAAGTTACACCTTTCAGGAATTAGAGACTTGACTTGTCAAATAAATGAGTAAGGTTAGCACTACTCAAAGCAACAAAATAATCAAGCAATGAGATGATGTGAGAATGAGGTTATAAAGGCTTTAGGGGTGGAGTTCCAGTTAAAGGGACATTACAAAGTACACCACAACACACTGTTCCAACATATCTCGTAGGACATCATTAATAAATTCCTGGAAAACAGCAGGAGCATTACATAGGCCAAAGGGCATTACAAGATACTCATAATGCCCGCTCCTGGTGTTAAACGCTGTTTTCCATTCGTGGCCCTCCTTGATCCTAACGAGATTGTACGCTCCTCTCAAATCAAGTTTAGTAAAGACCATAGCTCCTCCTTTGAGGTTGTCAAAGAGTTCCGTAATGAGCGGAATAGGGTAAGCATTCTTAATGGTAAGACGATTAAGACCCTTATAATCGATGCATGATCTTAACTCGCCACCCTTTTTCTTCACAAAGAAGAAGCCAGCCCCTGCAGGAGAGCAGGATTTGCGGATGATCCCCCACGACAGAGCATCGACTACATACTCCTCCATAGCACAATTCTCTGCAACAGACAGAGGGTAAACCCGGCCCCGAGGAGGAATGGCTCCGGGTTGCAGGTCTATGTAGGTCGTAAGACCAGTAAGGAGGCAACGTACCAGCACGCACCTTGTCAAAAATGTCTAGGAACTCTTGGTACTCCTCTGGCAATTGAGATACCGAAGAAGTGCACAAGACTTTAACTGGTTTCCAAAGACAAGTGGAAATACATTGCGGGGACCACGACAAAATTTCGGACCTGCGACAGTCAAGACTGGGATTGTGCTTTTGGAGCCAGGGATAACCCAGAACAACCGGAAGAGTTTATCACCTAGAACTGGAGGGTTTCAAAATGGAGAGCCCCAACAGCCATGGACAACGGAGCAGTTTCGTGAGTAACGAATGCGGTCTGAAGGGGCCTGCCATCAATGGCCTCAATAGCAAGCGTAACGGACCGAGGCAAAAAAGGAATGGAGTGCTTTGATACAAAAGCACTGTCAGTGAAATAGCCTGCAGCACCAGAGTCAACACCCAGGAAAGTACAACCGTGACCAAAGGTTTCTCCTTAAGCGGTTCCAGGGACGAGGATAAACCACCCAAGGTCTGCCCCCGACAGGACCTTAGGTGTGAGCGTTTCCCAGCCGTGTACGACAAGACTTCAAAAGGTGGCCCTGTAACCCACAATAGAGGCAGAACCCCTCCCTCCTCCTAAAGGCCCTCTCCGCCATGGAGAGACGCGTGAATCCCAACTGCATCGGCTCAGCAGTACCTGGTGACTTGGAACCAGGTTAAGTAGGAGTGGACTAAGCGCTAATAGATATTTGGCCTTAAGCTTACTCACAGGTTAGTCTCCTAGCGGGCTAACAGAGGATGGAATACAATGAAAGGAGAGAGTAAGCGCTAGAAGCTTAAAAGGCACAGGACTGGATGATTGCTAAATACTATAAAATTGTTTTAAATTATTACAATCATTTTTTTTAATTTTTACATTTAATACAATTGGCCAATTACTGTTCCACTCGGTCACCTGATAATTGACATTGGTTTTTGGATTTACCTTTTACACCTAGCACTTCTTCACGACATCATTGGAGGATTCATCACAATTTGACTTTGTATCAGAAACTCTTGAATGTACCACATTTTTCATTTTATATTCATTTTTTGCACTATCCAAAAAATATTTGGACCTCACATACCTTTTTGATCACGTTCTTTTAAACCACATCACAGGTTTTATCTTTGTTGTGAACATTCTTTAACGTCTGGTTTACTTTTAGAACACAGCATTATTTTATACATTTCTATATATCTATATAATGTTTGTATGTTTTTAAGCTACAGTCATGGATCCATGCACATAATCTTTTTTACATTGTTGCAGTATTGTTATATATATTATATGTATTAAACATTTTTAAAACAATTTTATAGTATTTAGCAATCATCCAGTCCTGTCCCTTTTAAGCTTCTAGCGCTTACTCTCTCCTTTCGTTGACTTGGGACCAGGAGGCATGGGAGGAGAGGAAGGCATGGGTGGGAACGAACACATAGGAGACAACGGAACAGGAGGCTTCCGCAAGCGCTCCTTGAAAGAGGACCTCTCTCTGAGTTAATTAGGATAAAAAAAGACACCAATGCCTCGAGATCCTCTGGTATATCTCTGGTAGCAACTTCGTCTTTAATCGAATCAGAGAGCCCATGAAAGAAGGCGGCAACAAGGGCTTCATTGTTCCAACCAACCTCTGCAGCAAGCGTATGGAACTCAATAGCATACTGAGCAACAGATCTTGTACCTTGCTGAATGGACATGAGTCCAATTCTGAGACTGCATCCTGTCTCACACAGATGTTGCACACCAGTCTGGCCATAAAAGTAAGTGCAGGAAATGAGCAGCATCCCCCACAATGCACCATAGTCAGCAAGAGAGGTGAGTAAAATGGCTGCCAGCAGCACATGGCAAACAAAACAGGGAAAAAACCCTGACACCCACATTCTCCCTTGGAACTCTAATACCTCAGAGTGTAAATGGTGGAGATTAGAGCAGGCCACGCTGCCAAACTCACTTTCTCTCTCAGATCTAATCTGGATCCCTAAACATATCCGAATCTCATTTACTATTCAAAACACTATAGTTCTCTCGGCCCTGCGCTTCTGGGACAAAATTCGATCTCTTCCTTAGATTGCCCCCCACCCCTCACCAAGTCAATATCTATTGGGCCTACTTAGAGCCCTTAGAGACTCACAACCACCTCTATGGCATTCACATGGTATCACCAGTGTAAAGGATATGTTCCCAGAAGGTCATCTAATTTCACTTGCAAATTTTTGTACTATGTATAAACCCTCCCAGTTGTTACAGTTCGAGTTTTGGAGACTTAGGAGTCTCCTCCAGTCTTGGGGGTTTACTGCCCTTCCCCTGCGAGCTCCTACCACATGGGAAAAAAGATGGGATACAGCCAAAAGGATACCTAGGGCACTATCAATTTCCTATCAGGACATGCTCAATCCTCCTATTTACTATAAATCCGCACATATCATCTCTTGAGAGAGAGCACTTGGATTCCAAGCTTCTCAAAAAGACTGGTCCCAGGCCACCCAACTAACTAAGCAAGCTCTTCATTGTATTACCCTGCTGGAACTTTACTTCAAAGTTGGCACTCAGTGGCACCTAACCCGCTTGAGACTCTTCAAAATCTCCCCTCTGAATTCTCCCCTGTGCTGGAGAGGCTGCGGCAGGGTTGGATCACCAGCTCATGTGTGGTGGGAATGCCCGACGTTGTGACCCCTCTGGAGGTTACTCTCTCGTAAATGTCTCCACTTGGATCCTGTATTATGGACCAAACCTCAAACTGTATTGTTCCATCTATCCATTGGGTCTCCTCTAACCCCCAGAGACCTGATCAGCATTTACTTATTGATGGCAGTTAAGCTATCTATCGCACGCTTATGGAAACAAACTACACTCCCTACTTGGAGCGATATCACCAAAACAATGACCTATCTGGAAACAATGGAGGGCCCTATCTTTACAACCAATAATAAGTTGAACCTGCATTGTCAGGCCTGGAATATCTGGAAACAGATTAAGTAGCAGGTAGAAACATTGTTTTCCTATTTCTCCTCTTAATTCTTTCTCATCTTGTATCCAACTTTCCCTCCCTCCCCCCCTTTTTTTTTTCTCTCTCCTTATCCCTCATTCACTCCCTTTCCTCCCCGCTTGCCTAGCCCGACACTACCTTCAATATTTCTAACATTTGAAGAACTATATGATTGTGAGTATCCTATGTTGTAGGATACCATCCTATGGAATATGCATTATGTTAAATTGTACGACTGCTATCAATGTATATTCTTGTCAACATTATCTATTGTTTGTACTTTTTGTTTCCCTCAAAAATTGTTGATGACCTTGACTTCTGATGTTGTAACATTGATATTTGATAATAAAGACCAAAAAAAATAAAAAAAATCCTTTATTCGGCTTTTTAAAAGTAAAAAAAAAAAAAAAAAACTAAATACTTACCTGTAAAATAAACCCTAAGCTAGCTACAATATAACTAATAGTTACATTGTATCTAGCTTAGGGTTTATTTTTATTTTACAGGCAAGTTTGTATTTATTTTAACTAGGTAGAATAGTTACTAAATAGTTATTAACTATTTAATAACTATCTAGCTAAAATAAATACAAATTGACCTGTAAAATAAAACCTAACCTGTCTTACACTAACACCTAACTTAACCCTACAATTAAATAAATTCCCTAAATTAAATACAATGCCATTACTATGCTAATACAGGTGTCCCTCGGTTTACAACAGTTCAATTTACACCGTTTCAGAATAACAACCTTTTTTCCAGTCATGTGACTGCTATTGAAAAGCATTGAGAAGCAGTGCATTTATTAAAATAGCCAGTAGGTGGAGCTGTCCGCTTGTGTTGCAGCAAAGCCAAGCAAGCTGAAATTAATCAGTTTAACCAGACCTGAGCTATCGAGCAGATTTCAAAGGATCAAGATCTTCCTGTCTATAAATCAGTCCAGATTGGAATGCATAGAAAGAACTGTTTGCAGAAAAATGCAAGTGAAGTCTGTGTTGTGTGATTATTTTATTAGGTTTATAATGCTGTTTAGCAAATGTTTTTGTTCATTTAACTTAGTTTAATTATATATTCTGTGTTGTGTGATTATTTTATTAGGTTTATAATGCTGTTTAGCATTTAAAGTCTTCATTTCAAAGCTTTAAAAATAATGTATTAGGTGTTACTTATTGCAATTTTGAGAGGGGCCTGGAACCTATCTCCCTCATTTCCCTTTGACTTACATTATAAACTGGGTTTCAATTTACAACAGTTTCGATTTACAACCATTCCTTCTGGAACCTAACCCCGGCGTAAACTGAGGGCTACCTGTACTCACATCAGAAGTAGTAGGCCTGTTATCTTTGGTATCCAAAATATTGTAAATTTTATTCCTCCACCTGAGAAGGGGGTGGTACCAGCATCAACAACAAAACATACTTTTTAGTACCCACCTGAAGTTAGACACTTTTTTCGTAATTCGTTATACATTATTCAAAAGCTTATGGGGATTTCCATGTTAAATAAAAACAAAGAAAAATATGAAAAAGAAGCTTTGTGTCACTTAATGACTACTACCCAACAATACCCCTGACTGAACATAACAAAATAATATCAAAGTTACAAATCTAACTTGGGGATTAGACCCCTTAAGACCCCCTTGAATGCACTGCACCTATACACTCCCATAGGTTATAATGCAAATGAAGACATCATATAAACATCTGCCCTATAAAAACACTAGGCTTTGTGTCACTTAGTGACTATAATCAAAGTAACCCCCAGAGAGAGCAGAATCCAATGACATTAAAGTTAGGACCCTAACTTGGGGATAGGACCCCAACAGAGCCCCCTAAATGCACTGCTTCTATCCACTCTAATAGATCACCTGTCCTACAAAAACTAGCCTTTGTGTCACTTAGTGACTACTACACAAGTATACCCCATACTGAGCATAATCAAATGACACCAAAATTAAGACCCTAGCTTGGGGATAGGACCGTTCAAGAGCACCCTGAATGCACTGCCCCTATCCAATCTCACAGGTGATAATGCAAATACATACATCATGTAAACATCTGCCCTATAAAAACTAGATTTTGTGTCACTTAGTGACTATAATCCAAGTCACCCCCAGAGAGAGCAGAATCCAATGAAATCAAAGTTAGGACCCTAACATGGGGATAGGACCCTGCAAGAGCCCCCTAAATGCACTGCCCCTATCCACTCTCATAGGTGATAATGCAAATGCACACATCATATGAACATCTGCCCTATAAAAACTAGGGCCTAGATTTGGAGTTTTGTCGGTAACGACCCGAAAAACTAACGCCGGCTTTTTTCTGGCCGCACCATAAAAATAACTCTGGTATCGAGAGTCCACATAAAGGCTGCGTTAGGCTCCAAAAAAGGAGCGTAGAGCATTTTTAACGCAGCTTCAACTCTCGATACCAGAGTTGCTTACGGACGCGGCCAGCCTCAAAAACGTGCTCGTGCACGATTCTCCCATAGGAAACAATGGGGCTGTTTGAGCTGAAAAAAAACCAAACACCTGCAAAAAAGCCGCGTTCAGCTCCTAACGCAGCCCCATTGTTTGCTATGCGGTAACCCTTCCTACGTCTGCACCTAACACTCTAACATGTACCCTGAGTCTAAACATCCCTAACCTTACACTTATTAACCCCTAATCTGCCGCCCCCGCTATCGCTGACCCCTGCATATTATTATTAACCCCTAATCTGCCGCTCCGTAAACCGCCGCTACTTACATTATCCCTATGTACCCCTAATCTGCTGCCCCTAACACCGCCGACCCCTATATTATATTTATTAACCCCTAATCTGCCCCCCACAACGTCGCCTCCACCTGCCTACACTTATTAACCCCTAATCTGCCGACCGGACCTGAGCGCTACTATAATAAAGTTATTAACCCCTAATCCGCCTCACTAACCCTATCATAAATAGTATTAACCCCTATTCTGCCCTCCCTAACATCGCCGACACCTAACTTCAATTATTAACCCCTAATCTGCCGACCGAATCTCGCCGCTATTCTAATAAATGTATTAACCCCTAAAGCTAAGTCTAACCCTAATACTAACACCCCCCTAAGTTAAATATAATTTAAATCTAACGAAATTAATTATCTCTTATTAAATAAATTATTCCTATTTAAAGCTAAATACTTACCTGTAAAATAAATCCTAATATAGCTACAATATAAATTATAATTATATTATAGCTATTTTAGGATTTATATTTATTTTACAGGTAACTTTGTATTTATTTTAACCAGGTACAATAGCTATTAAATAGTTCCGATCAGCCAATAGAATGCAAGCTCAATCTGATTGGCTGATCGGATCAGCCAATCGGATTGAACTTGATTCTGATTGGCTGATTCCATCAGCCAATCAGAATATTCCTACCTTAATTCCGATTGGCTGATAGAATCCTATCAGCCAATCGGAATTCGAGGGACGCCATCTTGGATGACGTCATTTAAAGGAACCGTCATTCGTCGTTCAGTCGTCGGCCAGGATGGATGTTCCGCGGTGGAGGTCTTCAGGATGCTGCCGCTTCGCTCTGGATAGATGCCGCTTGGATGAAGACTTCAATCGGATGGAAGACCTCTTCTGGCCCGCTTGGATGAAGACTTCAGCCGGATCATGGACCTCTTCAGCCCCCCGCTTGGGCTTGGATCAGGACATCGGAGGAGCTCTTCTGGACCGATCGGTGAACCTGGTATGGTGAAGACAAGGTAGGATGATCTTCAGGGGCTTAGTGTTAGGTTTATTTAAGGGGGGTTTGGGTTAGATTAGGGGTATGTGGGTGGTGGGTTGTAATGTTGGGGGGGGTATTGTATTTTTTCTTTTACAGGCAAAAGAGCTGAACTTCTTGGGGCATGCCCCGCAAAGGGCCCTGTTCAGGGCTGGTAAGGTAAAAGAGCTTTGAACTTTAGTAATTTAGAATAGGGTAGGGCATTTTTTTATTTTGGGGGGCTTTGTTATTTTATTAGGGGGCTTAGAGTAGGTGTAATTAGTTTAAAATTGTTGTAATATATTTCTAATGTTTGTAAATATTTTTTTATTTTTTGTAACTTAGTTCTTTTTTATTTTTTGTACTTTAGCTAGTTTATTTAATTGTATTTCTTTGTAGCAATTGTATTTAATTAATTTATTGATAGTGTAGTGTTAGGTTAATTGTAGGTAATTGTAGGTAGTTTATTTAATTAATTTATTGATAGTCTAGTGTTAGGTTTATTTGTAACTTAGGTTAGGATTTATTTTACAGGTAAATTTGTAATTATTTTAACTATTTTAGCTATTAAATCGTTCTTAACTATTTAATAGCTATTGTACCTGGTTAAAATAAATACAAAGTTACCTGTAAAATAAATATAAATCCTAAAATAGCTATAATATAATTATAATTTATATTGTAGCTATATTAGGATTTATTTTACAGGTAAGTATTTAGCTTTAAATAGGAATAATTTATTTAATAAGAGATAATTAATTTTGTTAGATTTAAATTATATTTAACTTAGGGGGGTGTTAGTATTAGGGTTAGACTTAGCTTTAGGGGTTAATACATTTATTAGAATAGCGGCGAGATTTGGTTGGCAGATTAGGGGTTAATAATTGAAGTTAGGTGTCGGCGATGTTAGGGAGGGCAGATTAGGGGTTAATACTATTTATGATAGGGTTAGTGAGGCGGATTAGGGGTTAATAACTTTATTATTGTAGCGCTCAGGTCCGGTCGGCAGATTAGGGGTTAAGAAGTGTAGGCAGGTGGAGGCGACGTTGTGGGGGGCAGATTAGGGGTTAATAAATATAATATAGGGGTCGGCGGTGTTAGGGGCAGCAGATTAGGGGTACATAAGGATAACGTAGGTGGCGGCGCTTTGCGGTCGGCAGATTAGGGGTTAATAAGTGTAGGCAGGTGGAGGCGACTTGAGGGGGGCAGATTAGGGGTTAATAAATATAATACAGGGGTCGGCGGTGTTAGGGGCAGCAGATTAGGGGTACATAAGGATAACGTAGGTGGCGGTCGGCAGATTAGGGGTTAAAAAATTTTTTGCGAGTGTCGGCGATGTGGGGGGACCTCGGTTTAGGGGTACATAGGTAGTTTATGGGTGTTAGTGTACTTTAGAGCACAGTAGTTAAGAGCTTTATAAACCGGCGTTAGCCCAGAAAGCTCTTAACTACTGACTTTTTTCCTGCGGCTGGAGTTTTGTCGTTAGATGTCTAACGCTCACTTCAGAAACGACTCTAAATACCGGAGTTAGAGAAATCCCATTGAAAAGATAGGATACGCAATTGACGTAAGGGGATCTGCGTTATGGAAAAGTCGCGGCTGGAAAGTGAGCGTTAGACCCTATTTTGAGTGACTCCAAATACCGGCGGTAGCCTAAAACCAGCGTTAGGAGCCTCTAACGCTGGTTTTCACGGCTAACGCCAAACTCTAAATCTAGGCCTAGGAGTTTTGTCACCTAATGACTACTATTCAAATAAACCCCAAAGAGAGCAGAATTCAATGACATAAAACTTAGGACCCTAACTTGGGGATAGGACCCCTCAAGAGCCCCCTGAATGCACTGCCCCTTTCCACTCTCATAGGTGATAATGGAAAACGCATACATTGTATAAACATCTGACCTATAAAAACTAGGCTACTACCCAATTATACCCCAGATTAAGCATAATCAAATAACACCAAACTTAGGACCCTAACTTGGGCTTTGTGTCACTTAGGGACTACTACTCAAGTATACCTCATACTGAGCATAATCAAATGAAACCAAAATTAAGACCCTCACTTGGGGATTGGACCCCGCAATAGCCCCCAAAATGCACTGCCCCTATCCACTCTCATAGTTGATACATACATCATATAAGCACCTGTCCTACAAAAACTAGGATATGTGTCACTAAATGACTACTACCCAAGTGTACCCCAGACTGAGAAGAATCAAATGAAATCAAAGTAAAGACACTAACTTGGGGATAGGACCACCCAAAAGCCCTATGAATGCACTGCCCCTATCCGCTCTTATAGGTGATAATGCAAATGCACACATCATATAAACATCTGTCCTATAATAACTAGACATTGTGTTACTTAATGACTACTATCCAAGTAAATCCCAGAGAGATCACAATCCAATGACATCAAACTTAGAACCCTAACTTGGGGATAGGTCCCCTTAAGGGCCCCCTGAATGCACTGCCCCTATCCTCTCTCATAGGTGATATTGGCAAACACATAGCTTGTGAAAACATCTGACTGATAAAAACTAGGCTTTGTGTCACTTAGTGACTACTAGACAAGTATACCCAACACTAAGCAGAATCCAATGACACCAAATTTCAGTCCCTAACTTGGGGATAGGACCCCTTAAAAGCCCCCTGAATGCACTGCTCCTATCCACTCTCCTAGTTGATAATGCAAAATGCACACATCATATAAACATCTGCCTTATAAAAACATACGGCTAGATTACAAGTTGTGTGTTAGGGTAAAAAAAGCAGTGTTAAGAGGTCCTAACGCTGCTTTTTTACGCCCACTGGTATTACGAGTCTTGAAGGTTTAGGTGTACCGCACACTTCTTTGGCCTTACCGCAAAGCGACTTACATAAACTTTGTAAAGTCTTTTTTCTATGGGACTTCCATAGCACCGGTATTACGAGTCTGTCCTCGGAGGCCAAAAAGTGAGCGGTACACCCTACCCCGTCAAGAGTCCTAACACATTTAAAAGTCAGTAGTTAAGAGTTTTATGGTACAACGCCGTAACATAAAACTCATAACTAAAGTGCTAAAAAGTACACTAACACCCATAAACTACCTATTAACCCCTAAACCAAGGCCCTCCCGCATCGCAAACACTATAATAAAAATTTTAACCCCTAATCTGCCGCTCTGGACACCGCTGCCACCTACATTATATTTATGAACCCCTAATCTGCTGCCCCCAACATCGCCGACACCTACATTATATCTATTAACCCCTAATCTTCCTTCCCCAATGTCGCCGACACCTACATTATATTATTAACCCCTAATCTGCCGCTCCGGACACCAACGCCACCTACATTATATTTATGAACCCCTAATCTGCTGCCTCCAACATCGCCGACACCTACATTATATCTATTAACCCCTAATCTTACTTCCCCAATGTCGCAGACACCTACATTATATTATTAACCCCTAATCTGCCGCTCCGGACACCGCCGCCACCTACATTATATTTATGAACCCCTAATCTCCTGCTCCCAACATCGCCGACACCTACATTATATCTATTAACCTCTAATCTGCCTTCCCCAATGTCGTCGACACCTACATTATATTTATTAACCCCTAATCTGCAGCCCCCAACGTCGCCGCCACTATATTAAAGTTATTAACCCCTAAACCTAAGTCTAACCCTAAACCTAACACCCCCAAACTTAAATATCATTTAAATTAATCTAAATAAATATTCCTATCATTAACTAAAGTATTCCTATTCAAAACTAAATACTTACCTATAAAATAAACCCTAAGCTAGCTACATTATAACTAATAGTTACATTGTATCTAGCTTAGGGTTTATTTTTATTTTACAGGCAAGTTTGTATTTATTTTAACTAGGTAGAATATTTATTAGTTATTAACTATTTAATAAATACCTAGCTAAAATAAATACAAATTGATCTGTAAAATAAAACCTAACCAAAGTTACAATAACACCTAACACTAAACTATAATTAAATAAATTAACTAAATTAAATACAATTAAATAAATTACATTCAATTTTCTAAATTAAATTAAATTAGCTAAAGTACAAAAACAAAAAAACAAACACTAAATTACAGAAAATAATAAACAAATTACAGCTTTTTAAACTAATTACACCTAATTTAATAGCCCTATTAAAATAAAAAAGCCCCCCCAAAATAAAAAAAACCCTAGCCTAAACTAAACTACCAATAGCCCTTAAAAGGGCCTTTTGCGGGGCATTGCCCCAAAATAATCAGCTCTTTTACCTGTAAAAAAATAAAATACAAACAGCCAATAGAATGCAAGCTCAATCCTATTGGCTGATTGGATCAGCCAAAAGGATTGAACTTCAATCCTATTGGCTGATTGCATCAGCCAATAGGATTTTTTCTTTCTTAATTTCGATTGGCTGAATACCTTTATTCATCGTTAGTCCGTCGGCAGAAGAGGATGCTCCGTGTCTGATGTCTTGAAGATGGACCCGCTCCGCGCCGAATGGATAAAGATAGAAGATGCCGTCTGGATGAAGACTTCTGCCTGTCTGGAGGACCACTTCTCCCGGCTTGGATGAAGACTTCTCCCGGCTTTGTTGAGTTTCAGGGGTTAGTGTTAGTTTTTTTTTAAGGGTGTATTGGGTGGGGTTTTTTTTAGGTTAGGGACTTTGGGCTGCAAAAGAGCTAACTGCCCTTTTAAGGGCAATGCCCATCCAAATGCCCTTTTTCAGGGAAATGGGGAGCTTAGGTTTTTTTAGATAGTATTTTGTTTGGAGGGTTGGTTGTGTGGGTGGTGGGTTTTACTGTTGGGGGGGTTGTTTGTATTTTTTTTACAGGTAAAAGAGCTTTGGGGCAATGCCCCGCAAAAGGCCCTTTTAAGGGTTATTGGTAGTTTAGTTTTGGTAGTTTAGTTTAGACTGGGGGGGGGGGGTATTTTTTTATTTTTTTTTATTTTGATAGGTCTATTAGATTAGGTGTAATTAGTTTAAATATCTGTAATTTGTTTATTATTTTCTGTAATTTAGTGTTTGTGTAGCTAATTTAATTTAATTTAGCAACTTGTATGTAATTTATTTAATTGTATTTAATTTAGTTAATTTATTTAATTATAGTGTAGTGTTAGGTGTTATTGTAACTTAGGTTAGGTTTTATTTTACAGGTAATTTTGTATTTATTTTAGTTAGGTAGTTATTAAATAGTTAATAACTATTTAATAACTATTCTACCTAGTTAAAATAAATACAAATAAAACAATAATTTAGTTAATGATAGTAGTTTTTATTTATATTTATTTTAATTATATTTAAGTTAGGGGGTGTTAGGTTTAGGGTTAGACTTAGGTTTAGAGGTTAATAACTTTAATATAGTGGCGGCGACATTGGGGGCGGCAGATTAGGGGTTAATAAATGTAGGTAGGTGGTGGCGATGTTAGGGCTGGCAGATTAGGGGTTAATAATATTTAACTAATGTTTGCGAGGTGGGAGTGCAGCGGTTTAGGGGTTAATATGTTTATTATAGTGGCGGCAGATTAGGGGTTAAAAAGTGTAGATAGGTTGCGGGCAACATTGGGGGCGGCAGATTAGGGGTTAATAAAAATAATGTAGGTGTCGGCGATGTTGGGGGCAGCAGATTAGGGGTTCATAACTATAATGTAGGTGGCGGCGGGGTCCGGAGCAGCAGATAAAGGGTTAATAAAATAATGTAGGTGTCGGCGATGTCGAGGGCTGCAGATTATGGGTTAATAAGTGTAAGATTAGGGGTGTTTAGACTCGGGGTTCATGTTAGGGTGTTAGGTGTAGACATAACTTTTATTTCCCCATAGGAATCAATGGGGCTGCGTTACTGAGTTTTACGCTGCTTTTTTGCAGGTGTTAGACTTTTTCTCAGCCGGCTCTCCCCGTTGATTCATATGGGGAAATCGTGCACGAGCACGTTACACCAGCTCACCGCTGACTTAAGCAGCGCTGGTGTTGGAGTGCGGTAATGAGCAAAATTTTGCTCAACGCTCACTTCTTGTCTTTTAACGACGGGTTTGTAAAAACCTGTAATACCAGCGCTGCAGGTAAGTGAGCGGTGAGACAAAACTGCTCGCTAGCACCGCATAGCCTCTAACGCAAAACTTGTAATCTAGGTGTAGGTTCTGTGTCACTTAGTGACTATTATCCAAGTAAACCCCAGAGAGAGCAGAATTCAATGACCTCAAACTTAGGACCATAAATTGGGGATAGGACCCCTCAAAAATCCCCCTAAATACACTGCCCCTATCCACTCTCTTAGGTGATAATGGCAAACACTTACATTGTATAAACATCTGACCTATAAAAACTATAATGGCAAACACATACATTGTATAAACACCTGCCCTCACTTAGTAACTAGAACCCAAGTATACCCCAGACTGAGCAGAATGAAATGACACCAAAGTTAGGACCCCTCAAGAAGAACCCCCTGAATGCACTGCCCCTATCCACTCTCATAGGTGATAATGCAAATACTTACATTGTATAAACATCTGCCAATAAAAACTAGGCTTAGTGACTACTACTCAAGTATACCCCAGACTAAGTAGAATCGAATGACAGTAAATTTAAGACCCTAAATTGGGGATGGGACCCCTCAAAAGCCCCCTAAATGCACTGCACCTATCCACTTTCATAGGTGATAATGCAAATGCACACTTCATATAAACATCTGTCCTATAATAACTAGGCTTTTTTGTTACTTAATGACTACTATCCAAGTAAATCCCAGAGAGATCAGAATCCAATTACATCAAATTTAGGACCCTAACTTGGGTATAGGTCCCCTTAAGAGCCCCCTGAATGCACTGCCCCTATCCACTCTCATAGGTGATAATGGCAAACACATAAATTGTATAAACATCTGACCGAAAAACTAGGCTTAGTGTCACTTAGTGACTACTACTTAAATGTTCTCCAGACTGAGCAAAATCAAAGACATGAAAGTTAAGACCCTAACTTGGGAATAGGACCCTGCAAGAGCCCCCTAAATGCACTGCCCCTATCCACTTTCATAGGTGATAATGCAAATGCACACTTCATATAAACATCTGCCATATAAAATCTAGGCTTTGTGTCACTTAGTGACTATTATCCAAGTCACCCCAGAGAGAGCAGAATCCAATGAAATCAAAGTTAGAACCCTAACATGTGGATATGACCCTGCAAGAGTCCCCTGAATGCACTGCCCCTATCCACTCTCATAGGTGATAATGCAATTGCACACATCATATGAACATCTGTCCTAATAAAACTAGAAGTTTTGTCACTTAGTGACTATTGTTCAAGTATATTATTCAAGCACTATTGTATAGTCCTTCAGCAGTGAGTGGGACATATATTTACATAAACATATGTATTCAGCACTATTGTATAGTCCCTCAACAGTAGGTGGGACATATATTTCTCTGTATCACCCTTCTATATGAAAATAAATTAGTAAAGAATAAAAGGTAAGCGCTGCCTAGCATATAAATACAAGTGTAAAAAAATATACACACAATACAAAAATAATATATAATAAAAACAAAATTTCATAAGCACATAGATAAAGACATGAGTAAAGTTTATAAAAAATTCCTGGTATTCTTAATTCATCCAGGCCCCATAAGGGTGTGCACTTACTTGAAGTTACCTCAATCAGTATGAGGTAAGTAAAGACGTAATCACTTGTATGTTTCACACTGTCTAGAAAAGCCTCTTGTATGGAGTGAGATGGCCCCTTTAAACCTTGCAATATCCACCGGTAGAGAAACTTTCAGATCCTCTAATCCTTAGAGTGAGGTAGATACTCGATAGGATGGCATGCAAAAATAAAAGGACACTGATAGTGCATTAACCTTTTATTAAATGTGACAAATAACACACCTGTAGATTAAGCCTACTCACAAGTAAACCCTCAATTAATGAGGTAAATCAAGAGCATATAAACAAGTTAAGGCCAATAGCAGCAGAAGTGAAGCATTCAATCTATAGCAGCAGAAAAATCACCTTACGCGTTTCAAAGGCATATAAGACTTGTGTCTGCCTTCTTCATCAGAGGTAGGATTTGCTATGAGACTTGCGTGTCTATTTACGGACACCAAGCGTGATTACGTCATAGAGGAGGATCTCACAGTTGCTATAGAGATCATAATAACTTTATGTGGCTGTTAGCAGATACAAAATAACAATTTAAAAGTGGAACATTTAAAAACATAATAAATCATATATTAAAAACCGATTGCTACCCTAGCATAGTACATAATTGTAGCTGTACATAAATAAAATATAAGACCTAAAACGGATTCAAAGGTACAATTATACTAAAATTGCTATGAGGAAAAATGTTAAAAATCTGATCCTTACTGCACAATAGATATGCATAGTAGTATAAAAAAAAATCTATAGCAAGCCTAAAATAGAGCATAAAAACGACACTAGTTTACGGCAGGAATACAAAGAAAATACATGAATGTAAAAACCGTAATAGATCTAAACATGAATACATAACCATGTAAAAAAATATATATGATAGCAAAATACAAAGGATATATTGAACTGGATGACATCATAAAAACACAAAATATGCTGTAAAGGATAATTATCCCCTCCTCTTTCAGACACTTTGACAAGTTCAAGGATTGTACCCCTTAGGCATTTTGGATCTTTATCGTGAACCATCCTATAATGTTCTGATAGGTTATGGGATGTAAGTCCAGCTTTAATATAAGTAACATGCTCGTAAATCCTTTTCTTAAAGGGATGTGTGGTACGACCTATATACTGTAGGTCACTACTACGTACTCAGTCCTACAGTTACATAAAGACTGTATGTCACAACATTTGCCGTTAGATGTAGAGATGACCTGTTTCGTTGGTTTATTCCCATTACAATGCAGTTGTGACCTACAGTATATAGGCCGTACCACACGTCCCTTTAAGAAAAGGATTTACGAGCATGTTACTAATATTAAAGCTGGACTTAAATCACATAACCTATCAGAACATTATAGGATGGTTCACGATAAAGATCCAAAATGCCTAAGGGGTACAATCCTTGAACTTGTCAAAGTGTCTGAAAGAGGAGGGGATAGGGAACGCCTCCTCAGACAAAGAGAAACGTATTGGATCCATTTATTCAATACTATGGTTCCACATGGTCTTAATAAAGACATTGACATTGCTGCTTTCCTCTAAATGTAATTTTGACCTCTTTTAATTTTTATTTTTTATTCCTTTATAATGTTAGGAATTCAATATATATATTTTTAAAGTTTTTAAAGTTTTTTAAATAATATTTATTTTTAGCTCTACATTATAAGTCTAGATTGTTTGTTCCCTATGCAAATGATCTCGCTCTCACATTTAATGTTTGCAATTTAGATTAACTTTTTTTTTTTTATATGATATTTTAGAAATCTCCAACTATCATATTTCTTTTTTATTTTAGGATAATTATCCTTTACAGCGTATTTCGTGTTTTTATGATGTCATCCAGTTCAATATATCCTTTGTATTTTGCTATCATATATATTTTTTTACATGGTTATGTATTCATGTTTAGATCTATTACGGTTTTTACATTCATGTATTTTCTTTGTATTCCTGCCGTAAACTAGTGTAGTTTTTATGCTCTATTTTAGGCTTGCTATAGATTTTTCTTTATACTACTATGCATATCTATTGTGCAGTAAGGATCAGATTTTTAACATTTTTCCTCATAGCAATTTTAGTATAATTGTACCTTTGAATCCGTTTTAGGTCTTATATTTTATTTATGTACAGCTACAATTATGTACTATGCTAGGGTAGCAATCGGTTTTTAATATATGATTTATTATGTTTTTAAATGTTCCACTTTTAAATTGTTATTTTGTATCTGCTAACAGCCACATAAAGGCCTAGATTTGGAGTTTGGCGGTAGAAGGGCTGTTAACGCTCTGCGGGCTTTTTTCTGGCCGCACCATAAAATGAACTCTGGTGTCGAGAGTTCAAAAAAATGCTGCGTTAGGCTCCAAAAAAGGAGCGTAGAGCATTTTTACCGCAAATGCAACTCTCGATACCAGAGTTGCTTACGGACGCGGCCAGCCTCAAAAACGTGCTCGTGCACGATTCTCCCATAGGAAACAATGGGGCTGTTTGAGCTGAAAAAAAACTAACACCTGCAAAAAAGCAGCGTTCAGCTCCTAACGCAGCCCCATTGTTTCCTATGGGGAAACACTTCCTACGTCTGCACCTAACACCCTAACATGTACCCCGAGTCTAAACACCCCTAACCTTACACTTATTAACCCCTAATCTGCCGCCCCCGCTATCGCTGACACCTGCATTACATTATTAACCCCTAATCTGCCGCTCCGTAAACCGCCGCAATTTACATTATCCCTATGTACCCCTAATCTGCTGCCCCTAACACCGCCGACCCCTATATTATATTTATTAACCCCTAATCTGCCCCCCTCAACGTCGCCGACACCTGCCTACACTTATTAACCCCTAATCTGCCGAGCGGACCGCACCGCTACTATAATAAATGTATTAACCCCTAACCCGCCTCACTAACCCTATCATAAATAGTATTAACCCCTAATCTGCCCTCCCTAACATCGCCGACACATAACTTCAATTATTAACCCCTAATCTGACGACCGGAGCTCATCGCTACTATAATAAATGGATTAACCCCTAAAGCTAAGTCTAACCCTAACACTAACACCCCCCTAACTTAAATATAATTTAAATCTAACGAAATTAATTAACTCTTATTAAATAAATTATTCCTATTTAAAGCTAAATACTTACCTGTAAAATAAATCCTAATATAGCTACAATATAAATTATAATTATATTGTAGCTATTTTAGGATTAATATTTATTTTACAGGTAACTTTGTAATTATTTTAACCAGGTACAATAGCTATTAAATAGTTAAGAACTATTTAATAGTTACCTAGTTAAAATAATTACAAAATTACCTGTAAAATAAATCCTAACCTAAGTTATAATTAAACCTAACACTACCCTATCAATAAATTAATTAAATAAACTACCTACAATTACCTACAATTAACCTAACACTACACTATCAATAAATACATTAAATACAATTGCTACAAATAACTACAATTACATAAACTAACTAAAGTACAAAAAATAAAAAAGAACTAAGGCCTAGATTTAGAGTTCGGCGGTAGCCGTCAAAACCAGCGTTAGAGGCTCCTAACGCTGGTTTTGGGCGCCCGCTGGTATTTGGAGTCAGTGATTAAAGGGTCTAACGCTCACTTTTCAGCCGCGACTTTTCCATACCGCAGATCCCCCTACGCCATTTGCGTATCCTATCTTTTCAATGGGATCTTTCTAACGCCGGTATTTAGAGTCGTTTCTGAAGTGAGCGTTAGAGCTCTAACGACAAGATTCCAGCCGCCTGAAAATAGCAGGAGTTAAGAGCTTTCTGGCTAACGCCGGTTTATAAAGCTCTTAACTACTGTACCCTAAAGTACACTAACACCCATAAACTACCTATGTACCCCTAAACCGAGGTCCCCCCACATCGCCGCCACTCGATTAAAATTTTTAACCCCTAATCTGCCGACCGCCACCTACGTTATACTTATGTACCCCTAATCTGCTGCCCCTAACACCGCCGACCCCTGTATTATATCTATTAACCCCTAACTTGCCCCCCACAACGTCCCCGCAAGCTACTTAAAATAATTAACCCCTAATCTTCCGACCGCAAATCGCCGCCACCTACGTTATCCCTATGTACCCCTAATCTGCTACCCCTAACATCGCCGACCCCTATGTTATATTTATTAACCCCTAATCTGCCCCCCACAACGTCGCCGACACCTACCTACACTTATTAACCCCTAATCTGCCGAGCGGACCTGAGCGCTACTATAATAAAGTTATTAACCCCTAATCCGCCTCACTAACCCTATCATAAATAGTATTAACCCCTAATCTGCCCTCCCTAACATCGCCGACACCTACCTTCAATTATTAACCCCTAATCTGCCGACCGGAGCTCACCGCTATTCTAATAAATGTATTAACCCCTAAAGCTAAGTCTAACCCTAACACTAACACCCCCCTAAGTTAAATATAATTTTTATCTAACGAAATAAATTAACTCTTATTAAATAAATAATTCCTATTTAAAGCTAAATACTTACCTGTAAAATACATCCTAATATAGCTACAATATAAATTATAATTATATTATAGCTATTTTAGGATTAATATTTATTTTACAGGCAACTTTGTAATTATTTTAACCAGGTACAATAGCTATTAAATAGTTAAGAACTATTTAATAGTTACCTAGTTAAAATAATTACAAATTTACCTGTAAAATAAATCCTAACCTAAGATATAATTAAACCTAACACTACCCTATCAATAAAATAATTAAATAAACTACCTACAATTACCTACAATTAACCTAACACTACACTATCAATACATTAATTAAACACAATTGCTACAAATAAATAAAATTAAATAAACTATCTAAAGTACAAAAAATAAAAAAGAACTAAGTTACAGAAAATAATAAAATATTTACAAACATAAGAAAAATATTACAACAATTTTAAACTAATTACACCTACTCTAAGCCCCCTAATAAAATAACAAAGCCCCCCAAAATAAAAAATTCCCTACCCTATTCTAAAATACAAATATTACAAGCTCTTTTACCTTACCAGCCCTGAACAGGGCCCTTTGCGGGGCATGCCCCAAGAATTTCAGCTCTTTTGCCTGTAAAAAAAAACATACTATACCCCCCCCCCAACATTACAACCCACCACCCACATACCCCTAATCTAACCCAAACCCCCCTTAAATAAACCTAACACTACCCCCCTGATGATCTTCCTACCTTGTCTTCACCATGCCAGGTTCACCGATCCGTCCTGGCTCCAAGATCTTCATCCAACCCAAGCGGGGGCTAGACATCCACTGAAGAAGTCCAGAAGAGGGTCCAAAGTCTTCCTCCTATCCGGCAAGAAGAGGACATCCGGACCGGCAAACATCTTCTCCAAGCGGCATCTTCTATCTTCTTCCATCCGATGACGACCGGCTCCATCTTGAAGACCTCCAGCGCGGATCCATCCTCTTCTTCCGACGACTAGACGACGAATGACGGTTCCTTTAAGGGACGTCATCCAAGATGGCGTCCCTCGAATTCCGATTGGCTGATAGGATTCTATCAGCCAATCGGAATTAAGGTAGGAATTTTCTGATTGGCTGATGGAATCAGCCAATCAGAATCAAGTTCAATCCGATTGGCTGATCCAATCAGCCAATCAGATTGAGCTCGCATTCTATTGGCTGATCGGAACAGCCAATAGAATGCGAGCTCAATCTGATTGGCTGATTGGATCAGCCAATCGGATTGAACTATATTCTGATTGGCTGATTCCATCAGCCAATCAGAAAATTCCTACCTTAATTCCGATTGGCTGATAGAATCCTATCAGCCAATCGGAATTCGAGGGACGCCATCTTGGATGACGTCCCTTAAAGGAACCGTCATTCGTCGTCTAGTCGTCGGAAGAAGAGGATGGATCCGCGCTGGAGGTCTTCAAGATGGAGCCGGTCGTCATCGGATGGAAGAAGATAGAAGATGCCGCTTGGAGAAGATGTTTGCCGGTCCGGATGTCCTCTTCTTGCCGGATAGGAGGAAGACTTTGGACCCTCTTCTGGACTTCTTCAGTGGATGTCTAGCCCCCGCTTGGCTTGGATGAAGATCTTGGAGCCAGGACGGATCGGTGAACCTGGCATGGTGAAGACAAGGTAGGAAGATCATCAGGGGGGTAGTGTTAGGTTTATTTAAGGGGGGTTTGGGTTAGATTAGGGGTATGTGGGTGGTGGGTTGTAATGTTGGGGGGGGGGTATAGTATGTTTTTTTTTACAGGCAAAAGAGCTGAAATTCTTGGGGCATGCCCCGCAAAGGGCCCTGTTCAGGGCTGGTAAGGTAAAAGAGCTTGTAATATTTGTATTTTAGAATAGGGTAGGGAATTTTTTATTTTGGGGGGCTTTGTTATTTTATTAGGGGGCTTAGAGTAGGTGTAATTAGTTTAAAATTGTTGTAATATTTTTCTTATGTTTGTAAATATTTTATTATTTTCTGTAACTTAGTTCTTTTTTATTTTTTGTACTTTAGATAGTTTATTTAATTTTATTTATTTGTAGCAATTGTGTTTAATTAATTTATTGATAGTGTATTGTTAGGTTAATTGTAGGTAATTGTAGGTAGTTTATTTAATTATTTTATTGATAGGGTAGTGTTAGGTTTAATTATATCTTAGGTTAGGATTTATTTTACAGGTAAATTTGTAATTATTTTAACTAGGTAACTATTAAATAGTTCTTAACTATTTAATAGCTATTGTACCTGGTTAAAATAATTACAAAGTTGCCTGTAAAATAAATATTAATCCTAAAATAGCTATAATATAATTATAATTTATATTGTAGCTATATTAGGATTTATTTTACAGGTAAGTATTTAGCTTTAAATAGGAATTATTTATTTAATAAGAGTTAATTTATTTCGTTAGATAAAAATTATATTTAACTTAGGGGGGTGTTAGTGTTAGGGTTAGACTTAGCTTTAGGGGTTAATACATTTATTAGAATAGCGGTGAGCTCCGGTCGGAAGATTAGGGGTTAATAATTGAAGGTAGGTGTCGGCGATGTTAGGGAGGGCAGATTAGGGGTTAATACTATTTATGATAGGGTTAGTGAGGCGGATTAGGGGTTAATAACTTTATTATAGTAGCGCTCAGGTCCGCTCGGCAGATTAGGGGTTAATAAGTGTAGGTAGGTGTCGGCGACGTTGTGGGGGGCAGATTAGGGGTTAATAAATATAACATAGGGGTCGGCGATGTTAGGGCAGCAGATTAGGGGTACATAGGGATAACGTAGGTGGCGGCGGTTTACGGAGCGGCAGATTAGGGGTTAAAAGTGTAATGCAGGGGTCAGCGATAGCGGGGGCGGCAGATTAGGGGTTAATAAGTGTAAGGTTAGGGGTGTTTAGACTCGGGGTACATGTTAGGGTGTTAGGTGCAGACTTAGGAGGTGTTTCCCCATAGGAAACAATGGGGCTGCGTTAGGAGCTGAACGCTGCTTTTTTGCAGGTGTTAGGTTTTTTTTCAGCTCAAACAGCCCCATTGTTTCCTATGGGAGAATCGTGCACGAGCACGTTTTTGATGCCGGCCGCGTCCGTAAGCAACTCTGGTATCGAGAGTTGCATTTGCGGTAAAAATGCTCTACGCTCCTTTTTTGGAGCCTAACGCAGCATTTGTTTGAACTCTCGATACCAGAGTTAAATTTATGGTGCGGCCAGAAAAAAACCCGCGGAGCGTTAACAGCCCTTTTACCGCCGAACTCTAAATCTAGCCGTAAGTTACAAAAAATAAAAAAATATTTACCAACATTAGAAAAATATTACAACAATTTTAAACTAATTACACCTACTCTAAGCCCCCTAATAAAATAACAAAGACCCCCAAAATAAAAAATTCCCTACCCTATTCTAAATTAATAAATGTAAAAGCTCTTTTACCTTACCAGCCCTGAACAGGGCCCTTTGCGGGGCATGCCCCAAGAAAATCAGCTCTTTTGCCTGTAAAAAAAAACATACAATACCCCCCCCCAACATTACAACCCACCACCCACATACCCCTAATCTAACCCAAACCCCCCTTAAATAAACCTAACACTAAGCCCCTGAAGATCTTCCTACCTTGTCTTCACCATCCAGGTATCACCGATCCGTCCTGGCATCCGGTGCTGAAGAGGTCCAGAAGAGGCTCCAAAGTCTTCCTCCTATCCGGCAAGAAGAGGACATCCGGACCGGCAAACATCTTCTCCAAGCGGCATCTTCGATCTTCTTCCATCCGGTGCGGAGCGGGTCCATCTTGAAGCAGCCGACGCGGATCCATCCTCTTCTTCCGTTGTCTCCCGACGAATGACGGTTCCTTTAAGGGACGTCATCCAAGATGGCGTCCCTCGAATTCCGATTGGCTGATAGGATTCTATCAGCCAATCGGAATTAAGGTAGGAATATTCTGATTGGCTGATGGAATCAGCCAATCAGAATCAAGTTCAATCCGATTGGCTGATCCAATCAGCCAATCAGATTGAGCTCGCATTCTATTGGCTGATCGGAACAGCCAATAGAATGCGAGCTCAATCTGATTGGCTGATTGGATCAGCCAATCGGATTGAACTTGATTCTGATTGGCTGATTCCATCAGCCAATCAGAATATTCCTACCTTAATTCCGATTGGCTGATAGGATTCTATCAGCCAATCGGAATTAAGGTAGGAATATTCTGATTGGCTGATGGAATCAGCCAATCAGAATCAAGTTCAATCCGATTGGCTGATCCAATCAGCCAATCAGTTTGAGCTCGCATTCTATTGGCTGTTCCGATCAGCCAATAGAATGCGAGCTCAATCTGATTGGCTGATTGGATCAGCCAATCGGATTAAACTTGATTCTGATTGGCTGATTCCATCAGCCAATCAGAATATTCCTACCTTAATTCCGATTGGCTGATAGAATCCTATCAGCCAATCGGAATTCGAGGGACGCCATCTTGGATGACGTCCCTTAAAGGAACCGTCATTCGTCGGGAGACAACGGAAGAAGAGGATGGATCCGCGTCGGCTGCTTCAAGATGGACCCGCTCCGCACCGGATGGAAGAAGATCGAAGATGCCGCTTGGAGAAGATGTTTGCCGGTCCGGATGTCCTCTTCTTGCCGGATAGGAGGAAGACTTTGGAGCCTCTTCTGGACCTCTTCAGCACCGGATGCCAGGACGGATCGGTGATACCTGGATGGTGAAGACAAGGTAGGAAGATCTTCAGGGGCTTAGTGTTAGGTTTATTTAAGGGGGGTTTGGGTTAGATTAGGGGTATGTGGGTGGTGGGTTGTAATGTTGGGGGGGGGGGGTATTGTATGTTTTTTTTTACAGGCAAAAGAGCTGATTTTCTTGGGGCATGCCCCGCAAAGGGCCCTGTTCAGGGCTGGTAAGGTAAAAGAGCTTTTACATTTATTAATTTAGAATAGGGTAGGGAATTTTTTATTTTGGGGGTCTTTGTTATTTTATTAGGGGGCTTAGAGTAGGTGTAATTAGTTTAAAATTGTTGTAATATTTTTCTAATGTTGGTAAATATTTTTTTATTTTTTGTAACTTAGTTCTTTTTTATTTTTTGTACTTTAGTTAGTTTATGTAATTGTAGTTATTTGTAGCAATTGTATTTAATTTATTTATTGATAGTGTAGTGTTAGGTTAATTGTAGGTAATTGTAGGTAGTTTATTTAATTCATTTATTGATAGGGTAGTGTTAGGTTTAATTATAACTTAGGTTAGGATTTATTTTACAGGTAAATTTGTTATTATTTTAACTAGGTAACTATTAAATAGTTCTTAACTATTTAATAGCTATTGTACCTGGTTAAAATAATTACAAAGTTGCCTGTAAAATAAATATTAATCCTAAAATAGCTACAATATAATTATAATTTATATTGTAGCTATATTAGGATGTATTTTACAGGTAAGTATTTAGCTTTAAATAGGAATAATTTATTTAATAAGAGTTAATTAATTTCGTTAGATTTAAATTATATTTAACTTAGGGGGTGTTAGTGTTAGGGTTAGACTTAGCTTTAGGGGTTAATACATTTATTATAGTAGCGGTGAGCCCTGGTCGTCAGATTAGGGGTTAATAATTGAAGGTAGGTGTCGGCGATGTTAGGGAGGGTAGATTAGGGGTTAATACTATTTATGATAGGGTTAGTGAGGCGGATTAGGGGTTAATAACTTTATTATAGTAGCGCTCAGGTCCGGTCGGCAGATTAGGGGTTAATAAGTGTAGGCAGGTGTCGGCGACGTTGAGGGGGGCAGATTAGGGGTTAATAAATATAATATAGGGGTCGGCGGTGTTAGGGGCAGCAGATTAGGGGTACATAAGGATAACGTAGGTGGCGGCGCTTTGCGGTCGGCAGATTAGGGGTTAATTATTGTAAGTAGCTGGCGGCGACTTTGTGGGGGGCAGGTTAGGGGTTAATAAATATAATACAGGGGTCGGCGGGGTTAGGGGCAGCAGATTAGGGGTACATAAGTATAACGTAGTTGGCGGTCGGCAGATTAGGGGTTAAAAAATTTTAATAGAGTGGCGGCGATGTGGGGGGACCTCGGTTTAGGGGTACATAGGTAGTTTATGGGTGTTAGTGTACTTTAGGGTACAGTAGTTAAGAGCTTTATGAACCGGCGTTAGCCCAGAAAGCTCTTAACTCCTGCTATTTTCCTGCGGCTGGAGTTTTGTCGTTAGAGCTCTAACGCTCACTTCAGAAACGACTCTAAATACCAGCGTTAGAAAGATCCCATTGAAAAGATAGGATACGCAATTGACGTAAGGGGATCTGCGGTATGGAAAAGTCGCGGCTGAAAAGTGAGCGTTAGACCCTTTAATCACTGACTTCAAATACCGGCGGTAGCCTAAAACCAGCGTTAGGAGCCTCTAACGCTGGTTTTCACGGCTACCGCCGAACTCTAAATCTAGCCAAAAGTTATTATGATCTCTATAGCAACTGTGAGATCCTCCTCTATGACGTAATCACGCTTGGTGTCCGTAAATAGACACGCAAGTCTCATAGCAAATCATACCTCTGATGAAGAAGGCAGACACAAGTCTTATATGCCTTTGAAACGCGTAAGGTGATTTTTCTGCTGCTATAGATTGAATGCTTCACTTCTGCTGCTATTGGCCTTAACTTGTTTATATGCTCTTGATTTACCTCATTAATTGAGGGTTTACTTGTGAGTAGGCTTAATCTACAGGTGTGTTATTTGTCACATTTAATAAAAGGTTAATGCACTATCAGTGTCCTTTTATTTTTGCATGCCATCCTATCGAGTATCTACCTCACTCTAAGGATTAGAGGATCTGAAAGTTTCTCTACCGGTGGATATTGCAAGGTTTAAAGGGGCCATCTCACTCCATACAAGAGGTTTTTCTAGACAGTGTGAAACATACAAGTGATTACGTCTTTACTTACCTCATACTGATTGAGGTAATTTCAAGTAAGTGCACACCCTTATGGGGACTGGATGAATTAAGAATACCAGGAATTTTTTATTAACTTTACTCATGTCTTTATCTATGTGCTTATGAAATTTTGTTTTTATTATATATTATTTTTGTATTGTGTGTATATTTTTTTACACTTGTATTTATATGCTAGGCAGCGCTTACCTTTTATTCTTTACTAATATATATATATATATATATATATATATATATATATATGTATATTATACAGTATATGTATTCAGCACTATTGTATAGTCCCTCAGCAGTGAGTGGGACATATACAGTTGTACTCATAAGTTTACATACCCTGGCAGAATTATGATTTTTTGGCCATTTTTCAACACAAAAACTTTTCTTTCACTCATGGTTAGTGTTTGGCTGAAGCCATTTATTATCAATCAACTGTGTTTACTCTTTTGTAATCATAATGACAACAGAAACTACCCAAATGACCCTGATCAAAAGTTTACATACCCTGGTGATTTTGGCCTGATAACATGCACACAAGTTGACACAAAGGGGTTTGAATTGCTATTAAAGGTAACCATCCTCACCTGTGATCTGTTTGCTTGTAATTAGTGTGTGTATAAAAGGTCAATGAGTTTATGGACTCCTGACAGACCCTTGCATCTTTCATCCAGTGCTGCACTGACGATTCTGGAGTCTGAGTCATGGGGAAAGCAAAAGAATTGTCAAAGGATCTGTGGGAAAAGGTAGTTGAAATGTATAAAACAGGAAAGGAATATAAAAAGATATCCAAGGAATTGAGAATGCAAATCAGCAGTGTTCAAACTCTAATGGAGAATGGGTATATATATTACAGAAGTTATGCCAAGGTAATAAGGCCGAATAACTTTAGATTAAATCTGTGTATATAGAAAGTAATTGTCTAAATGTAGGGAGCAGGTTAGAGTAGTCCCTCCATAGATGCGGAGTCAGAGAAATTTATATGGAATATGATATAATTAATTATTGGCAACGCTAATTCAGCCCGTGTACCTTACTGGACACAGGCTGAATTAGTGTTGCCAATAATTAATAATATCATATTAAGAGTTAAAACCTGATGGAACCAAGCTATTCAGCCTGAATATTCAGTAAATCTCCTACCAGCAAAGCAGGGATAATTTATCTCCCCCGAGGGGGTCTTTTAATTTGTTCAATAGCTCTCCAACTGAAACTACTCACATCCTGGTTATGTACATCCAGGAAATGTCTAGATAGTGCAGAGCAGGGTTTTTCACTCGATATATAGGAAAAGTGTTCCCTAATCCAGGTACTTACTTCTCTAGTAGTTCTACCTATATAAGTACATTGTGTACATTCAATCAAATAAATGATAAATTTACTTTTACGATTGGCACAACCTTTTGTTTCAAAAACCTCTCCAGAATGAAAGGAGGTAAATGTTTTTCCAACCTAGATGTGATCACACGAGGTGCATGCACGTCTCCCACATTTATAGGTGCCATTACAATGTAGCCATGAGTTCTGAGATGCACCATCCTTGAGCATACTTGGAGACAGAATATTACCCAGAGTGGCACTCCTCTTGGCTATAAACATGCACCCATTCTCAATTGTATGTCTGAGTTTTTTGTCCCCCATCAATATAGGTAGATTCTTACTCAAAATTTTGCAGACTTGGTTATATTGGTTAGAGTACGAGGTAACAAATTTTGTCTTTCCTTGTCTAAATGGATAAGCGTACCGTCAAATTTTAGAATTAGTCAAAAGGGACTTTCTTTCCATTTTTATAACCTCCTTAAAGGCTTTGTCTACCCTTGGGATATCCCCTCTCTCTCAATCTGTTTTTAAGGTCTCTACTCTCTTCAAGGAAGGTCTCATACCGGGTGCAGTTACGTCGTAACCTTATAAACTGCCCCTTGGCTATGCCCCTGAAAACATGCCTGGGGTGATTACTGTTTGCATGCAATAAGCTATTGCCAGCAATAGGTTTCCTGAAGAGAGCAGAGACCACTTTTCTTTCCAATGGTAGTCCCGTGAGGGAGATATCCAAAAAGGAAATGGTATCCCTTTGCCATTCATAGGTGAACTGCAAACCAACATTATTGATGTTGAAATTCTTGACAAAATCATCTGCCATGGATGAATCAGCTAACCACACCATGAGCAGATCATCAATGTACCGTACATATTTTACAATATGCACTGATGGAGAAAAGTTACTACCTCCATAGATGTGGGAGCGGTCCTACCACCCCATAAAGAGGTTAGCGTAGGAGGGGGCAAATTTTGCCCCCATAGCAGTCCCACGCCTCTGGAGGTAGTAACGTCATTGAAACATAAAAAAATTATGTTCCAACAGAAATTTAACTGCTTGCACAACAAATTCTTTCATTTCAGATGATAGATCTGTATAAAGGTCCAAAAGGAATTCCACTGCTCTAAGGCCATAACTGTGGGAAATAGAGGAGTACAGTGATACAACATCAATTGTTTCCAGCTGAGAAACCAAGGTACAGGTGTCCACAAAGTCTAGTTCAGACCGTGAACCAGACTTATAAGGTACTATATCCACACATCCATCAGTATTAGCATCTGTATTGTGAAAATACTTGCAAAGCGTAAGAGCACGTACTAGTTTGTTCACATCGAGGGTAGTCTGAAATAAATCAAAACTCCTTGATGGAACATGACCAAGTCCATAACTAAGAACCCTACGCTCAATTTCAGATAATGGATGAGTGGATATATTAATCACCACTACTGATACTTCCTTTGTTTTTGATTCCTTACCCTTTGCTGGTATCTGGGTTGTTCTTGAATTCCCACATGTGTGGTTGGGGTAGGTATATCTGGACACCCTCCCCCCTGAAATTGCCTGTGAACCCCGTGAAAAATATGCACATTAGAGTGCTGTGTTACACTAGCTGGGGCCTTAGGCTCAGTATAAGTTTTGGGTCTAGCACCCTGATTTTGAGGACCTTTTAGAATACTTTTATTAACCCCTGATACCGTGGAGTATGTAGTGGTATTATGTAGCTGACCATATATCACAGGAACTAGTTCATCACCTGATGCACCCTCAAAGCTTGAGGCAAATCTGTCCTCATCAGAGGCATCCACCTCTGAATCTGAGAACATAACCTTCTTTGGGGGTTCATATGTGACATTTTGTGTTGGTTGCTTATTGCTCCTATTATAATAACGTCTCTTATTCTTATTGTTATGTTTATTTTTGTTAGTACCATTAGTGGAAGGCTCCTGTGTTCCTAGATTAGACCAGGACTTGTTCCTTTGATGGCGACGCCAAACATATACTACGCCCTGTGAATAATCCTTTTGATCCCTCAAAAACTTTTTATGTTTTGTTTGAATAACTAACTTCTTAGATTCTTCAATTGTTTGCTTAAAGATAACTTTAAACCTTGTGTACACATCACATCCTTTAAATCTGTCCATATCAGACTGTAAATAAACAATTTTAGATTTAACTTCATTTAACAAAACATCCTTATATCCTATAAGAAGAGAAATTAAGGTTAAAGAGCAGCTAGTTAAGGCTTGGTTCCAATGACTAACAAAGTTCTGGTCTTTAATATCGTAAGTGGGGAATCCTAGGCATCATTTTCAGGTCCAGATGTTTTGTTAGTATCCACTTATCCCACTTTAGCTTCTGTTCTTTGAGTTTCAAGTTCTCATAATCCTGAAAAAAGATTCCCTAACTTAGTCTTTGGGGAATTATGACTAAACACATCTTCTAGATTAACCATATCAAGATTGTCCCCATCAATTTCTTTAAAGGACAGCGACTCCATCTCCTGTACCTCCTCCATAAGTGCTGGTAATATACTAGTAAACACTATGTATATAAATAAAAAAATCAACAAATAGCCTGCAGTGCCTTATCAACACATAGCCTTACAAGTCCCCCCTCTTGACAATCCACAATATAAACATAATGTCAGGAATGAAAAAAATTAAATGATGAACAATTATATTGTGAAATGCAATACACAGCAATGATATTCTACGACAGTTCATGAATGGAATTAAGCACTGTAAAATCCACAAAACCTGGTGGGTGAGACTAAACTGCACATAAATTCAAATATGACTCCATCCCTCATAAACCTTGTTTAGATAAAGACTAATATGGGGAGAGTACAGGTATGAAGCCAACACAGCAGCCGCCCGCTTGCTCAACTGGTAATAGCGCAGCAGCTTAAAATGGCAATCACCCCAAATGAATTATAGCCAGCTCGCAGCAACACCGACTGCACAGGATGCTGTTCAGCCCCTTCTACCAACTGCACGTGTACCGGGTGTCCAACCAATCCATGGGCTCCTTGAATTAGTGACGTAAGTAGCTGTAGGGGAATAACCCACGGCTATGTGTGCAATCAGGCTAGAAAAATAGAGGCTCGTAATAGGATAACAGACCCCTGAAGTCCGTTATTGGGAATGAAAAAAGCGATGAAGTTCCAAGGAGCCTCCAAAGTATAAAGTAAAACCAACTTTCATTTCAATACACGATTAAAACAGAGATACAGGAGGATGGAAAAAGCAATACAAGCCAAAAACATGTCTGACCGGTTTCGGTTACAGAGACCGTAATCATAGAGATAAAGAGTAACACTTGTGTGTAGAATTTAAAGGATAAAACCACAATCTAATTGGTTAAAACCACTGGCTAGTAAATGAATGCCTCTTAAAAACACAGATACACAGAAAGTAAACAATGTATATATAAAAAGAACAGAATTTCCATCAAGTGCAAAAAGTGGATATTATGGAGCATGATAAACAAGAGCAATAAATACATAATAGCCCCATTAGTGCATAGCAAATAACATATTGCCATGTATACATGAATGGACATACATATTTCACTCTTTACCTTTACTCTAAACATTATAGACATGTACAGTATATATATGAAGCTCACATTGAGGCCCATTTATCAAGCTCCGTATGGAGCTGGTGGGCCCGTGTTTCTGGCGAGTCTTCATTTGCCAGAAACAGCAGTTATGAAGCAGCGGTCTAAAGACCGCTGCTCCATAACCCTAGGCGGACAGGAATTACCACAATTAAACCCGATCGAGTACGATCGGGTTGATTGACACCTCCCTGCTGGCGGCCGATTGACCACGAGTCTGCAGGGGGTGGCGTTGCACCAGCAGCTCTTGTGAGCTGCTAGTGCAATGCTGAATACGGAGAGCGTATTGCTCTCCGCATTCAGCTAGGTCTTGCGGACCTGATCCGCACTCTCGGATCAGGTCTGCAAGACCTATGATAAATAGGCCTCATTATGTAAAAGGTCTTTTAATTAGTTCAATAGCTCTCCAACTGAAACTACTCACACCCTGGTTATGTACATCCAGTACTCATATGTACCTTGTAATTTTTGAGACTTGTTTTACTGAAACTTCAATAAAAATTACAAATGAAAAACATATGTATTCAGCACTATTGTATAGTTTCTCAGTAGTGAGTGGGACATATATTTACATGTATATGTGTATTCAGCACTATTGTATAGTCCCTCAGTAGTGGGTGGGACATATATTTACATATACATGTGTATTCAGCATTATTGTATAGTCTCTCAGTAGTGGGTGGGACATATATTTACATACAGTATATATATATAATATATTATATATGTATTCAGCACTATTGTATAGTCCCTCAGTAGTGGGTGGGACATATATTTACATATATATATATATATATATATATATATATATATATATATAATATATGTATTCAGCATTATTGTATAGTCCTTCAGTAGTGAGTGGGACATATATTTACATAAACATATGTATTCAGCATTATTGTATAGTCCCTCAGTAGTGGATGGGACAATATATATAAATATATATATATATGTATTCAGCATTATTGTATAGTCCCTCAGTAGTGGGTTTGACATATATTTACATATACATATGTATTCAGCATTATTGTATAGTCCCTCAGTAGTGGGTTTTGACATATATTTACATATGTATTCAGCATTATTGTATAGTCCCTCAGTAGTGGGTTTTGACATATATTTACATATGTATTCAGCATTATTTTATAGTCCCTCAGTAGTGGGGTTTGACATATATTTACATATGTATTCAGCATTATTGTATAGTCCCTCAGTAGTGGGTTTTGACATATATTTACATATGTATTCAGCATTATTGTATAGTCCCTCAGTAGTGGGTTTGACATATATTTACATATGTATTCAGCATTATTGTATAGTCCCTCAGTAGTGGGTTTGACATATATTTACATATGTAACTATTCAGCATTATTGTATAGTCCCTCAGTAGTGGGTGGGAAATATATTTACATATACATATGTGTTCAGCATTATTGTATAGTCCCTCAGTAGTGGGTTTGACATATATTTACATATACATATGTGTTCAGCATTATTGTATAGTCCCTCAGTAGTGGGTGGGAAATATATTTACATATACATATGTGTTCAGCATTATTGTATAGTCCCTCAGTAGTGGGTTTGACATATATTTACATATACATATGTGTTCAGCATTATTGTATAGTCCCTCAGTAGTGGGTTTGACATATATTTACATATACATATGTATTCAGCATTATTGTATAGTCCCTCAGTAGTGGGTTTGACATATATTTACATATACATATGTATTCAGCATTATTGTATAGTCCCTCAGTAGTGGGTTTGACATATATTTACATATGTAACTATTCAGCATTATTGTATAGTCCCTCAGTAGTGGGTGGGAAATATATTTACATATACATATGTGTTCAGCATTATTGTATAGTCCCTCAGTAGTGGGTTTGACATATATTTACATATACATATGTATTCAGCATTATTGTATAGTCCCTCAGTAGTGGGTTTGACATATATTTACATATACATATGTATTCAGCATTATTGTATAGTCCCTCAGTAGTGGGTGGGACGTATGCTGAGCTGATTTAGCAAGGTTAGCAATTAGCATATATAACTCTTTTAGAGCCTATACTTTTGGTACTGTATTGTTAGCAAGTGATCTCACTAACTGCAGCTGACGAGCAATACTTTGTATGTAAGAACTATATAGTTGTTAGCATAACCCACAATGCAATGCCATATGTCAGATATGTGACTACTTCCGGTTGTGGGGTGTAGATGCGTCTCTCTGGTAACTATAGCAGCGACTTGTCACGTGAGTGTTAGGGGGTGTGTCTAGCGGTTCCCGGAAGTGAGAGGGATGCTGATGCTGGAATAAACATGGCGCTACGGTTTGGCGGCTGTGCGGCCTTGTTGCTATTTTTTGGGAGTTTGCTGTTACTACTGCCCGCTGGCTGGGCAAGAATTCATCACCTGACGCTAAAGGTAAACTGGTGTGACTGGGGAGCGGGGTTCCGAGGGTGACATGATTTAAGGAGCCGGACATCCGGGTGCTGGGGTAGCTAGAGTATGGTGTCACCTGATGACAGGAGAAGAGAGTTACCAGGTGCCATGAACAGAGTTACATGTGGAGTAGGGGAGGTCACATGGTGTCATGAGGAGTATGGGGTTCACATGGTGTCATGAGGAGTAAGGGGTTCACATGGTGTCATGAGGAGTAATGGGTTCACATGGTGTCATGAGGAGTAATGGGTTCACATGGTGTCATGAGGAGTAATGGGTTCACATGGTGTCATGAGGAGTAAGGGGTTCACATGGTGTCATGAGGAGTAAGGGGTTCACATGGTGTCATGAGGAGTAAGGGGTTCACATGGTGTCATGAGGAGTAAGGGGTTCACATGGTGTCATGAGGAGTAAGGGGTTCACATGGTGTCATGAGGAGTAAGGGGTTCACATGGTGTCATGAGGAGTAAGGGGTTCACATGGTGTCATGAGGAGTAAGGGGTTCACATGGTGTCATGAGGAGTAAGGGGTTCACATGGTGTCATGAGGAGTAAGGGGTTCACATGGTGTCATGAGGAGTAAGGGGTTCACATGGTGTCATGAGGAGTAAGGGGTTCACATGGTGTCATGAGGAGTAAGGGGTTCACATGGTGTCATGAGGAGTAAGGGGTTCACATGGTGTCATGAGGAGTAAGGGGTTCACATGGTGTCATGAGGAGTAAGGGGTTCACATGGTGTCATGAGGAGTAAGGGGTTCACATGGTGTCATGAGGAGTAAGGGGTTCACATGGTGTCATGAGGAGTAAGGGGTTCACATGGTGTCATGAGGAGTAAGGGGTTCACATGGTGTCATGAGGAGTAAGGGGTTCACATGGTGTCATGAGGAGTAAGGGGTTCACATGGTGTCATGAGGAGTAAGGGGTTCACATGGTGTCATGAGGAGTAAGGGGTTCACATGGTGTCATGAGGAGTAAGGGGTTCACATGGTGTCATGAGGAGTAAGGGGTTCACATGGTGTCATGAGGAGTAAGGGGTTCACATGGTGTCATGAGGAGTAAGGGGTTCACATGGTGTCATGAGGAGTAAGGGGTTCACATGGTGTCATGGAGAATAGGGAGTCACATATTGACATGAGGAGTAAGGGGGTTCACATGATGTCATAGAGATTAGGAGGGGGTCATGTGGTGTTAAGAAGTCACATGGTGCATTAGTTACCAGACGTAGATGTCATACAGTGTCATAATGGTGAAGACATACAATACCATGGAGATAAGGGCGTCTCACGGTATCAGAGGGATAAAAGGTGTTGCAAGGGTTAAGGGGACACATGGTTGCAGATTACACCTGTTAGGATGGGAAAGGGCCCTTCTAGTGCCACAAAAAAGGGTGCCATCATCCATGATCTTTACGACTTATATTGTGGAACAGGGATGGTTAGGTATATCAGATTCCATGGGGAAAGGGGCATCTGGCTATTTTGGGGGGCACTAAGGTGGTGTGCTTGTATTCATGGGGTGTTTTGTGCTATTGGTCTAGGATGTGACAAGAGGAAGAGGTCATACACGTGCCATGTGGGTAATGCAGTATAAGGCAGAGGGTGACATCCACAGGGTTCAATTGGTGATGACACTGTCCCAAAGAAGGGTTTTGGCCTAATAATATTGGGAAGGGTTTCACAGCTAAATCATGCAATGATACAGGTGAACGGGTTTCCTTAAAGAGGTCTCAATATCCACGTATAGGCTTGTGGATTGGTGTCATTACAGAGTTATAGTACCACAAATTAGGTGAGTCTCACCATTGGTTAGAAGGAAATATAGAGCCATAGGGAGGGGGCACGATTAGTAGGTGGGTCGCATTTCTTAAAGGGTTGTGTAATGCTGTGGGCAAAAATGTATCAAATCCACACACTGTTCTTAAAGGACCAGTAAGTGCAGTTGAGTTGCATATACAACAAAAGCATAATAAAAAGGCAATGCCATTTCCCTAGTCTGATTTTCACATGAGTAGTAGATATTTTTTTTCTGACAAATTTTAAAGTTAGGTCTATGTCCATTCCTGTATCGTGGCAGTTATCAGCCAATCATAAATGCATATACGTATATTCTGTAAATTCTTGCACATGATCAGTAGGAGCTGGTGACTCAAAATGTATAAATATAAAAAGACTGCACATTTTGTTAATGGAAGTAAATTGGAAAGTTGTTTAAAATTGCTGCTCTATCTAAATCATAAAAGTTTAATTTAAGGTGTCAGAGTGCCATGAAGAATGGACTTGCGGTGCTATAATAGTTCCATATGAGGGTGCAGGGGGCATGTGGTGTCATGGGTAGTGTGAGGGCCGTGGGCAGGGTAGTCATATTCATGTGCAACCACGGTGGAGTTGTTAGTGCCATAGGACTTGCTATATAATGCCATGATAAAGTAAGAGATAGCCACGCTGCCATGAGGAATAAAACCATATCCACATCTTAACATGGGGATTCACTTTGTGCAGTGATGTTGAATTCTATTGTTCCACAGGGGTTCATATTCATAATGTGCCATGTGGAGTGAGTTTACAGTATATGGTACCTCAGTGGAGGGGGGGACACAGAAGCCTAGATACAATAAAACTCTGGGTTTGCTAACTGGCGGAAACTTTCTACTTTTCTTTTGAGATTTTTTCTTATAAAAAAGTAATGGGTCTATAAGGGGTAGATTTATTAAAGACCAGGTGGACAGGGGCATACATCTTCTAGAAGTGTGCAACCCTGCCCCTGTTTGCACACAACCAATTGCACGCGAGCAGGGACCGTCAATTTCTCTGGTCGGAAAAGTCGGGGGGGGGGGGGTGATTGATTCAGATAGAGCATGCAATTTAAAGCAACTTTCTAATTTACTCCTATTATCAAATATTCTTCATTTTCTTGGTATCTTTATTTGTAAAGCAAGAGTGTAAGTTTAGATGCCGGCCCATTTTTGGTGAAGAACCTGAGTGGTTCTTGCTGATTGGTGGATAAATTCACCCACCAATAAACAAGTGCTGTCCAGGGTCCTGAACCAAACATTGGCTGGCTCCTTAGCTTCGATGCCATCTTTTTGAAATAAAGATAGCAAGAGAACGAGGAAAAATTTGATAATAGGAGTAAATTAGAAAGTTGCTTAAAACTGCATGCTCTATCTGAATCACAGACGAAAAAATTTGGGTTCAGTGTCCCTTTAATTCTCGGCTCCCCTCTCTCTTGTGCGAACCTACAGCCGATAGAGTTCCGTAACTGGTATCAGAGCTTAATAAATAGACCCCTTAGTTTGCTTCTTACAGAGCGCTGCACAGTTTAATACAATGTTACCTGTTGTAGCAATTATACATTAAAACTAACTTTGTTTAGTTTAAGTTACATGATTTGTCTAATACAGTGCTTTCCAAACTGTGTGTCGGCAGCAGTGTGTAGGTGTGTCCCTGCTTCAGCACAAATTTTTTTAAATTTAATTTTTTTTAATTTTTTTTGGTTTCTGACTTTCCGCCTGCCTGCTATGCATATCACATGGTTGACACATGATTGATACCTAGTGGGTCACAGATCATCTTAACCTATTGGCACAGCTCAGTGGGAACTGAAACTATTCCCATTGGTGGCTTTGGCGGCACATTGACTCCTGACTGCACATGTAGTCTCCTTAATTGGCACGTGACTGCATGTGTAGTCAGTGAGTGGGACAGCAGTGTGTTTGCAGCGTGGGCAGTAGTCAATCGGACTCGCCGAGCTCTGAGGACGGCAACTTAAATGCTGAGCTGAAGTCAGTGGGGTTTTTTTGCAGCTAGCTCCCAGTAGTGCATTGCTGCTCCTGCTCTTGATATATGGATAGGAAGGGAAAGTTTAAAAATGCTTGATGATGAAATGCGAGTGTCTTTATCTAATAATCCACCAAATATTCAGAAATTGTGTTCATCTCATCAACCTCATACATCCCATTAAAATAGTAAGTAGAATTTTTTTTAATTCTTGCACATACTTACATACTGTTACTTGTAAATACATTTAATTATACCATTTATGTATGTGTCTGTATCTCTTAAAACAAGTTAGTTTAAAATCCTGTTTGCCAGTACAACTAAATTACTGTGTCGCGAAATGATGTAGGTCTAAAAAGTGTGTCGCCAACATGAAAAGTTTGGAAAGCTCTGGTCTAATAGTTTAATATATACGTACTGTATATGTATTTGCTGATGGTTGTCACATGATGCAGGAGGAGTCAAAATAGACATAACTGAAATTCGTGAAGTTCAGATTAAATGCTATTGTATTGTCTTTTTATCATGCATCTGTTCTTTATGCAAATCTACTGTATTTACTGGTCCTGTTAAATATTATGCACATAAATTGCAAACAACATTTTAGAAGAGATAGACCTGCAGGTTCAATTTACTCCACTTTCTATATTATTCTATGGTATTGGAGCTAGGCTCTTTAGCAAAAAAAGAGAACTTGTATCACAGTAAGTGTGCTTAATTTGACTTCACTTTTAATTCTTTTTAAAGTACAAAAACCAATCCTAAATGACTCATTTTACTAAAAATGTGTTTTTGTTAAACTTGTATCCCTCCACCAACGTGCAAGTTTAGTATTTTAAGAGGGAAATGAAGCAATAAGACAATAATTAATTAGTTGTCTGCATATCTTTCTTTGGTAGTTTTTTTGTCAGGGTGTCATGCTGAGTGGGATGCTGTTCAGTTGCCTGAATCACTAGTGTCAGGCTCACTGGGAAATCTGCCTGCACTAAGCTCTGACAGGACCAGTGTCAGCTGCGGTCCCTCACTGCCCATTTCTTTATCAGTAGGTAGCAAACGGTAGACTTCCCTCCCTGTGACTCTCCTCCACAGCACTTCCTATTGCCGTGTCTAAAGCAAAGAGCTACTGAGCAGAGCTGTATCTAATCTCGCCATCTCAGCCTCTGTAAACTTCCCCTAAATCTCCCACTCTCACTGGGGAATTACTGTGCACGCTTTGTGCGCAGGTTGTAAGAGCCATTATATTGCATATAAATAGAACTTTTTTTATTTTATTTTGGCGTGCAGGAAAGATTGTTGTGTGTTCAAATATAATGTTTGGTGGTAAAGCAGCTCTGCGATCTGGAATAAAAACGTGCAGTGTTTTGCGGGCTGCGCTATGAGCACCATCCTTGAATTTGCCTAGTTTGCACAAAATATATCTACAGCTTCCCTTTTTGCCCACCCCTGGTTTCAACTATTAAGAGGGAATGGGAGTGGGGGCAATTGGGGACCAGGGACATTTAAAACTGAGATGCAAGAATTGGGCAGTATAGTTGTAGCTTCAGAATTCATGTTCCCAGGCTCCTGGTGCCACCGTGACATTAAAGGGACACTCAGGTTTTATTAAATTTTCATGATTCAGATACAGCATGTAATGTTAAACAACTTTCCAATTTACTTCCATTAAAAAAAATGTGCACAGTCTTTTATATTTACACCTTTTGAGTCACCAGCTCCTACTGAGCATGTGCAAGAACTCAGACTATACGTATATGCATTTGTGATTGGCTGATTGCTATCACATGGTACAGGGGGAGTGGAAATATACATAACTTTGAAATGTGTTAGAAAAAAATCTACTACTCATTTGAAATTCAGAGAAAATGCTATTGTATTGTCTTGTTATCTTGCATTTGTTGATTATGCAAATCTACTGTGTTTACTGGTCCTTTAAGGTTTGTTGAGCCGCAATAAACACACAACCACTTCAGACTGGGTGCTGCTATTATAACCGTTACAAGCTGTTCACGCTATACATGCACTAAAGTCTCAAACACATCTTATCAAGTGCTTATTTTAATTACTGACTCTTTCTCTAGGATGATATGCGGCAAAAGATTCATCTCAACAAATTTGCCTTTTTCAAAAATGGTAACATGAGTGTAAACGTTAAAAACCTGTCTGTGAAGGATTTGGATCTCTCCACCCTAGACAATGCAACTGTAAGTCACAGCCCTAAAAGCTGCACTTATTGGAGCCACCTGTATGTTACCTTTGTGCACTAACGCTTCTTCCTCTTCCTTCTACAGTTTGGATTTAGCCTGGACAGGACTTATAATGACGGCTTTTCCACTTACTTGGTAAGGTTTTCGGAACTATACCTCACAGATGTAACTTGCCAGCGATTAGAGGTTAAAATGTGATTGTCTCGTAACCTGGTTACAGTTTAACGCTCAATGTGTCTGGGGGCAACTGGCCAAGTGTTCTTCCCCATGGGGGCCACTTGAACTTAATAAGTGCTCTGGAAGTGACATTTACCCAAGTATTTGTGGTTGTAGCCCACAATAGACATACACTATATTTATCTTGTGAGTGCCAAGTGAAGTGCTCTGGGACTGTATAACAACGTAAAAAGTGACATTTATCCAAGCAGTGCATGGTGGGAGTCTACACTGGACACTTGCCTTTATATTTATCTTGTGAGTGCTTATATAGAACATCAACTAGTTACACCTCTTAGAGCCCTAAAAAACCCCAACTGCCCGCTGAAATGAGTGGTTTAGCTGTTAAACAAGGGAGGGCCAGATGAAACTATCTTTAGGGCCGCATATGGCCCTTTGATACTTTGAGACAACGGTTTAAAGGACAATAAGCAATAGTTTTGTTATTACTGCAAATAAATGCATGCTGTGCACACATAGCAGGGACTGCCTTACGTGTTTTTTCTTGCTGTTACTAGTTATCTCCTTGTGTATACCTGGCTGCTGCAGTGACTCATGTGTACTGCCCTTGCTCCTGCACCTGGCTGCCATAAAAGCCTATAGTGATGGTGGTACAGTCATATCTGTAATTAAAATGTCTGTATAGGGGCGACTGGCCTCACAGAAGGAGGTAACTGCTAAAGCTCATCTAGATAGTACCTAGAAAAGCTTATTGACTTAATGGTAAATATTAAAGGGACATGTAAAGACAGTAATACTTATGTGCCAGAGCATTTTCTTATTGCAGTATTTCTTGAACACAACTATACCCCCCATAAAGAGGATAAACCGGGCCAGCAATGCACTATCAACGCTCCTGAGCTGAGACAACATATGTAAATATCCACCAATCACTGACCGCATTTAGCTCAGGACTAGTAGGATGTAGCTGCATTGTGCAATAGTGCATTAATACAATTCCACTATTTTATTATTGCTTCTTCATATCCCTTTAATAGTCTACAGACGAGGACATAACTGTTGCCGTATCAGAGGTTGCACCTCTAGATATAAGTGTAGCATGAGCCGTCTGGTATAACCGCACAACTGATGCTAATTCCTCTATGGTTGGGTGTTTTTTTATGGTCACTGAGTAGACAGGGAATGTACTGAAACCTAACGGGAACATCAGCAGTCTTCTTTTTATACAGATGCTTTTACTGTTGGTGACCAGTGTGTTCATTCATGAGGCCAAATTAAACTTACATGGAGCAGAAAGACTTCCAGTTTACTTCTCCTATCTGAACTAGCTCCCAGTAGTGCACTTAGTTAATTTAACTGTGTGTTTAATCCTTTTAGAGAGGTGAAAAAACATTCTACTCAAGCGACGGTGCAATAATAATGTGAGAATGTGAGAATCAATAGAGCATTTTCATGTTCCTTTAAAAGGGTATAAAACTCGTTCTCTAACAAGAATAGTACAGTATTTATTCAACCTATTACAACAATAAATATATTTAGTCGTACAAAAAATGTCCTTTTTTTTATATCACTAAAATGTTTATTTCTTTTTAATGTATTGAACTTCTCTAAGAGCTGCTTTTTAGCAACGGGATGTGTACGTCACACTAGTGGTTTTTCACTTAAAAAAGAGAAGGGAGGTGCATAGCAGAAGAAAAGTCTCCAGAATATTTCAATTGCATTGAGGTTCTGCTTTCAAACTATAGTAGATGAATGAATTATAGCCTGACGTAAGAGGTTAAAGGGACACGAAACACAGATTTTCTTTTTGTTCATAATTCAGACAGAGCATACAATTTTTTTCTGTTATCAAATTTACTTAGTACTCGGGGTATTTGCTGTTAAAGAGAATACCTAGATAGGCACTATATGGCAGCAGCAATGCTTTTAACAATGCTATACATTGTGAAACACTGCTGTCATCTAGTGCACAGTTCCCCAGACACATGAACTCCAGCTACCTAAGTATTTTCTTCAACACATTGTGTACAGTTCTAGAAACCACATCTCTAGGATAGAAATAAACTACAAACTGTCCAAAGGAGGCTACTAAATGGTACACGGTCAATAATAAAAATGAATGAAGACTCTCTATGATCTAAATATGTATGGTTTAGTGTAGAGGAGAGCAGGCGGTATGTTTCACAAAAAAGGAACGCCAAAACAAAATGTGAGGAAGCTGTTTTTTACAGAAAGGGTGGTGGATTCATGGAATAAACTTCCAATAGAGGTGGTAAACACAGACTGTAAAGGAATGAATTCTAAAATGCCTGGGACATGCATAGGGTTATCCTAAGTCATATGTAATATGGGTAGACTTGATGGACCTTTTAAATACTATGAGAAGGAAGTGATGTTGTTAATAGAAGTAAATTAGAAGCCTTTTTTTGTTAATTTTTTGTATCTAAATCCTGAAAGGCATTTCGGGTTTAATGTCCCTTTAATTCTTAGAACTATAAATGTAGGAAAGCTACCTTATTTTGAGCTAATAAACACTACACCAGAATAGTGCAACAAGAGCGTTTATACAATTAGCAGTTAATACAATAGCTGTGACATATGCTTGAATTATGAATAGGGGATTACAAAGAAACATTAGCTATGAATTTATAAAAAAAAAAATACCAGTATCTGTATAAAGCATTAACCCCCCCAATGCTCAAAATACGTTACATGAATATGATAATAAAATAAATGCGATTTCCCTTAAATGATTAAGATAGAAATAAATAGAACATTTTATACAGTTTTCCATTATCAATTGTGCTTCTTTCTCTTGGTATCCTTTGTTGAAGGAGCAGCATTACACTACTGGGGGCTAGCTGAACACATCAGGTGATCCAATGACAAAGAGGAATATCTGTGCAACTATCTCCCAGTAGTGCTTTGCTGCTCCTGAGCCTACCCTAAGTATGTTTTTAAACAACAAATGGAATGCAGTAAAATAGATAATTGAGGTTAATTGGAAAGTTGTTTAAAATGGTATGTTTTGTCTGTATTATAAAGTGTAATTTTGCCTTAAGGACGCAGACTTTTCTTTATTAAACAAATTCATATTATTATTTTTTTTTCTAGGACCAGGAGCTTGGAAATTTCTGCATTCTAAAGAAAAGACCATCGGGAGAATCCATTATCCTTCTTAAAATAGATTTTAACAATAAACGGTGAAAATCTTTTTCATAATTTGTGTTTATACATTGAAAGCATCAGCATTTGCAATGTCAAAATAAAGAGGAATATTACAAAGATAAGTAGAACAGACCACTGACCTGACACAGCAGGTTATTATCTTGCAGTGCAGTTTTGTGAGATTCTGCAACGTGAGACGAGTACAAATAAGTCTAAAAAGGACATTAAATGTAACATTTGATTATTCTTAGCAAACAAACACCTAGATTACGAGTTTTGCGTTAGAAGCTGTGCGGTACTAACGAGCAGTTTATGCTCACCGCTCACAGAGAGCGCTGGTATTACGGGTTTTTACAAACCCGGCGTTAACCGCAAAAAAGTGAGCGAAGAGCAACATTTTGCTCCACATCTCACCTCAATACCAGCGCTGGTGTAACGTGCTCATGCACGATTTCCCCATAGGAATCAATGGGGGAGAGCCAGCTGAAAAAAAACCTAATGCCTGCAAAAAAGCAGCGTTCAGCTCCTAACGCAGCCCCATTGATTCCTATGGGGAAATATTTTTTATGTCTACACCTAACACCCTAACATGAACCCCGAGTCTAAACAAACCTAATCTTACACTTATTAACCCCTAATCTGCCGTCCCAACATCGCCGAACCCTACATTATATTTATTAACCCCTAATCTGTCGTCTCCAATGTTGCTGCAACCTAACTACATTTATTAACCACTAATCTGCCGCCCCCAACGTCGCCGCCGCCACTATAATAAAGTTATTAACCCTTAAACCTAAGTCTAACCCTAATCCCCCCCTAACTGAAATATAATTTTAATAAATCTTAATAAATTTACTACAATTACCTAAATAATTCCTTTTTAAAACTAAATACATACCTATAAAATAAACCCTAAGCTAGCTACAATATAACTAATAGTTACATTGTAGCTAGCTTAGGATTTATTTTTATTGTACAGGCAACTTTGTATTTATTTTAACTAGGTAGAATAGTTATTAATTATTTAATAACTACCTAGTTAAAATAAAGACAAATTTACATGTAAAATAAAACCTAACCTAAGTTACAATTACACCTAACACTACACTATAATTAAATAAATTCCCTAAACTAAATACAATTAATTACAATTTAAAAAAATTATCTAAAGTACGAAAAACAAACACTAAATTACAGAAAATAATAAAATAATTACAAGATTTTTAAACTAATTAAACCTACTCTAATCCCCCTAACAAAATAAAAAAGCCCCCCAAAATAAAAAAAGCCCTACCCTACACTAAATTACAAATAGCCCTTAAAAGGGCCTTTTGCGGGGCATTGCCCCAAAGTAATCAGCTCTTTTTTACCTGTACAAAATGTTTACAAATACCCCCCCCAACATTAAAACCCACCACCCACACAACCAACCCTACTCTAAAACCCACCCAATCCCTCCTTATAAAGAGGGGGCAGAAGTCTTCATCCAGACGGCATCTTCTATCTTCAAGACATCAGACGCGGAGCATCCTTCTCGGCCGACGACTAAAGACGAATGAAGGTTCCTTTAAGTGATGTCATCCAAGATGGCGTCCCTTCAATTCCGATTGGCTGATAGAATTCTATCAATCAGAATTAAAGTAGGAAAAATCCTATTGGCTGATGCAATCAGCCAATAGGATTGAAGTTCAATCCTATTGGCTGATCCAATCAGCCAATAGAATGCAAGCTCAATCCTATTGGCTGATTGGCTGATGCAATCAGCCAATAGGATTGAAGTTCAATCCTATTGGCTGATCCAATCGGAATTGAAGAGACGCCATCTTGGATGACGTCACTTAAAGGAACCTTCATTCGTCTTTAGCCGTCGGCCGAGAAGGATGCTCGTCGTCGGATGGAGGACCTCTTCTACCTGGTTGGGTGAAGACGTCTCACGATAGGGTGATCTTCAAGGGGTTAGTGTTAGTTTTTTTTTTAAGGGGAGATTGGGTGGGTTTTAGAGTAGGGTTGGTTGTGTGGGTGGTAAGTTTTAATTTTGGGGTGAGGATTTGTAAAAAATTTTTTACAGGTAAAAGAGCTGATTACTTTGGGGCAATGCCCCGCAAAAGGCCCTTTTAAGGGCTATTTGTAATTTAGCGTAGGGTAGGGCTTTTTTTTATTTTGTTAGGGGGATTAGAGTAGGTGTAATTAGTTTAAAAATCTTGTAATTTTATTTTCTGTAATTTAGTGTTTGTTTTTTTCCGTACGTTAGATCATTTTTTAAAAATTGCAATTAATTGTATTTAGTTTAGGGAATTTATTTAAAGGGACACTGAACCCAAATTGTTTATTTTGTGATTCAGATAGAGCATGCAATTTTAAGTAACTTTCTAATTTACTCCTATTATCAATTTTTCTTCGTTCTCTTGCTATCTTTATTTGAAAAAGAAGGCATCTAAGTTTTTTTTTTTGCTCAGTACTCTGGACAGCACTTTTTATTGGTGGATGAATTTATCCACCAATCAGCAAGAACAACCCAGGTTGTTCACAAAGAATGGGCCGGCATCTAAACTTACATTCTTGCATTTTAAATAAAGATACCAAGAAAATGAAGAAAATTTGATAATAGGAGTAAATTAGAAAGTTGCTTAAAATGTCATGCTCTATCGGACTCACAAAAGAAAAAAATTGGGTACAGTGTCCCTTTAATTAAAGTGTAGTGTTAGGTGTAATTGTAACTTAGTTTAGGTTTTATTTTACAGGTAAATTTGTCTTTATTTTAACTAGGAAGTTATTAAGTAGTTAATAACTATTTAATAACTATTGTACCTAGTTAAAATAAATACAAAGTTGCCTGTAAAATAAAAATAAACCCTAAGCTAGCTACAATGTAACTATTAGTTATATTGTAGCTAGCTTAGGGTTTATTTTACAGGCAAGTATTTAGTTTTAAATAGGAATTATTTAGTTAATTGTAGTAATTTTATTTAGATTTATTGTAGTTATATTTAAGTTAGGGGGGGTTAGGGTTAGACTTAGGTTTAGGGGTTAATAACTTTATTATAGTGGCGGCGGCAGTTTATGGGTTAATAAATGTAGGTAGGTGTCGGATGTTAGGGCCGGCAGATTAGGGGTTAATAATATTTAAATAGTGTTTGTGATGCGGGAGTGCAGCGGTTTAGGGGTTAATATGTTTGTTATAGTGGCGGCGATGTCCGGTTCGGCAGATTAGGGGCTAAAAAATTAATTTTAGTGTTTGCGATGTGGGGGGGCCTTGGTTTAGGGGTTAATAGGTAGTTTATGGGTGTTAGTGTACTTTTTATCACTTTAGTTAAAAGTTTTATGCTACGGCGTTGTAGTGTAAAACTCTTAACTACTGACTTTTAACTACTGACTTTTGTCGGACTCTTAATACCGGCGCTATGCAAGTCCCATTGAAACTATAGGATACGCAATTGATGTAAGTGGATTTGCGGTATTTTCGAGTCTTGCCAAAAAAGTGAGCGGTACACCTGTACCTGCAGGACTTGTAATACCAGCGGGCGTTAAAAAGTAGCGTTGGGACCTCTCAACGCTGCTTTTTAACCCTAACGCACAAATCGTAATCTAGCCAAAAGTTTGTAGTGTACTTTAATTCTTTATTTTGCCTCCTTTTCCTACAATGTAACTACAAAGGAGATAAGATAAACATAGTCAAGCATTGTTATCCAGACTAAAAACTGAATTACAGTTTTAAATGCTTTCAGAACATTTATTTTATATGCAGATTTAATACAATATAGTGTCTGGTTTTATATTTCCTCTCTATTTATTCATTTATTATATATTGTAAAATATCCCTTTTAAAATCAGTACAGTCAATTAATATAAAGGAAATATTTTAGGCCTCTGTAGCAGGTTAGACGAACATGTAACACACAGAGAAGCGCACTCTCAGGAAGGAACAACCAGCTGCACCTCACTGATGAGGCCCAATGAAGGCCGAAACTACCATCTGGGGTTGCCGTGTTCCTTGTTCAGAGAGGAATTGCCTGGTATTTTGTGGCTGGACTGACCTTAATAGGCGGGGTCAGACTGATATACTACAGGAAAGTTCTTCTCTGTGAGAAGCATTATTGGACTAAAATAAGCTGCACCCAGGTGGTAAATCACCATAGAACAAGCTAACAAGTTATAGAGCTGGTGTTCACTCCTGGGAATGCGCTTCTCTTTCTTTGTGTTTAGACAAACCTTTTACTTGAGTTGTGTTTGACATGGCCTAGCGAAGGGCTTGACAGTGTGGGTGGCTCCTAATTTTTATATGATGTCTGACCCATTTTTCTGTTCCAAAATGTTGTATTTTTTTTTTTTTTAAATATAATTTATTTATAAAGATTTTCGAAGTAATAACAATTAAACAAGTAAACAAAATACAACCGGATGACAGTCCAGAGTTTCCACATTAATTTTAGCTAGTGTATTAGCCTTATCTTGTATATAGTAAGAGAAAATAAGACTGCTTCTGCAATGTACCTCACGTTGAAGAATGATTGAAATTAATTTTATGTATTCTTTTAATTTCCCTCTTTTTTTGTTTTCTTTTTCAGTGTTATAAGGACAACAGCAACAGGCGAGGGAGTCTATCTGCCTAGTGTAACGGTCACTTTGCCTATTAAGGAAACCACCGCTGCTCCAAAAACTGTTGCCCCCACAAAAAGTGCCAAACTGGCTGAGCCTTCAGCAAAGAAGACTCGCAGAGCAGCAGGTATTGTCTGACCGGAATAAGGCAGGTTTATTTTAAAGAGCAGCAAATGTTGGCTATACATTCTAGAATCCCTTATTTCTCTTGTTAAGTGTATCCAGTCCACGGATCATCCATTACTTATGGGATATTCTCCTTCCCAACAGGAAGTTGCAAGAGGATCACCCACAGCAGAGCTGCTATATAGCTCCTCCCCTCACTGCCATACCCAGTCATTCTCTTGCAACTCTCAACTAAGATGGAGGTCGTAAGAGGACTGTGGTGTTTTATACTTAGTTTATTTCTTCAATCAAAAGTTTGTTATTTTTAAATGGTACCGGAGTGTACTGTTTATCTCAGGCAGTATTTGGAAGAAGAATCTGCCTGCGTTTTCTATGATCTTAGCAGAAGTAACTAAGATCCTTTGCTGTTCTCACATATTCTGAGGAGTGAGGTAACTTCAGAGGGGGAATAGCGTGCAGGTTTTCCTGCAATGAAGTATGTGCAGTTAAAATATTTTTCTAGGGATGGAATTTGCTAGAAAATGCTGCCGATACCGTAGTAATGTAAGTAAAGCCTTAAATGCAGTGATAGCGACTGGTATCAGGCTTATTAATAGAGATACATACTCTTATAAAAGTGTATTTTAAAACGTTTGCTGGCATGTTTAATCGTTTTTTGTATATGTTTGGTGATAAAACTTATTGGGGCCTAGTTTTTTCCACATGGCTGGCTTGAATTTTGCCTAGAAACAGTTCCTGGAGGCTTTCCACTGTTGTAATATGAGTGGGAGGGGCCTATTTTAGCGCTTTTTTGCGCAGCAGAAATTAGACACAGACATCCAGCTTCTTCCTGCATGATCCAGGACATCTCTGAAGGGCTCAGAAGGCTTCAAAAGTCGTATTGAGGGAGGTAAAGAGCCACAGTAGAGCTGTGGCAGTTGTGACTGTTTAAAAAAAACGTTTTTGTCATTTGTTACTCAGTTTTTGGTATTAAGGGGTTAATCATCCATTTGCAAGTGGGTGCAATGCTCTGCTAACTTGTTACATACACTGTAAAAATTTCGTTAGTGTAACTACCTTTTTTCACTGTTATTTCAAATTTGGACAAAATTTGTGTTTCTTAAAGGCGCAGTAATGTTTTTTATATTGCTTGTAAACTTGTTTTAAGTGTTTTCCAAGCTTGCTAGTCTCATTGCTAGTCTGTTTAAACATGTCTGATACAGAGGAACCTACTTGTTCATTATGTTTGAAAGCCATGGTGGAGCCCCATAGGAGAATGTGTACTAAATGTATTGATTTCACCTTAAACAGTAAAGATCAGTCTTTATCTATAAAAGAATTATCACCAGAGGGTTCTGTCGAGGGGGAAGTTATGCCGACTAACTCTCCCCACGTGTCAGACCCTTCGCCTCCCGCTCAGGGGATGCACGCTAATATGGCGCCAATTACATCAGGGACGCCCATAGTGATTACCTTGCAGGACATGGCCGCAATCATGAATAATACCCTGTCAGAGGTATTATCTAGATTGCCTGAATTAAGAGGCAAGCGCGATAGCTCTGAGGTTAGGAGAGATACAGAGCGCGCAAATGCTGTAAGAGCCATGTCTGATACTGCGTCACAGTATGCAGAACATGAAGACGGAGAGGCTTCATTCTGTGGGTGACATCTCTGACTCGGGGAAACCTGATTCAGAGATTTCTAATTTTAAATTTAAGCTTGAGAACCTCCGTGTATTGCTTGGGGAGGTATTAGCTGTGCTGAATGACTGTAACACAGTTGCTATTCCAGAGAAATTGTGTAGGCTGGATAGATACTATGCGGTGCCGGTGTGTACTGACGTTTTTCCTATACCTAAAAGGCTTACAGAAATTATTAGCAAGGAGTGGGATAGACCCGGTGTGCCCTTTTCCCCACCTCCTATATTTAGAAAAATGTTTCCAATAGACGCCACTACACGGGACTTATGGCAGACGGTCCCTAAGATGGAGGGAGCCGTTTCTACTTTAGCAAAGCGTACCACTATCCCGGTTGAGGACAGTTGTGCTTTTTCAGATCCAATGGATAAAAAATTGGAGGGTTACCTTAAAGGGACAGTCAAGGCCCAAAAAAACTTTTATTTTTCAAATAGGGCATGTAATTTTAAACAACTTTCCAATTTACTTTTATCAACAATTTTGCTTTGTTCTCTTGGTATTCTAGTTGAGAGCAAACCTAGAAAGGCTCATATGATAATTTCTAAGCCCTTGAAGGCCGCCTCTAATCACATGCTTTTGTATTTGCTTTTCACAGCAGGGGAGAGTAGTTCAGGTAAACCATATAGATAGCATTGTGATCACGCCCGTGAGTTGTGGCAGACACTGCACTAATTGGCTAAACTGCAAGTCAATAGATAATAACTAAAAGTCATGTGATTAGGGGCGGTCAGAAGATGCTTAGATACAAGATAGTCACAGGAGTAAAAAGTGTATTAATATAACAGTGTTGGTTATGCAAAACTGGGGAATGGGTAATAAAGAGATTATCTATCTTTTTAAACAACAAAAATTCTGGTTTTGACTGTCCCTTTAAATGTTTATTCAACAAGGTTTTATTTTGCAGCCCCTTGCATGCATTGCGCCTGTCACTGCTGTGGCGGCATTCTGGTTTGAGGCCCTGGAAGAGGCCATACATACAGCTCCATTGGAGGAAATTATTGACAAGCTTAGAACGCTTAAGCTAGCTAACTCATTTGTTTCTGATGCCATTGTTCATTTGACTAAACTAACGGCTAAAAATTCCGGGTTCGCCATCCAGGCACGTAGGGCGCTATGGCTTAAATCCTGGTCAGCTGACGTGACTTCAAAGTCTAAATTACTCAACATTCCTTTCAAGGGGCAGACCTCATTCGGGCCTGGCTTGAAGGAAATTATTGCTGACATTACTGGAGGCAAGGTTCATACCCTTCCTCAGGACAGGGCCAAATCAAAGGCCAAACAGTCTAATTTTCGTGCCTTTCGAAATTTCAAGGCAGGAGCAGCATCAACTTCCTCCGCTTCAAAACAAGAGGGAACTGTTGCTCATTCCAGACAGGCCTGGAAACCTAACCAGGCCTGGAACAAGGGCAAGCAGGCCAGAAAACCTGCTGCTGCCCCCAAGACAGCATGAAAGAACGGCCCCCTATCCGGAAACGGATCTAGTGGGGGGCAGACTTTCTCTCTTCGCCCAGGCGTGGGCAAGAGATGTTCAGGATCCCTGGGCGTTGGAGATCATATCTCAGGGATATCTTCTGGACTTCAAAGCTTCTCCTCCACAAGGGAGATTTCATCTTTCAAGGTTATCAGCAAACCAGATAAAGAAAGAGGCATTCCTAAGCTGTGTGCAAGACCTCCTAGTAATGGGAGTGATCCATCCAGTTCCGCGGACGGAACAGGGACAGGGGTTTTATTCAAATCTGTTTGTGATTCCCAAGAAAGAGGGAACCTTCAGACCAATCTTGGATCTAAAGATCTTAAACACATTCCTCAGAGTTCCATCATTCAAAATGGAAACTATTCAGACCATCCTACCCATGATCCAAGAGGGTCAGTACATGACCACAGTGGACTTAAAGGATGCCTACCTTCACATACCGATTCACAAAGATCATCATCGGTTCCTAAGGTTTGCCTTTCTAGACAGGCATTATCAATTTGTAGCTCTTCCCTTCGGGTTGGCCACAGCCCCGAGAATTTTTACTAAGGTTCTGGGCTCACTTATGGCGGTTCTAAGACCGCGAGGCATAGCGGTGGCTCCGTATCTAGACGACATCCTGATACAGGCGTCAAGCTTTCAAATTGCCAAGTCTCATACAGAGATAGTTCTGGCATTTCTGAGGTCGCATGGGTGGAAAGTGAACGTGGAAAAGAGTTCTCTATCACCACTCACAAGAGTCTCCTTCCTAGGGACTCTTATAGATTCTGTAGAGATGAAAATTTACCTGACTGAGTCCAGGTTATCAAAACTTCTAAATGCTTGCCGTGTCCTTCATTCCATTCCACGTCCGTCAGTGGCTCAGTGCATGGAAGTAATCGGCTTAATGGTAGCGGCAATGGACATAGTGCCATTTGCGCGCCTGCATCTCAGACCGCTGCAATTATGCATGCTAAGTCAGTGGAATGGGGATTACTCAGATTTGTCCCCTCTACTAAATCTGGATCAAGAGACCAGAGATTCTCTTCTCTGGTGGCTATCTCGGGTCCATCTGTCCAAGGGTATGACCTTTCGCAGGCCAGATTGGACGATTGTAACAACAGATGCCAGCCTTCTAGGTTGGGGCGCAGTCTGGAACTCCCTGAAGGCTCAGGGATCGTGGACTCAGGAGGAGAAACTCCTCCCAATAAATATTCTGGAGTTAAGAGCAATATTCAATGCTCTTCTAGCTTGGCCTCAGTTAGCAACCCTGAGGTTCATCAGATTTCAGTCGGACAACATCACGACACTGGCTTACATCAACCATCAAGGGGGAACCAGGAGTTCCCTAGCGATGTTAGGAGTCTCAAAGATAATTCGCTGGGCAGAGTCTCACTCTTGCCACCTGTCAGTGATCCACATCCCAGGCGTAGAGAACTGGGAGGCGGATTTTCTAACTCGTCAGACTTTTCATCCGGGGGAGTGGGAACTCCATCCGGAGGTGTTTGCTCAACTGATCCATCGTTGGGGCAGGGACCCGGGAGCGACGCTGATAGATGCTCTAGCAGCTCCTTGGTTCTTCAACCTGACTTATGTGTTTCCACCGTTTCTTCTGCTCCCTCGACTGATTGCCAAAATCAAGCAGGAGAGAGCATCGGTGATTCTGATAGCGCCTGCGTGGCCACGCAGGACCTGGTATGCAGACCTAGTGGACATGTCATCCTTTCCACCATGGACTCTGCCTCTGAGGCAGGACCTTCTAATACAAGGTCCTTTCAATCATCCAAATCTAATTTCTCTGAGACTGACTGCATGGAGATTGAACGCTTGATTCTATCAAAGCGTGGCTTCTCCGAGTCAGTCATTGATACCTTAATACAGGCACGAAAGCCTGTCACCAGGAAAATCTACCATAAGATATGGCGTAAATATCTTTATTGGTGTGAATCCAAGAATTACTCATGGAGTAAGGTTAGGATTCCTAGGATATTGTCCTTTCTCCAAGAGGGTTTGGACAAAGGATTATCAGCTAGTTCTTTAAAAGGACAGATTTCTGCTCTGTCTATTCTTTTGCACAAGCGTCTGGCAGAGGTTCCAGACGTCCAGGCATTTTGTCAGGCTTTGGTTAGAATTAAGCCTGTGTTTAAAACTGTTGCTCCCCCATGGAGCTTAAATTTGGTTCTTAAAGTTCTTCAGGGAGTTCCGTTTGAACCCCTTCATTCCATTGATATTAAACTTTTATCTTGGAAAGTTCTGTTTTTGATGGCTATTTCCTCGGCTCGAAGAGTCTCTGAGCTATCTGCCTTACAATGTGATTCTCCTTATCTGATTTTTCATGCAGATAAGGTAGTTCTGCGTACCAAACCTGGGTTTTTACCTAAGGTGGTTTCTAACAAGAATATCAATCAAGAGATTGTTGTTCCATCATTGTGTCCTAATCCTTCTTCAAAGAAGGAACGTCTTTTACATAATCTGGACGTAGTCCGTGCCTTGAAGTTTTACTTACAAGCTACTAAAGATTTTCGCCAAACACCTTCCCTGTTTGTTGTTTACTCTGGACAGAGGAGAGGTCAAAAAGCTTCGGCAACCTCTCTTTCCTTTTGGCTTCGGAGCATAATTCGCTTAGCCTATGAGACTGCTGGACAGCAGCCCCCTGAAAGGATTACAGCTCATTCTACTAGAGCTGTGGCTTCCACCTGGGCCTTTAAAAATGAGGCCTCTGTTGAACAGATTTGCAACGATGCGACTTGGTCTTCACTTCACACCTTTTCAAAATTTTACAAATTTGATACTTTTGCTTCTTCGGAGGCTGTTTTTGGGAGAAAGGTTCTTCAGGCAGTGGTTCCTTCCGTTTAATCCTGCCTTGTCCCTCCCATCATCCGTGTACTTTAGCTTTGGTATTGGTATCCCATAAGTAATGGATGATCCGTGGACTGGATACACTTAACAAGAGAAAACATAATTTATGCTTACCTGATAAATTTATTTCTCTTGTAGTGTATCCAGTCCACGGCCCGCCCTGTCCTTTTCAGGCAGGTCTAAATTTTAATTAAACTACAGTCACCACTGCACCCTATGGTTTCTCCTTTCTCGTCTTGTTTCGGTCGAATGACTGGATATGGCAGTGAGGGGAGGAGCTATATAGCAGCTCTGCTGTGGGTGATCCTCTTGCAACTTCCTGTTGGGAGGGAGAATATCCCACAAGTAATGGATGATCCGTGGACTGGATACACTACAAGAGAAATAAATTTATCAGGTAAGCATAAATTATGTTTTTTAATTAAATACTTTATGTGCATTTTCTGATTTGCTGCCATTTACGCTTATTAAAGAATCAGATTTCTGATTAAAAAAAAAATGTTGCTTCTCACGCAGTAATCTCATAACACAGTTCCTTAATTTGTTTATGCAAATGATCATAAAACAGTTTTCTAATGAGGTGACGTGCACAGCATTATTTATTTTTAAAGACACGATGAGTCTACGGATCATCATCCTTACTTGCGGGATTACACCTCCTGGTCAGCAGGAGGAGGCAAAGAGCACCACAGCTTAGCTGTTAAATAGCTCCTCCCTTCTCTCCCACCCCAGTCATTTTCTTTGCCTACGTTAGTGATCGGAAGAGGTAAATTGAGGTGTTAGTATAGATTCTTCAATCAAGAGTTTATTATTTTTAAAGTAGTGCCAGCGTGTGCTGCTTTGTCCTAGGGTGTAGCCGTAGTCCATATCAGTCTCTTCAGTAGAGCTCTTGGTGGCTTTAGAGCAATGGGAACTGGTGGGATATAATTCTCACTGCGCCTCCCATACAGTTATGCTGCCCTTATCGTGATGGCCTAAGCAATCTCTAACTCAGGCCTTATCATTTTCCACAGGGCTATAGGAGGGAGAAAAGTGCAGGTATTTCAAAGACTTTCCTGCGCTGCCTAGGTGTTGACTAGCCCTTAACTCTTGAGATATCAACCCCTGATTGATATTGGATTAGTGAGTGCAAAAGAAAATTTCAGAGTTTGGGGCGCAAATAAATGCTGCAACTAAAGAAATGGGTTGAAATTAGTTACTATATGTTTAAAATTGATCAAATTTGTATTTGGTCAATTTAATATAATGATAGACATAAAATTGGTAAATATTATCCTTTATTTAAATACAAGTTTATCTGTGACAAGTTGCTCTATAAAAAGTACAAATGTTCTTCTAAAAACAGTTCGTTGGAATTTTGTAAGAATTCTTGTTAGAATTTAAAAAAATCTAAAAAAATTCTAAAAAAAATCTTTTAAAAATACATAAAGATACATAAAGATCATATATTGGTGTAGTGAGAATTTCAAGTGATTGTGTATGGAATATGAGAAGGGCTACTAGTGTCTATGTATGTAGCGGTCTTACTCTGAGAGGTGTATAAGTTCTTGGAAAAATATTTTCCTATAGATGTAGTTAATAATGATCTGTTTGTTTATATACGCAAAAACACCTAGTTCATCAAAACCTAGTGTAATGTGGACAAACTTTCAGTTCACAGTAGTTACACGTCAATAGGAATAGTTGATTACTATTAGTTTACTAAATATGTACTAATTCGGCTCCTCTAGGTATACATACATGTAATTTGTGTATGATTGTAATTTTATGTAAAGAATATGTGTGGAATAATGGTTAGTAGAACATGTCTAAAGATCGGTCAATATACAAGCAGTTTCAAAACAAGGTTCTTTTAGTTATGATAGTAATATTTATGCTAACATGATATTTGTGCAGCAGAATGCAGTCGGCCGACTGGAATGAATAGTTGGTTCAAACTGAAAGGACCTTTTGTAGTCTTTTTTTTTTAGTCTTTTTTTTGGTAAGAGTTTGCTATTTGTACGTTGCCCGGGTGTTTAATTGTTATGTTGCCAGAGCTCTACGGATTAGGAGCACATAGTGAAAAGTAAGGAACGATAGTTTTACTTACTTGAATGCTCCTAACCGATTCTGGAGCCTGGATGACAATGAAGAATGTCACTTTGTATATCCTTCCGCTCAGTAGATGATGCTGAGGGTGGCTTCTTTTGATGTCCTCGGATGTGTTAAACCCGTCTTTGCTCACAGCTTAGGTGTGACGGCTCTGTTGTAGTCCTCCAGTCCGCTCACGGAAAGCGGCTACTTTGTTGCAAAACTTTAAATGCTGGTTTTTGAGATCACGGTCTCTTACTCCACAAAGTTCAGAGTAGTATTTACCAGCGATAGTCTTGTAGGTATCCTCGGGGACACAGTAGAAAGTGATTTAAATGGCAGTAGTGTGCTACGCGTTTCGGCCGTTAACTTTGGCCTTTTTCAAGCTAGACTACTGCATTACTTCTTGGCGGGCTTTTTATACCCTATTTCAGTTTTTTTACAACGGTCATGTAATTGAATAATACTTTCATTGCTATTTCAAATACTCCTGTAATTGGTCTCACATGTCATTAATTGATTAATTTGTTACATGGTTTTTGTGAATAAAACATCAACAGAAAGTATTGGTTTTTAGATAAGTGTTGAAATTAGTGTTTAAATTAACTTTGTTTGGGACATATTTATTTAGTGTTATAATGTGGCGACTATAGTTTGTCTTGCTCAAAAGATCTTTTTATACCTTTTTTTCTCTTTTTCTTAAAAAAATTTCTTTTCAATTTTTCATTTTCTCTCCTTTGTTGAAGAACATTTTAAAAATTATTAATTTACATAAATATATAAAAAAAGTTTTTAGAAACTCTTAAAAACTCTTAAAAAACTCTGTTTTTTTAAAAAATATATATTAAAGCACTCATAAATAGGAATAAATATAAAAATAAACATGTCAGAAAAAAGTGTTATTTTGAAGAAACCTATTATGGATTCATGGACTAATATACTGTTATGCTATATGTAAAATAATACCACTAGAGGTATTAGTTAAAATCAAGTAATGGAATTAATTATTATATAGTTTTGTTGCATACTTATCTCTATTCTTTTAAGAAGCTATTCAAATTGAAGTCTATGTTCAAACCTTTAGGTTGAAGTGTCTGTAGTTGGAAAATCCATTTCGCTTCTGCTTGCATTAATCTGTTTGATTGGTTCCCTCCCCTATAATCTTTTCCTATTTTTTTCTATAACTGTGAAGGTGAAAAATTTTAGGTTACTATTATTGCATAATCTGAAATGCTTAGGGACTGGAAGCTCCAGATTTCTTTTTTCTTCTGAATTTTCTATAGATAATATATGCTCTCTTAATCTTTCCCTAACTGTTCTCTCAGTTTCTCCAGTGTATTGGATATTACATTTCTTGCATTCTATCAGGTAGATTACATTTTTGTCCATGCACCTTATGGTGTTTTTGATTTTGTATTCTTTTTTAGTGATATTAGAAGTAAATGAATGGGTTCTCTTTGAATGTCTGCATGCTTTACATATATGGCAGGGGTAGAATCCTTTTAAATCAGATCCTAAAACTCCTTTTTCTGTTTCTTTTCTTTTAGTGTTTTTCATTGAAGGGGCTAGTCAGTATTTGCTTTTCTGTATACAAATTTTGGTTTTGGAGGGAGGTGTTGGCCAATATCTGGATCATAGCTTAGGATATACCAATGTTTGCGAATAATTTTTTCTATTATGTGTTTATCTTCAGCATATTGGGTGATAAATGGGATGTTTATTTTGTCACCGGTTATGTTGCATTTATTTTTCTTATTCGTATTATTTAAAATATCTGTTCTATTAATCTTTCTTACTTCTTCTAGATTTCTCTCTATATTTTGTGTATCGTATCCCCTGTCTATAAATTTTTGTTTGAAAACTGAGCTTTGTTGTTCAAAAGTGTCGGGGTCATTACAATTTCTTTTCAATCTTAAAAACTGTCCTTTGGGAATATTTTGTTTCCATTTTTTTCAAGTGACAACTTTCCCAATGGATATAATTGTTCGCATCTACTTCTTTAAAATATGTTTTTGTGTTAATTTTGTCTCCATTTGGTGAGATTTCTAGATCTAGATAGTTTATTTTTGTCTTATTAAAATTATATGTAAATGTAAGGTTCTTATCGTTGTTATTCATATTTTGGATACATTGTATCAAGTCATTTTCATCCCCTGTCCATATAAAAAAGAGATAATCTATGTATCTTTTATAAATTAAAATTTTTTCTTTAAAAGCACTATTGTTGATAAAATTATTCTCCCATAAACCCATGAACAGGTTTGCGTAGCTGGGGGCAAATTTTGTGCCCATCGCAGTTCCGCAAACCTGTTCATAGAAACTACCATCATATCAAAAATAATTATGTGTTAGGATAAAATTTATACCATCTAAAATAAATTCAATTTGGTCTTGTGGCATTTCACCCTCCTTGGTGAGAAAATGTTTTACTGCACATATTCCATCAGAGTGTTGTATACTGGTGTATAATGATGAGACGTCACATGTCACTAGCAAATAATTTGGTTTCCAATGGATGTTCTCTAGGATTTTTAGAAGACTTGTAGAATCTTTCAGATAAGAATCTAGGTTTTTTACATATTGTTGAAGGAACTTGTCTATATAAGCTGAGAGATTTGATGTGAGGGAATTTATACCCGAAATTATTGGGCGGCCTGGTGGGTTTTCTTTGTTTTTGTGTATTTTTGGAAGTGCATATATAATAGGGATTTTAGGGTAATTAGGGTATAGAAAATTGTATTCTTTGTCAGTGATTATTCCTATAGTTTTTGCCTTTTCTAGATGGTTTTTTTAGGAAAATTTGGTAAACTCTTGTAGGATTTGTTATCATTTTTTTATATGTGTCTGTGTCGTTTAGTAGTTTGAATATCATATCATCATATTGAGATTTGTCTAGTATCACAATTCCCCCCCCCCCTTTATCAGCAGGTTTTATAATAATTTCATTGTTCTTTTCTAATTCTGTTATTAGCGATTTTTGTTTCCTTGTAAGGTTTTGTTTACTATTTTTCTTATTAGCTATATTTGTTATATCTGTTGTAATTAGTTTTTCGAATGTGTCTATATATTTGCCCTTCTCATTCTTAGGGTAAAAGTTGGATTTCTTTTTCAAATCAGTATGTATAAAACCCTTATCGTCTTTATGGAAAGTTTTCATTTCAATTGTATTGGGGTTTGTTTTTGAGTTACATGCTCCTTCATTTATGATTGCTTTTTCAACTGGATTTTTTATAAAATATTTCTTTAGTGTTAGGTTTCGAACAAATTTATGTGCATCTATAAATGTGTTAAATTTGTCAATGGTTTTGGTTGGGGCAAATGATAGTCCCTTACTAAGTATTTGATTTTGGTTTTCATTTAATTTTAATTTGCTTAAATTATATATACCTTGTTCTTGTGTATCTATTTCTTTCTTTTCAATTCTTGAAATTGTGTCTTTTGTGGATGATATTATTCTTTTAGTTCTTTTTGATCTACCTCCTCTAGTTCCCCTCTTTCCGAATGTCGTCTTTTTCTTCTGCCTGAACTTTGTTGGGGGCCTATTTCTAAAAAATCTTGTGACTTTTTGGAGTTATTTTTAGTTGTATTTCTTATTTGGTCTTCATTTTTAGTATCAGATCTTTTTTCTGGTTCGTACCGGTCTAAGACTGAGAACCTATGATAGTTGTTGTAGCTATTATGGCTGTTATATGGTCTGTTGTATGTATTTTTGTAGTCATAATAGTTATTGGTTTGTTTTTCATGTGTTCTTAAATGTCCACTGTTGGTTTGTCTGTTATATGTATTTCTATGTTCATGGTAATTGTTAGGTTCAGGTTCAAATGTTCTTGAATGTTTAAAAGTTCTTCTGCTGTATGAACCCCAATCGTTTCGCCAATTGTTAGGGTTGTATGTGTTGTAGTTTTGTTTATTGAAATTATGTGTATTGTAATTTTGATAATGTTGTCTTTTTTCATATTTATTTTGATTATAATTTCCTTTTTTATATTCCACCTTTTGCCATGAAGGTCTTAGGTTTGGATTGTTCTGATTTGTTTGTTCTCTATCTGTCACGTAGGGCCTGTGTTGTACGTTTTTTTCTTTTAAGTCTGTATTCATATTTGTTTTTTCCGCTTTATTGCCTCTCCATTTGTGGCTTATATACTCTTCACCATTTGGTTCTTTTTCATAAGCCTGATAGTCTATTTTGTCTCTTTCAAATTTCTTAAATTTGTTATCTACTAACTCCTGTTTGGATTTAATCAATAATTGTTTTATTTCTTCCTCTCTTTTCTTAAATTCATTTATCTCTTTAAAGTCCATTATTTTACTTTCAATTTCATTGATCTCATTTCCTAATTGTAGTAGTTGATCTTCCCTATATTCTTTGATAAGGTTCATTAGTTTAAAAGATGTTTCCTCTAATATGTCTCTCCATTTTTTCTTGAAGTTGGAATCTATATTTTTAAAAGAGCATTTTTTTTATGTGCAGTAAAACATTTTCTCACCAAGGAGGGTGAAATGCCACAAGACCAAATTGAATTTATTTTAGATGGTATAAATTTTATCCTAACAGATAATTATTTTTTATATGATGGTAGTTTCTATGAACAAGTTTGCGGAACTGCGATGGGCACAAAATTTGCCCCCAGCTATGCAAACCTGTTCATGGGTTTATGGGAGAATAATTTTATCAACAATAGTGCTTTTAAATTAAAAAAAAAAAATTTAATTTATAAAAGATACATAGATGATCTCTTTTTTATATGGACAGGGGATGAAAATGACTTGATACAATGTATCCAAAATATGAATAACAACGATAAGAACCTTACATTTGCATATAATTTTAATAAGACAAAAATAAACTATCTAGATCTAGAAATCTCACCAAATGGAGACAAAATTAACACAAAAACATATTTTAAAGAAGTAGATGCGAACAATTATATCCATTGGGAAAGTTGTCACTTGAAAAAATGGAAACAAAATATTCCCAAAGGACAGTTTTTAAGATTGAAAAGAAATTGTAATGACCCCGACACTTTTGAACAACAAAGCTCAGTTTTCAAACAAAAATTTATAGACAGGGGATACGATACACAAAATATAGAGAGAAATCTAGAAGAAGTAAGAAAGATTAATAGAACAGATATTTTAAATAATACGAATAAGAAAAATAAATGCAACATAACCGGTGACAAAATAAACATCCCATTTATCACCCAATATGCTGAAGATAAACACATAATAGAAAAAATTATTCGCAAACATTGGTATATCCTAAGCTATGATCCAGATATTGGCCAACACCTCCCTCCAAAACCAAAATTTGTATACAGAAAAGCAAATACTTTAAAAAATAGACTAGCCCCTTCAATGAAAAACACTAAAAGAAAAGAAACAGAAAAAGGAGTTTTAGGATCTGATTTAAAAGGATTCTACCCCTGCCATATATGTAAAGCATGCAGACATTCAAAGAGAACCCATTCATTTACTTCTAATATCACTAAAAAAGAATACAAAATCAAAAACACCATAAGGTGCATGGACAAAAATGTAATCTACCTGATAGAATGCAAGAAATGTAATATCCAATACACTGGAGAAACTGAGAGAACAGTTAGGGAAAGATTAAGAGAGCATATATTATCTATAGAAAATTCAGAAGAAAAAAGAAATCTGGAGCTTCCAGTCCCTAAGCATTTCAGATTATGCAATAATAGTAACCTAAAATTTTTCACCTTCACAGTTATAGAAAAAATAGGAAAAGATTATAGGGGAGGGAACCAATCAAACAGATTAATGCAAGCAGAAGCGAAATGGATTTTCCAACTACAGACACTTCAACCTAAAGGTTTGAACATAGACTTCAATTTGAATAGCTTCTTAAAAGAATAGAGATAAGTATGCAACAAAACTATATAATAATTAATTCCATTACTTGATTTTAACTAATACCTCTAGTGGTATTATTTTACATATAGCATAACAGTATATTAGTCCATGAATCCATAATAGGTTTCTTCAAAATAACACTTTTTTCTGACATGTTTATTTTTATATTTATTCCTATTTATGAGTGCTTTAATATATATTTTTTAAAAAAACAGAGTTTTTTAAGAGTTTTTAAGAGTTTCTAAAAACTTTTTTATATATTTATGTAAATTAATAATTTTTAAAATGTTCTTCAACAAAGGAGAGAAAATGAAAAATTGAAAAGAAAATTTTTTAAGAAAAAGAGAAAAAAAGGTATAAAAAGATCTTTTGAGCAAGACAAACTATAGTCGCCACATTATAACACTAAATAAATATGTCCCAAACATAAAGTTAATTTAAACACTAATTTCAACACTTATCTAAAAACCAATACTTTCTGTTGATGTTTTATTCACAAAAACCATGTAACAAATTAATCAATTAATGACATGAGACCAATTACAGGAGTATTTGAAATAGCAATGAAAGTATTATTCAATTACATGACCGTTGTAAAAAAACTGAAATAGGGTATAAAAAGCCCGCCAAGAAGTAATGCAGTAGTCTAGCTTGAAAAAGGCCAAAGTTAACGGCCGAAACGCGTAGCACACTACTGCCATTTAAATCACTTTCTACTGTGTCCCCGAGGATACCAAGGATACCTACAAGACTATTGCTGGTAAATACTACTCTGAACTTTGTGGAGTAAGAGACCGTGATCTCAAAAACCAGCATTTAAAGTTTTGCAACAAAGTAGCCGCTTTCCGTGAGCGGACTGGAGGACTACAACAGAGCCGTCACACCTAAGCTGTGAGCAAAGACGGGTTTAACACATCCGAGGACATCAAAAGAAGCCACCCTCAGCATCATCTACTGAGCGGAAGGATATACAAAGTGACATTCTTCATTGTCATCGTCATCCAGGCTCCAGAATCGGTTAGGAGCATTCAAGTAAGTAAAACTATCGTTCCTTACTTTTCACTATGTGCTCCTAATCCGTAGAGCTCTGGCAACATAACAATTAAACACCCGGGCAACGTACAAATAGCAAACTCTTCTTACTAAAAAAGACTAAAAAAAAAAAGACTACAAAAGGTCCTTTCAGTTTGAACCAACTATTCATTCCAGTCGGCCGACTGCATTCTGCTGCACAAATATCATGTTAGCATAAATATTACTATCATAACTAAAAGAACCTTGTTTTGAAACTGCTTGTATATTGACCGATCTTTAGACATGTTCTACTAACCATTATTCCACACATATTCTTTACATAAAATTACAATCATACACAAATTACATGTATGTATACCTAGAGGAGCCGAATTAGTACATATTTAGTAAACTAATAGTAATCAACTATTCCTATTGACGTGTAACTACTGTGAACTGAAAGTTTGTCCACATTACACTAGGTTTTGATGAACTAGGTGTTTTTGCGTATATAAACAAACAGATCATTATTAACTACATCTATAGGAAAATATTTTTCCAAGAACTTATACACCTCTCAGAGTAAGACCGCTACATACATAGACACTAGTAGCCCTTCTCATATTCCATACACAATCACTTGAAATTCTCACTACACCAATATATGATCTTTATGTATCTATGTATTTTTAAAAGATTTTTTTTAGAATTTTTTTAGATTTTTTTAAATTCTAACAAGAATTCTTACAAAATTCCAACGAACTGTTTTTAGAAGAACATTTGTACTTTTTATAGAGCAACTTGTCACAGATAAACTTGTATTTAAATAAAGGATAATATTTACCAATTTTATGTCTATCATTATATTAAATTGACCAAATACAAATTTGATCAATTTTAAACATATAGTAACTAATTTCAACCCATTTCTTTAGTTGCAGCATTTATTTGCGCCCCAAACTCTGAAATTTTCTTTTGCACTCACTAATCTTATAGGAGGGAGAGCTTGCTGTCGGACAGCATTAAGGTAAGTGCAGTCTTTTTTGTTCTGGGGCACAATTCAAAGGAGTCAGAGAGGATTATGCACTTATACGTTTATTCATTTATTTTTCATGAGGCTAATGTAGCCTTGGACATGGGACATAAGGCTCTTCAGGTATGGAGGGGTTTTTATGGTGACCGCTTATGTACAGGCACTGGGGCTGGGAGTAAAAAGCTGGGCTCTATCCGGAAACGTTCTGGTTTTGACTTGAGACATCTCTGCTGTTAGGCTTGCAGGACGGTGACATTGGGCATTGCGCTAGAACCGAATGGTTAGGGAAACAAACGGTTGTTAGCGCTCTGAAACCTGACCTGAAGCATTGCTGGGAGGAGCGGTCTGGAGACAGGTAGGCGTCTCAGCAGAGCTGCTGAGGCGTAGAGGTGTCTGATTGTGGGGCAAAAACCTTTTATTTTACTTAAAAGTGAGACGTTTTTGCTTAAGATAGTAAAATAGTGGCATTTATTATTTAAAGGCACAGTATCCTGTTATTCATTCAGGATTTATAAGTATTATTTTTAAAATTTGGCATTTCTTTTTGCAACACTCTTTTTCACATACAGTAAAAAAAAAAAAAAAAGTTCTGTTTTAAAATTTAAAGGGCCAGTAACAATTTTTTGGAAATCAAATTATTTTATTTTTCTGAATTTCATTATTGTCTGTTCTCTAACATGGATTTAGAAGCTGTGCAAAATGTTACTTGTGCCATGTGTTTGGATGCCAATGTGGAACCTCCAGTTCCTTTTTGTCCCTCATGTATTGAAAGGGCTTTAAGCTATAACGAAAAAAAAATTCATGATAAAAATTTGTCAAAGGCGGATGCTTCTCAGGAGTCTAATGAGATGCAGAGTATGCCGCAGCTTTCTCCCCAAGCGTCCCAACCTTTAACTCCCACTCAAGCAGTGCCCTATACTTCTTCTCTAGCTCCTGCTGTAGTTACGTTAAAAGACATAGCTGCAGTTATGTCTTCTACAATTTCTGATGCGTTGTCTGCCTTTCCTATGCTACAAGGCAAACGTAAAAGGAAGGACAACTATGTGGTCAATGAGGTTTATGATGCTATGGTGGCAATCTCGGATGTACCCTCCCAGGGAACTAAAATTGAGGGTATAGAGGTTCTATCGGAAGTTGAAATTTCAGACTCGGGGAGTTCCTTACCTTTGACTGATTCAGAGGTTGTCTCTTTCAGGTTTAAAGTAGAAGACCTCTGCCTGTTACTCAGGGAGGTTTTGGTGACTTTAGAAGACTGTGATTCCACGGTAGTGGTCGCTCCTGAGAAATCGAGTAAGTTGGACAGCTACTTCGAAGTTCCTTCTTACTCGGATGTTTTTCCAGTTCCTAAGCGAACTTCGGAGATTGTTTCTAAGGAATGGGAGAGACCAGGTATTCCCTTCTCTCCTTCTATTTTCAAGAAAATGTTCCCTATAGCTGACACTGTCAGGGAAACTTGGCAAACGGTCCTAAGCTGGAGGGTGCTATTTCCACCTTGGCCAAACAAACTACTATTCCTATTGAGGATAGTTGTGCTTTCAAAGACCCCATGGACAAGAAGTTGGAGGGTCTACTTAAAAAGATCTATGTTCACCAGGGTCTGCTATTGCAGCCGGCTGCGTGCATTGCTACGGTCACCCGTGCGGCAGCTTATTGGTTTGATGCTCTTGCCGAGTCTCTTAAGACTGAGACTTATTTAGAGGAAATCCAGGATCGGATTAAAGCTCTGAAATTAGCCAATTCTTTTTATTACAGATGCTTCTCTGCAAATTACTAAATTGGCAGCAAAGAGTTCAGGTTTTTCTATCCTAGCCCGCAGAGCCTTATGGTTGAAACCTTGGTCTGCTGACGTATCATCTAAGTCTAAGCTCCTGGCAATTCCTTACAAGGGAAAGACCTTGTGTGGGCCTGGCCTGAAGGAAAGTATCTCTGACATCACGGGAGGCAAGGGTAATCTCCTTCCTCAAGATAAAAGAACCAAACAGAAAGGACGACAAAGTAATTTTCGTTCCTTTCGAAATGTCAAGGGCAATTCCTTCTCTTCCTCCTCTAAACAGTAAGGAAACTATTCACAATTTAAGTCTACTTGGAGACCCAACCAGTCTTGGAACAAGGGTAAACAATCCAAGAAGCCTGCTGCTGATTCCAAGTCAGCATGAAGGGTTTGCCCCCGATTCAGGACCGGATCTGGTAGGGGGCAGACTTTCTTTCTTTCTTCATTCAGGCTTGGGTGCGGGATGTTCAGGATCCCTGGGCTAAAGAAATAGTGTCTCAGGGATACAAACTGGAGTTCAGAAATTTTCCTCCCCGAGGAAGATTTCTTCTTTCAAGATTATCTGCAGACCAGATAAAAAGAGAGGCGTTCTTACATTGTGTAAGAGACCTCTCCTCCATGGGAGTAATTTGTCCCGTTCCTATACAGGAACACGGGCTGATTTTTTTTATTCAAATCTGTTTGTAGTTCCCAAAAAGGAGGGAACTTTCAGACCTATCCTAGATCTCAAGGGTCCAAACAAGTTTCTCAGGGTTCCATCATTCAAGATGGAGACTATTCATACCATTCTTCCATTGATCCAGGAGGGTCAGTTTATGATGACAGTGGATTTAAAGGATGCATATCTTCATGTTCCTATTCACAGAGATCATCACAAGTTCCTAAAGTTTGCCTTTCTGGATGAACACTTTCAGTTTGACTCCCTTTTGGTCTGGCCACAGCACCCAGAATTTTCACGAAGGTTCTGGGGTCTGCTGGCAGTTCTAAGACTGCGGGGCATTGCTGTGGCGCCTTATGTGGACGATATTCAAATCCAGGCGTCATCTTGTCAGCAAGCAAGGTCCCAATACCGACATTGTGCTATCCTTCCTAAGAACTCAAGGGTGGAAGGTAAATCTTGAAAAAAGTTCCTTAATCCTGAAGACAAGGGTAACCTTCTTGGGAACTCTAATCGATTCTATATCCGTGAGAATTTTTCTGACAGAGGTCAGGAAATCAAAGATTCTGGATACCTGTCGAGTCCTTCAGTCCACTCATCGGCCGTCAGTGGCTCAGTGAAACATGTTCAGGCAGTGGAATGGAGATTATGCAGATTTGTCTCCTTGAATAACCCTGGAACAGGAGACGAGGGACTCTCTTCAATGGTGGTTGTCTCTGGATCATCTATCCCAGGGGACATGCTTTCGCAGACCTTCATAGGTGATTGTGACAACGGACGCCAGCCTTTTAGGATGGGGAGCAGTCTGGGGCTCTCTAAAGGCTCAGGGAGTATGGACTCAGGCATAACATAACGACAGTGGTTTACATCAATCATCAGGGAGGAACGAGGAGTTCCTTAGCGATGACCGAGGTAGCCAAGATAATCCGGTTGGCGGAGGCCCATTCTTGCCATCTGTCAGCGATCCACATCCCAGGGGTTGACAACTGGGAGGCGGACTTTCTGAGCAAGCAGACTTTTCATCCGGGAGAGGGGAACTCCATCCGGAAATATTCTCCAACCTGATTCTCAAATGGGGTCGGCCGGAGTTGGATCTCATGGCATCTTGTCAGAATGCCTAGCTCCCGAGATACAGGTCCAGGGATCCCCAGGTGGAACTAATAGATGCTTTGGCAGTTCCTTGGTCCTTCAGTCTAGCATATCTATTTCCCCCGTTTGCTCTTCTTCCTCGGTCATTGCTCGAATCATACAGGAGAAGGCATCAGTGATCCTCATCGCTCCTGCGTGGCCTTGCAGGATTTGGTATGCCGATCTGATGGACATGTCATCCCTTCCACCTTGGAAACTTCCATTGAGGAAGGACCTTCTCATTCAAGGGCCCTTCCTTCACCCAAATCTAGCTTCTCTAAAGCTGACTACTTGGAGATTGAACGCTTAATTCTATCCAAGCAGGGTTTCTCTGACTCGGTCATAGAGACCTTAATTCAAGCACGTAAGCCTGTAACTAGAAAGATTTACCATAAGATATGGCGTAAATATCTTTATTGATGTGAATCCAAGAGCTACTCATGGAGTAGAGTTAGGAATCCCAGAATTTTGACTTTTCTCCAAGAAGGTTTGGAGAAGGGTTGATCGACAAGTTCCCTAAAGGGTCAGATCTCTGCCTTATCTATTTTGTTACACAAACGTCTGGCAGATGTCCCAGATGTTCAATCTTTTTGTCAGGCCTGACAAAAAGATTAGGATCAGGCCTGTGTTCAAGCCAGTTACTCCTCCATGGAGTCTGAATTTAGTTCTTAAAGTTTTTCAAGGGGCTCCGTTTGAGCCTATGCATTCCTTAGATATTACATTGTTATCTTGGAAAGTTTTATTTCTTGTTGCTATTTCTTCAGCTCGAAGAGTGTCTGAGCTTTCAGCGTTGCTATACAATTCGCCTTATCTTATTTTCCATTCGGATAAGGTAGTTTTACATACTAAACTAGGGTTCTTTCCTAAGGTTGTTTCAGACAGGAACATTAATCAGGAGATTGTGTTTCCTTCGTTGTGTCCTAATCCTTCTTCTCAGAAGGAACATCTTCTGCACAATTTGGACGTAGTCCGTGCTTTTAAAGTTTTACTTACAAGCTACTAAATACTTTCGTCAGTCTTCTTCTCTGTTTATAATTTTCTCTGGAAAACGTAAGGCTCAGAAAGCTATGACTACCTCTCTTTATTTTTGGACAGCAGCCTCCTGAAAGAGTTACGGCTCATTCCACTAGGGCTGTTGCTTTTTCATGGGCATTTAAAAATGAAGCTTCTGTAGAACAGATTTGCAAGGCTGCAACTTGGTCCTCTCTTCACACTTTTTCTAAATTTTACAAATTTTGATACTTTTGCCTCGGCCGAGGCTGCTTTTGGGAGAAAGGTTCTTCAAGCAGTGGTGCCTTCCGTTTAGGTTCCCAGTCTTGTCCCTCCCTTATCATCCGTGTACTCTAGCTTTGGTATTGTATCCCACAAGTAAGGATGATGATCCGTGGACTCATTGTGTCTTTAAAAAGAAAAGAACATTTATGCTTGCCTGATAAATTTGTTTCTTTTTAGCCTGTTCTTTTAAAACAGGCTGTTATTTTTTGTAAACTTCAGACACCTCTGCACCTTGGCTTTTCCTTTCTCTTCCTAACTTTGGTCGAATGACTGGAGTGGGAGGGAAGGGAGGAGCTATTTAACAGCTCTGCTGTGGTGCTCTTTGCCTCCTCCTGCTGACCAGGAGGTGTAATCCCGCAAGTAAGAATGATGATCCATGGACTCATCGTGTCTAAAAAGAAACAAATTTATTAGGTAAGCATAAATTTTCTTTTTGAAGATGTGTAAATTGAATTTGATACAGAGCATATTTGAGATGTACTTGCAGAAATTAATAACTTTAAGATCCTGCAACCTATTTTATATGGCAGAATGCAACAGGTAGGCTGTATTGCCAGCAAGGTTGTATGCATTAATTATCTGTAAGACTAATACATTTAAATTAAGAGTTTTTAGTATAAGTAAATTGCTCCAAATTCAACCTTTATGTCCTTTCAAGTGAGTGACTTAACACAGCGATATACCACGTTAATTACTCCCTTTCCCTTTATATGTGTAATGCAGAAAGCTGTGACTTGCAGATGTCTTTGTGGTATAAACTGACAATTATTTCTGCTTTTTCTTCTTTCATAGTTGACAAAGAAACGGAGAGCAACAAAATACCAAAAAATGAGGAGAAAAATAAACCACCAACTAAGGTATTCCCCATGACTTGTCCTTGCACATCTAATATTAGTCCCCAGTAAACAGATTTCAGTGTTCTGTCTTCTGCTTTTTTACCACTTGACTTACACTTAGGTATCCAGAGTTTAGCAACTCCTTTTTTTTTTTTTCAGCCAAGGTGTTAAAGTAGTGTGCTGTGTGCAGAAAGTACAATATTATTTATATTACATATTAGATCTTACAGAGTTGCAAAATTGTTAGGTTATTACCATTAGTTGTATTTTTCTCTGTATCGGTACTTTGTTTTCAGATTGCTTCTATGGAAACCATAAGTGTGGGACAACACTTCCAGTTTTGTTATAAATTTAATGAGACTTATACACACACAAAATAATTTGTCTGACAAATGTGGAAAGAGGTGGGAAATAGCATTACCGAAACATTTTATATAAAACAGGCCTGTGATGACAGTGTCTTACTGTAACTTTGTGATTATACACAACCAGCACCTAAGCAGATGACTTTGGATAAGATGATGAATTATATAGGGTTAAACAAAAATGGTGGAGTTTAAATTTGATATCCTCCAGAAATGCATGTTTGTGTACAAGTAGATTCTTCAGTATTTTTTTCTATTGGCAGTGAGAGGCGACGAGAACATTCATAACCTATGGGAAATACTATTTCTGTATTGGTTGCCAGGAATGGTATTTGCTATAGGCTATGAATGTTCTTGCGGACTCTCGCTGCCAAGAATAAAATTAATTTATCAGGCAAGCTTACATTTTATTTTAATGACAAGGACACATTAACAAAAAAGTGGCTTTACCCTGCAGCGTAATATCCACTTAGAAAACAAAAATTGTAATGCATTTAAAAAAAAAAAAATGTATTTATTTATTTTTTTACGTAGGGAAAAAGAAACAAATTTTTGCTTTAATTATATAATATATATATATATATATATATATAACAGTTAAGGGGCAATTATGAACAGCTGAAAAAGTAGTTACCATTAGGTATGTGCATTCTTAACCTTAGTTAGGATCCGAATACAGAAGTATGCACTATTCAGCTCTTATCGGAGACAGATTGATTATTGTGCAAGATCAGCACTGTACAAATCTAGATATTAACGTAGTGATCTTGCACACAAATCAATCCGGCTCCGAAAAGAGCTAAATAGCGCATACTTCTGTATTCGGATCCGAATGCACGTCTAGTTACCATATTGTTGTTGGTTTTTTTTTTTGTTTGTTTTTTTTTAAACTGCCCTATTGAAGAAATGGGTGTCTTAGCGCAGTGGAAGATAACAATTAATGGATGGTTTAATTTTCATGAAGTTCTGTTTTTTACTAGGATTTTAATGATTATATATATATATATATATATATGGTAGGTGCATATATTATTGATGGTTGCTGCAAATAGTGCATTGTTTGTGATTTGCTTCTCTCTTAATTTGCAGCCATCTTTAAAAGATAAACCGTTTCCCATCCAAGTAGAGAATGGCGGCGCATCATTTGGGGTAAGTCTTTATTATTTATCAAACACGAGAAACCCTTGGTTAAGAACTGGCTGATGCATTTGTAAATATGAGAAGATGAGAAATAAATGGGAGACTGATGTATGGTATGAAATAAGCAGGGGAGGAACGAGAGAGTTTATTATTTATCACTCTGCTTGTGACAAGGCAGCATTTAACCATGCTTAAAATGTTATCCGGTAAGCATACATTTTTGTTTTCTTTCTAATGTCAGCGAGAGTCCACTAATTCACCCATTACTGTTGGGAATTTGTCAACAGCAACGAATGAATTTGTGGACTCTCACTGCCAGTAGAAGTGTTGGGGAATAGTTTTAGAATGCATGTTCTAAACAAAACCTCTATACATATAATTATATATTGAGCCCTAGGGGGCGGTGCCAGGAGATTTGCATGAGATTACACGTGTATTCTTTGTTGTGAATCCGTATATTTAATGGAAGTTGAATTCTCTTGTCTCTTCTAGTTTTCTTTCAATGTTAGCTCGCAAGAGTTAGAGGGAATCTACAGCTTGTACTTCCACCACTGTTTGCCCTCCAGTGGCTCCATCAGAGACCTGCACCCATTCAGCTTTGAAGTGAGTTGTATGTGCTTGTGCAGTTGTATAGTCCGTAAACCGTCTAAATTATATGCAATGTTTATGTATTCCTACAAATACGCAACAACCAAACATCATGTAGTGTCTGCACGGTTGTTTTATTTTGTATTTCACTAACAAATCTCTCTTCCTTATCTGCTCGCTCTCAATCCATCGTTGTCGTAAATATGTAGTATACTTAAATACTTAGAAAACAAAACACTCTAAAGAAGAAGCTGAAAGCATTTTTTCTCTTGTGCCCACAAGGATTATCCTGCATTTTATAGGGAACTTACCCTTAATTATATGTCTGCTCCCACCAAAGGGAAAGATAAAGTCCAGTAAGTCATTGCAATGCCAGATGTACTTTTCACCCTTCTGCGGGTACAATCTCACACCTCTAGTTGCCCACCTAGAAGGAACAGTCTAGCCACAAAATTCCATGCAATCCCCCCTTTTTTTAATATTAAAAAAGCAGACACTTTATTACAGGAAGGCCCTTCTCTTTTATCAAATTTAAAAGGATATGAACCCCCAATTTTTTTTCTTGATTCAGATAGTGAACAACTAAAAATAAACTCTATTATACAATAGGCACGTTTGGAGGAATATATGGCTGCAGTTTTACAAGAATGTTATACATTGTACAAACACATCTAGTGCTCAAAATTATTCTTGCAAAACTTCTCCTATATAGTTCACCAGATGCGCTCACACTACCTACCTAGGAATTCTCTGTAATAAATAATACCTTAAAGGGACAGTATACACTCATTTTCATATAACTACTATAAAGAATAAGATGCACAGATACTGATATAAAAATCCAGTATAAAACGGTTTAAAAACGTACTTAGAAGCTGTCAGTTTGGCTCCGTTGAAAAGGAAAGTCCACTGCAAGTGGGAAATAAGACCCCCCCCCCTTCTTTTGCATATGAAAAGACCCTTTACACAAACAGGAGCAAGCTGGAGAAGGTAGCTGACGGTATTCACATAAAACTTTGGGGCTTGGTTTGGAGTCTGCAAATTAGAGCAATGTTCTTTAAAAAAAAAAAGCAAAATTATACATTTAAAAAAAAACAAAAAAACTTTATGGGCTTTATAAATAGATCATCTACAAAACATTTATGCAAAGAAAAAATGAGTGTATAATGTCCCTTTAAGAACAAAGTACATTTGATAGAAGAAATTGGAAACGCTTTTATTTTCTCTATTTGAATCATGAATTATTTTTTTTGTGTGTTACATGTCCCTTTAATCTAAAAGAGGCTGCTCCCAGGGCAAGAGCTAATTATAGAAAAGTGTTTCTATTTATTCGACAGTTTAGTTACGTTCAGTACCACACTACAGATTTAAAGCCATTAAAGGGACACTAAACCCAAATTTTTTTTCTTTCATGATTCAGTTAGATCACCAATTTTAAGCAACTTTTTAAATTTACTCCTATTATACATTTTTCTTCATTCTCTTGCTATCTTTATTTGAAAAAGTTGGAATGAAAACTTAAAGGGACATTATACACTAGATTTTTCTTTGCATAAATGTTTTGTATATGATCCATTTATATAGCCTATACAGTTTTGTTTTGTTTTTTTTAGAAAGGGATAGTTTTGCTTATTTTTAAATAACATTGTTCTGATTTTCAGATTCCTAACCAAGCCCCAAAGTTTTAGTAGAATACCGACGTATACCTACTTCAGCTTGCTTCTGTTTGTGTAAAGGGTCTATAAGTAAAGGAAGGGGGAGGGGGGGGGAGTGTCTGCTATTTCCCACTTGCAGTGGGTGTTCCAGTAACCTTTTAAACAGAGCTAAACTGGAAGCTTCTAAGTAAGTTTTTTTTAAAACGGTTTTATACTGGATTTTTATATCAGTATCTGTGCATCTTATTCTTTATAGTAGTGTCTATTACATGCAGTTATATAAAAATTGATGTAAACAGTCCCTTTAAGAGCCGGATCATTTTTGGTTCAGTACCTGAATAGAGCTTGCTGATTGGTGGCTAAATATATTCAACAATCAACAAGCGCTACTCCAGGTGCTGAACCAAAAATGGTCTGGCTCCTTAGCGTATTTCTTTTTCAAATAAAGATAGCAAGAGAACGAAGAAAAAATTGATTATAGGAGTAAAATAGAAAGTTGATGAAAATCTCTGCTCTATCTGAATCGCGAAAGAAAAAATGTGGGTTTAGTGTCCCTTTAAGTGATCTGGCATATAATAATACATAAAAACTCAAATCCCCTGATCTGGCTTTTCCTTCTTCCAACTTTGAGTCCTGCATTATATTTAGTTTGCTTTGTATGTCAGTAGCTTGTTTTGTTTAATCACTTGTAGATCGAAATCAAAGAGAGGAATGAGGAGAGTTTTCTATCGGCAGATGAGATGCCACTGCCCAAGTTGTACATCTCAATGGCGCTTTTCTTCTTCCTGTCCGGCCTCGTCTGGGTTCACATCCTCAGGAAACGCAGGTGTACCATTAATTGCCATAAATAATTTAACTGTAACTATGCTGTAGCACTAGCAACGCATTTCACCAAGCTCATCATTGTTGGTGGCCAAAAAGTGGTCATTTTAATATGTATTATAGGCTTTTTAAAAAAAACATATATTGCTATGCTGAAAAAATGAAATTTTTTTCTATGCGTTTGCTTGTGGGGCATGTCAGTCCACCGAGGTGCTGGAGTTGTCCTAATCAGCCACTGAGCTTCTAGCTTTTCACCGACATGGACCTTAAGTTAGTTTAAGAGAAAACCAAACCACCTAACCTTTTTTATGCACCCTGTCGAGTGCTCCTCACTGGCCTGCATTGCCAGCTCCCTGTGGCAATTGAGATTATATATATATATATATATATATTTATTGTCTATCTCTTCATGTAAGGGCACTCGCAGGTATTACATTCTTACACATTTTAAAGATTTACTAATAAAGTTTAAGAATTTTATAATACCTGCGGGTGCCCTTACATGAAGAGATTATTCTGTATGATGCATTTTTCTGGATTGCACCCGGGTTATGTGACGGTGATAGCGGTGGAGTGCTTGGCAACAGATGGAGATTTGCATCCTACTAAACTGTACCTTCTCTTAGTATACATAGTACATTTCACTATACACAGTATTCATCTTGTAACTAATAGATATATTGTATTATTCATAAGGTATATATCTAGAGCGTTTATTACATAAAGAAGCTCAAATATTTATGGTTTGTATCGTGTTCTCCTATTTGTAAAACTTGTCCTCTAGCTATATTTACTATCCGAAAATACTAATAATACAAATAATACTGATAGTAGTCATCATCACTAGCTCGTCACCCTGCTCGTGACTATCAATATATCAGATTATATTTATTTGCCAGCTACATTCTGCTACTATGAAAAGGCTGTCTGACTTAAATATGTTGCATATACCATCTGCCATCTATTTCTATCCCCCCCCATACTCACTGTTGGAAGAAATGGATTAGCACATTACATTCAGTGCAAAATTCTTGAAAGCATAACTTTTTTTTGCATTTTGTACGTTCATCATAGTGGTCCTTACACATGACCTAAGTATGTGATACAGCTATATCATCTGAATTTTATGGTCCTTACAGCTGACCTATGTATGTAACGCAGCTCTAATAACTGATTATCACTAACACTCCGGATCTATTTTTAAAAAGGGGAGAGTTTACCATCACTTTAAGGGGGCAAGTGAAGTAGAGATGGGTTACCATTCTGAGAATTTCTATTGAGGAAGAGAATATATATGTAGGTAGTGTGTTCACATAGTGATGATGTTTCTCTAACAAATGTATGGGGTAGAATGGAGCAGGTAAGGAGCAGTCGGTCTGGGCTTTTACTAAAGTGACAATTAAAATATTTCTATTCTAAAAATGAAAGGTCACTGTTTTTACAATATCAAAAATATTTTGTATGAGAAAGGGTTAAGATAAAGCGGTTTAAATTGATTTTTAAACAAACATGAAGTGCACAACCGGTCGGTGTGATACTGCTGTAATTAAGCAACGTCAGCCATTTTGTCTCTCCCGGTGAGTACATAACAGCATCAATTTCAGAGAGGACTGTTGGAACATTTGGTTGTTATTTGAAACAGACAGTGGAAGCAGAGGAGTGTGGTTGTAACTGCTGTGTGCTATTTATGTTACCTGCAAACTTCATTAACGTGTATCTTCATAAATGTCTTCTATAAAGAAACATTACAGTGGCGAAGAGGATGGGATATCAACATTAAATGAGTTTTTATACACAGGAGCAATGTAACGTATAGAGGAGCAACAGTACAGTGAGTACTTATGCTGTTAACTCCTGGTAATGTAACGTATAGAGGAGCGTGAGTACTTATACTGTTAACTCTGGGAAATGTAAAGCATAGAGGAGCAACAGCACAGTGAGTACTTATGCTGTTAACTCTGGGAAATGTAAAGCATAGAGGAGCAACAGTACAGTGAGTACTTATGGGTAATGTAACGTATAGAGGAACAACAGTACAGTGAGTACTTATACAGTTAACTCTGGGTAATGTAACGTATAGAGGAGCAACAGTACAGTGAGTACTTATACAGTTAACTCTGGGAAATGTAAAGCATAGAGGAGCAACAGTACAGTGAGTACTTATACTGTTAACTCTGGGAAATGTAAAGCATAGAGGAGCAACAGTACTGTGAGTACTTATACTGTTAACTCTGGGTAATGTAACGTATAGAGGAGCAACAGTACTGTGAGTACTTATACTGTTAACTCTGGGTAATGTAACGTATAGAGGAGCAACAGTACAGTGAGTACTTATACTGTTAACTCTGGGAAATGTAAAGCATAGAGGAGCAACAGTACAGTGAGTACTTACACTGTTAACTCTGGGAAATGTAAAGCATAGCGGAGCAACAGTACAGTGAGTACTTATACTGTTAACTCTGGGAAATGTAAAGCATAGAGGAGCAACAGTACTGTGAGTACTTATACTGTTAACTCTGGGTAATGTAACGTATAGAGGAGCAACAGTACAGTGAGTACTTATACAGTTAACTCTGGGTAATGTAACGTATAGAGGAGCAACAGTACAGTGAGTACTTATACTGTTAACTCTGGGAAATGTAAAGCATAGAGGAGCAACAGTACTGTGAGTACTTATACTGTTAACTCTGGGTAATGTAACATATAGAGGAGCAACAGTACAGTGAGTACTTATACAGTTAACTCTGGGAAATGTAAAGCATAGAGGAGCAACAGTACAGTGAGTACTTATACAGTTAACTCTGGGAAATGTAAAGCATAGAGGAGCAACAGTACAGTGAGTACTTACACAGTTAAATCTGGGAAATGTAAAGCATAGAGGAGCAACAGTACAGTGAGTACTTACACAGTTAAATCTGGGAAATGTAAAGCATAGAGGAACAACAGTACAGTGAGTACTTATACAGTTAACTCTGGGAAATGTAAAGCATAGAGGAGCAACAGTACAGTGAGTACTTATACAGTTAACTCTGGGAAATGTAAAGCATAGAGGAGCAACAGTACAGTGAGTACTTACACAGTTAAATCTGGGAAATGTAAAGCATAGAGGAGCAACAGTACAGTGAGTACTTATACAGTTAAATCTGGGAAATGTAACGTATAGAGGAGCAACAGTACAGTGAGTACTTATACAGTTAACTCTGGGAAATGTAAAGCATAGAGGAGCAACAGTACAGTGAGTACTTACACAGTTAAATCTGGGAAATGTAAAGCATAGAGGAGCAACAGTACAGTGAGTACTTACACAGTTAAATCTGGGAAATGTAAAGCATAGAGGAACAACAGTACAGTGAGTACTTATACAGTTAAATCTGGGAAATGTAAAGCATAGAGGAGCAACAGTACTGTGAGTACTTATACTGTTAACTCTGAGAAATGTAAAGCATAGAGGAGCAACAGCACAGTGAGTACATATACAGTTAACTCTGGGAGATGTAATGTAAAGAGGAGCAACAGTACAGTGAGTACTTATACTGTTAACTCTGAGAAATGTAAAGCATAGAGGAGCAACAGCACAGTGAGTACTAATACAGTTAACTCTGGGAAATGTAAAGCATAGAGGAGCAACAGCACAGTGAGTACTTATACTGTTAACTCTGGGAAATGAAATGTATAGAGGAGCAACAGCACAGTGAGTACTTATACTGTTAAAGGTACAGTCTAGTCATAATTAAACTTTCATGATTCCAATTGGGCATGGAATTTTAAATAACTTTATAATTTACCTTTTATCATTTAATTTGATTTGCTCTCTTGGTGTTCTTTGTGGAAAGATAAACCTAGGTAGGCTCATATATTTATTTCTAAGCCATTGAACTGTCTCTGCATTTGGACAGTTTTTGACAGTTAGACACTGCTAGTTCATATGTGTTATAAATATACCATTGTGCTCACTCCAGTGGAACTATTTAAGAGTCCGCACTGATTGGCTAAAATGCAAGTCTGTTAAATGATCTAAGATATGGGGGCAGTCTGCAGAGGCTTAGAAACAAGGTAACCACAGAGGTAAAAAGTGTAGATATTCACAAGGGTTGGTTATGCAAAACTGGGGAATGGTTAATAAAGGAAGAATCTATCTTATTAAACAATACAAATTCTGGAGTAGACTGTCCCTTTAATGTAAAGTATAAGGGAAAGTGTCACTTCAAGTGATAATTGTGTGCGTTACAGCACACACAGCAATAATCAGACTGAAGCAGACAGACAGCCAGAACACAGTTTACTTGTTTTGTAAAGGGAACAAAACAACCATAGTACAATAAATAAACTATTGTGCTGACAGTAAAAAGCAGACATCCACAAAGTTAGCCCTCCAGAGGTTTGGGAACTACATTTCCCATGATGCTCAGCCAGCATATCAGAGTATGGCACTGATAGGCAGACTGTCAGAATCTGACGGAGACATCATGTCCTGGGTATCCTGGACTGAACGTCTAGAACAGTATCTCTCTGCCTCAAATGAAAAGAGATGTTGTGAGGGAAGAAATACTTCAAACAGCGTTAGTGACAGAAAAAAGTATCCGGAAACAATAGATTCAGAAATAAATCCAGCTGTTACTGATGTGGGACTACAGATTACAATGCAAGATCCTGCAGATTTATGGAACAAGTGTATCATAACTGGGGGAAGATTGGACACCTCAAGAGGATCCGCAAAGGTAGCGGGAAACATCCGCAAAGGTAGCGGGAAACACAAGCAAAGAAAAGTCAGTGTGAGGGTCGACTGCATAGAATCTCTGTACATTAATTAATTAAGCGCTAGACCAAGTGAAATGTCAAAGTAGGATTAATAGGCGAATGGAGAGCCGGTCAAGTACTCACCATGAAGGGACGGGGAAGCTATGGTGAGCAAGTGTTTAATGGATCAGCTTGAATAGCGTGGCAGTAGCTGCAATCAGTGGGAAGTTGTGCTTTACCTGCTTCTGCGATAAAGGCAAATTTAACCTTTAAGAGGTATTTTGCTGTTGGTTTCCCCTCTGTGTGCACGCCAGAGTATCCTGTTTTTGTTTTTTTTATAACGTTTCAAACTGGTGTACAGACAGAATCAAAATGGGTTGCATTTCACTTTCCGATTATTTGTACATACAATATAGCAGTGGTGTTATAAAATTCACGTTACAGTATGATGCAAAATATGAGAGGGGTGCTTTTCATCAGCAGCTCCTCATTACTAGCTATAGGAAACAAAATCATGATGAATAGGAGGGGAGAGAGAATGAATGAAGGAATAATCTCTCCCTCCTCCTAATCAAGGCTTCTAAGTCTCTCTTTTTTTTTTTTTTTTCTTTTTTTTATATATATATATATATATTTCTTTATTGGAAGTTATTGAACAAACACAGAAGGAAAATCCTATCATACTGTATATCAGTACAAAAGGGTGGATACATAGCATAAAACACAGTAACCGAAAATATCTGGGATAACATCAGATCAAATCCACTCGGGTCAAGGTTATTAGTCCCACCTTTCAAAAACAAAGTCCATATGGACGGTTATTATCCATAACATTGGTCAGAAGAGCTCAGACTAGAGGACAATCCCCTCCATCATGAGCATTACCAGCAAAGACATTTACGTTTTAATAGTAATATAGCATAAAATATAACTTGCTTATATTTTACTAATCATGTCATATTGTTCATCATATGGAAATATTCTATCACTGAGTCTATTGTTTTATATGAAAATTCCTAAATTACCGATAATATGAAATTCAACCAAGAAACATATTTTGGTTACTTATTCATAATCTTTCACTTCACCTCTTCTAAGTCTCTTACTCGTTTATTGGACATATTTCTTTGTTACTTTCAGGTGTGGGTTCTATGGTTATATATACTATGGGGGGGGGTGTAGTTAGAGGGGAGGGTGTAGTATACAAGGGGAGGGATTGCTCAGGAGTATCAGGGCCTGTGATTAGGCTAATGACCTAGGTAAGATCCTTTTTATGCATTAATTAGATGGAAGAAGGGAGAAAGGGAATGGTTTGTGTGAGGAGTGGAATAGGTAGGGGGTGTCGCCTAAGGTTGCAAAATGGGCTTAATTGGATTGTCTTATTAGAGCCTAATGGTTTGTAGGACTCGCTTCAGTGGGTCTATTCTGGATTAGTAGTATCCTGTTTTTAACGCATTACCTGGAATACTACAAACTGCAATCCTGTTTGTTTTCCTTTTACCAACACCCCACAAGCCAGAAAGGGAAATCCATATCTGGGACCGTGCTTTCGCACTTATGTACTCCTTTAATCTCTAGGCATTTGGGAACTTTGCCACTGAAGTGAACTGAAGGGACACTTTTTCATATACTTGTATATGTTTTATTATAGTGGTGTATTAGGCATGTCTAAGCAGACATTGATTGTTGGACGATATGCTCATTACTGGTCTAGATAATAAAGAGCATAAAGAAAATGTAGAAAAAGTCTTAGAGAGGTAACAGGACAATAGCCGAAAGGTTAACTTACAGAGATGTAAATTTATGCAGCAAAAGTTAGACTTTTGTGCTCACATGGTCGATGCCCCTGGTATACATGCAACAGAAGATAAAGTGAAAGCCCCTGCACCAACTGTTACTCAATTGCTCTCTTATTTGGGTCTATTAATTACTATCACAAAATGTTACCTAATCTTGCAAGTACGCTGTATCTCCTACATCATTTATTGGAGTCAAATACAAAATGGAAATGGACTCATTCATGCCAACGGGTATTTGAGGAATCTAAAAGCAACATTTTTGCATCACAAATGTTGGTATAGTATGACATTGCTCACTTAGTACACTGTGTTGTCGGCACCTAATGTCTTTGTGTGTATTATGAACAATGTGAAATAGTACGTTTATAAAAATAACGTAAAAATGATATTTCATCAATATCCCACTTTCCAGATACGGATGTATAGATACTGGTCATAAGGGAGCCTTACTTGAGGTTTCCTTCATTAGGGATATAAACATGAAGCGCAGATCTTCAGTGTTCCTCAATTGCTTGGTTTACCCGCATACCTCGCTCCCCTCTTATGGTACACCTCCTCGAATGACGTCACCAATGCTCCGTTTTAGTACACTCTCTCCGGATGTATTTTAGGGCTGGTGCCTGAGTCCGTACTCAACTCTTTTCCTAAACAGAAGTTCTATTCAACACAATTTATTAAGGAGCACCGTGACCAATGATATAACTTATCTTTTATTCAAAATAGCATTCTAAAATAGTAACAGCAACAACAAAATTTAGAGTTGATGCGTTTATAATAAAAACTACGTTTTATCTTTGGTCATGGTGCTCCTTGATAATTGTGTTGAATATAACTACATTATGACCTTCACAAACCATTGACATAGGGTGAAGCATCACAATCCAATGGTATTAGAGCAGTGCTTTCCCATATCATGGAGGACAGGTCAGAGACGCTAGTAGTTTTTGCCTCCTAAACACTGACCAAGGCGTAGAAAAACTACTCACAAATTGATGATAAAGAGGTTCTTCCTTTAGTATGGGCTATCGAGAACTACTCTCTACTTATATAGAAGATAATTTTTTTATTGTAACGGACCACTAACCTTTTTATTCCAAATTTTCAATTCAGACTAAGGAATTTATATAAAACTATAAAGTCGCATCCTCATATATTTGTAACTTTTAGTTATCTATGTGAAATAGTCAATGGGTGTACAGAGTGAACATAAAGTAATTGTGTTAAATGGGAAATAAAGACAAGGCTGAACAAAACGAGACGCCATTAGTACCAGAAACAAACATTTGAAATGGTGTATGGTTTTATGCAGGTACAAGTGGCTCTCAAGATAAGGAAGTTGCACCTTGCCCTTCCAAACGATACAGAAAGCTCAACACTGTTGTCTACATAGTTTACTCCATCCAAGAGCACAAATATCTCTACATCGATTCATCCTGTCCAAAAAAGGAACCCACCAGATAGACTGCAATTGCAGGAGCAAATAGGGGACTATAATCTACAAATAGCTTTTTGTTTTACATATTTCTTTTTGTTGTTCTTAAAACTTTATTTTATTGGGGCAGGAGAGGAGGTGATGTAAGAAAGCAACGGCACCCAGTTTGGAACTCCATGTGAGTATATAACGGAATATATTTCAGAGAGGATTTTAACATTTGGGAGTTATTCGAAACAGATAGTGGAAGCAGAGGAGTGTGGTTTTAACAGTAAAAGAAACTACACTGCCGCTCCAAGCGCACCGTAATAGTCCCGGCTCCAAGCACCTGGTGATGACGTCATCCGCCGATAGTGTGTTCTCATAGGTAGGGTGCTAGCCGCAAAGGCAGTAAAATAAACTGCAGCATCACAGTGTAAAATGGAGATATCGGCTGCACATCAGTGGATGATTTAAAAACAAAGTTTTATTGAAACATATTAAAAATATTAACAGGCATGGAGCATTGAAAAAAGAAAACAAGGATTGAGTCCTTATGGAGGTGCGCACATGTGACAAACAGAACACAATGGAAGGAAAACAGTCTCGGGGAAAGCAAGGTATTCCCCACCGCAGGTGACCCAATCTGACGGCAGCACTCCCAGAGAAAGGATGATGGTAGATATCTGTAAGGACAGAAGAAAAAAAGAGGCGCCTTATGGGACAGTATCGTGGTGTCGCTAGGGTGCAAGAAACGACGGGCAGCACACACAGATGGCAAGATACTCACAAGTGAGATGGCATATGCATATGCCAAACTAGACAGGACGGAACCTTAGTCGTCCGCCAGACGATCCAATAGGAAGAAGGCTCTAACACTCCAACGGTCCAATCCGCAACGGCGGAAGTATACCAACGTCAGAGACCCACAATGTTTATGGGAAGATTAACGGCTCAGAGTCTTAGGTTTAAAAGGCAGGATACCGCACCCAACATAATTTCAGAATGATGGTCAGCGAGAGCGGGGGTATCATAGGAGAGAGTTTTATTTTAAAAAAGGTTATTATTAAAACAGTTTAAAATACAGCAACGCGTTTCTCGACCTTCCGGTCGTTTCATCAGCAGCCTGATGAAACGACCGGAAGGTCGAGAAACGCGTTGCTGTATTTTAAACTGTTTTAATAATAACCTTTTTTAAAATAAAACTCTCTCCTATGATACCCCCGCTCTCGCTGACCATCATTCTGAAATTATGTTGGGTGCGGTATCCTGCCTTTTAAACCTAAGACTCTGAGCCGTTAATCTTCCCATAAACATTGTGGGTCTCTGACGTTGGTATACTTCCGCCGTTGCGGATTGGACCGTTGGAGTGTTAGAGCCTTCTTCCTATTGGATCGTCTGGCGGACGACTAAGGTTCCGTCCTGTCTAGTTTGGCATACGCATATGCCATCTCACTTGTGAGTATCTTGCCATCTGTGTGTGCTGCCCGTCGTTTCTTGCACCCTAGCGACACCACGATACTGTCCCATAAGGCGCCTCTTTTTTTCTTCTGTCCTTACAGATATCTACCATGGAGCATTGAAAGACTGCCGCGTTTCGCGCCTGCTAGTGGCACTTAATCATAGACTGTGTGGTTTTAACAGCTGTATACTATTTCTATTACCTGCTTACTTCGTTAAAGTGTATCTTCAGAAGCTTCTTCTAGTGTGTTCTACATTACAGGTACAAACTCACTGGCTGATTATGAAAACCTCAGTTCTATTGGTAACGGCAACATGCTCTACAAACATGTATATATTAAAATGATGCAGCAAAAAACCCCAAAACATTTAATGTCCCTTTTTTAATGAAAAAAATATATTCACACCCCTATCCAGAAACTTAGTAGAAGAGTATTGTTACCTTTTACATACAACTGTGCAAGTAGATGCTTTAGGATCTAGTTTTAGAATTATCCCTGCCGGAGGAGCAGCGGTATGTAATCTTTATGTTTTTATTTCCAGCCAGGGTAAAGCTAAAGCTACAACTGTTTTGATCTGGGCATTGCTGGTAGCTGGTATATATTTCTATGTGCATTAAATAGCAGCTGCTTTGCAAACTGTATGCGCAGAATTGTAGTGATTCTGCAGGTGAGACGATATACCAATGTCTTATTAACTGATCTGTCTTTACTCGTAGGAGTGAGGTGTTTAAGATCCATTGGCTGATGGCTGCATTACCCTTTACAAAATCCCTGTCTCTGGTCTTCCACTCGGTACGTATTCTATTGCTAAAGGAAAATACAGGTATTATGACCACGCAATAATAAACGGCTGTAACACATTTGAACTTTTTAAAAAATTTTTTAAAGAAGTTTTATTTGGTTTTAAAATTAAAAGTAACACTTGGGGACACGCAGGACCCCTGTTCAAACAGACACATACAAAAGGATCGGACACGCAGGTCCGGTTACAATTGCTATCAAGACATTAATACATCATAAGTAAATTACAAGGATTTGTGGTGAAAATAATTCACCTAGGTTGAAACCTGATGTGGGCTCTGAATATGGGGGGGGGGGAGGTGATGCGTATAAATTAAATTTAGTGCTCTAAAAAGCAAAGTCAGTACAGGTTGCTTTAAGATATATTAATGGATTAGACCGCATACACGGAGGAGCAGATTCTGCAAACCTACTAGTTAACCAAAGTAGTAAGTGATCGCTTTAAATAAGAAGCAAGACTATTAGGTAATGTCAGGGCTAGCTGTAGGTGATAACTGCTTAGGAACGATATATAACAATTCTATAGTTAATGGATAACCATAAGGTATCATATGTGGGGAAAGTAACCAGAGGCTCCTAGATCAAGGAATTGTGTACTTCAGGAGGAGAAGAATATATTCCGGTGATACATAACATCATGTCAATCTCTCGGTGCTCCATTAATATAAGCCAGAAGAGTGACCGTAAATTGGAAGGTCACTAAAGAGACTTAGAGGCCTATTTAACAACGGTCTTGCGGACCTGATCCGACAGTGCGGATGAGGTTCGCAAGACCTCGCTGAATGCGGAGAGCAATACGCTCTCCGTATTCAGCATTGCAAAAGCAGCTCACAAGAGCTGCTGGTGCAATACCTGCCCCCTGCAGACTCGCAGCCAATCGGCCGCCAGCAGGGAAGTGTCAATCAACCCGATCGTAGTCGATCGGGTTGAATTGTGGCGATTCTTGTCCGTCTGCTCAGAGCAGGCAGACAGGGTTATGGAGCAGTGGTCTTTAGACCGCTGCTTCATAACTGCTGTTTCTGCCGAGTCTGAAGACTCGCCAGAAACACGGGCCCACAAGCTCCATACGGAGCTTGATAAATGGGCCTCTTAGGGTGAACTGACACACAAAGTAGCTGGTAGTCAAAAGTGTTACTTCCTTTACACGTTGTATCTAGCACTCGCTGAACCTAGCACTCACTGAACCTAGCACTCGCTGAACCTAGCACACACTGTACCTAGCACGCGCTGAACCTAGTACACACTGTATCTAGCACACGCTGTATCTAGCACTCGCTGAACCTAGTACACACTGTATCTAGCACACGCTGTATCTAGCACACGCTGTATCTAGCACTCGCTGAACCTAGTACACACTGTATCTAGTACACACTGAACCTAGCACACACTGTATCTAGCAGTCGCTGAACCTAGTACACACTGTATCTAGCACACACTGTACCTAGCACTTGCTGAACCTAGTACACACTGTATTTAGTACACACTGTATCTAGCACTCGCTGAACCTAGTACACACTGAACCTAGCACACACTGTATCTAGCACACGCTGTATCTAGCACTCACTGAACCTAGTACACACTGTATCTAGTACACACTGAACCTAGCACACACTGTATCTAGCACTCGCTGAACCTAGTACACACTGTATCTAGCACACACTGTACCTAGCACTCGCTGAACCTAGTTCACACTATATCTAGCACACACTGTACCTAGCACTCGCTGAACCTAGTACACACTGTATCTAGCACACACTGTACCTAGCACTCGCTGAATCTAGCACACACTGTACCTAGCACTCGCTGAATCTAGCACACACTGTACCTAGCACTCGCTGAACCTAGCACACACTGTACCTAGCACTGGCTGAACCTAGTACACACTGTATCTAGCACTCGCTGAACCTAGTACACACTGTATCTAGCACACACTGTACCTAGCACTGGCTGAACCTAGTACACACTGTATCTAGCACACACTGTATCTAGCACTCGCTGAACCTAGTACACACTGTATCTAGCACTCGCTGAACCTAGTACACACTGTACCTAGCACTCGCTGAACCTAGTACACACTGTACCTAGCACACACTGTACCTAGCACTCGCTGAACCTAGTACAAACTTTATCTAGCACACACTGTACCTAGCACTCGCTGAACCTAGTACACACTGTATCTAGCACACACTGTACCTAGCACTCGCTGAACCTAGTACACACTGTATCTAGCACTCGCTGAACCTAGTACACACTGTACCTAGCACACACTGTACCTAGCACTCGCTGAACCTAGTAAACACAGTAACTAGCACACACTGTACCTAGCACTCGCTGAACCTAGTAAACACAGTAACTAGCACACACTGAACCTAGCACACACTGAACCTAGCACACACTGTATCTAGCACACACTGTATCTAGCACACACTGTACCTAGCACTCGCTGAACCTAGTACACACTGTATCTAGCACACACTGTACCTAGCACTCGCTGAACCTAGCACACACTGTATCTAGCACACACTGTACCTAGCACTCGCTGAACCTAGTAAACACAGTAACTAGCACACACTGTACCTAGCACTCGCTGAACCTAGTAAACACAGTAACTAGCACACACTGAACCTAGCACACACTGAACCTAGCACACACTGTATCTAGTACACACTGTATCTAGCACACACTGTACCTAGCACTCGCTGAACCTAGTTCACACTATATCTAGCACACACTGTACCTAGCACTCGCTGAACCTAGTACACACTGTATCTAGCACACACTGTACCTAGCACTCGCTGAATCTAGCACACACTGTACCTAGCACTCGCTGAATCTAGCACACACTGTACCTAGCACTCGCTGAACCTAGTACACACTGTATCTAGCACACACTGTACCTAGCACTGGCTGAACCTAGTACACACTGTATCTAGCACTCGCTGAACCTAGTACACACTGTATCTAGCACACACTGTACCTAGCACTGGCTGAACCTAGTACACACTGTATCTAGCACACACTGTATCTAGCACTCGCTGAACCTAGTACACACTGTATCTAGCACTCGCTGAACCTAGTACACACTGTACCTAGCACTCGCTGAACCTAGTACACACTGTACCTAGCACACACTGTACCTAGCACTCGCTGAACCTAGTACAAACTTTATCTAGCACACACTGTACCTAGCACTCGCTGAACCTAGTACACACTGTATCTAGCACACACTGTACCTAGCACTCGCTGAACCTAGTACACACTGTATCTAGCACTCGCTGAACCTAGTACACACTGTACCTAGCACACACTGTACCTAGCACTCGCTGAACCTAGTAAACACAGTAACTAGCACACACTGTACCTAGCACTCGCTGAACCTAGTAAACACAGTAACTAGCACACACTGAACCTAGCACACACTGAACCTAGCACACACTGTATCTAGCACACACTGTATCTAGCACACACTGTACCTAGCACTCGCTGAACCTAGTACACACTGTATCTAGCACACACTGTACCTAGCACTCGCTGAACCTAGCACACACTGTATCTAGCACACACTGTACCTAGCACTCGCTGAACCTAGTAAACACAGTAACTAGCACACACTGTACCTAGCACTCGCTGAACCTAGTAAACACAGTAACTAGCACACACTGAACCTAGCACACACTGAACCTAGCACACACTGTATCTAGCACACACTGTATCTAGCACACACTGTACCTAGCACTCGCTGAACCTAGTACACACTGTATCTAGCACACACTGTACCTAGCACTCGCTGAACCTAGCACACACTGTACCTAGCACACGCTGTACCTAGCACACGCTGTACCTAGCACACGCTGTACCTAGCACACGCTGTACCTAGCACACGCTGTACCTAGCACACGCTGTACCTAGCACACGCTGTACCTAGCACACGCTGTACCTAGCCCACTCACTATACCTAGCACTCGCTGAACCTAGTACACACTGTACCCAATGCACGTACTGTACCCAGCGCACACACACTACCAAGCACCCACTGTACTTAGCACCCACTGCTCCTGGCACCCACTGTACTGTACCTAGCACACGCAGTACCTAGCACACCACATTTGAACATTTTATAATTGCACAAATAGTTGTCCATTAAACGTTATGCACATTGTTGAGGCTGCTTAGGAGCTGAAATGCATAACGACTCTTAAACCGGACACAGATGGTGATTGGCTGCCACATACATTCCTATTGTATCCTACCTGAGTTGCTATGCATTGCAGCTCCTGAAAAAAACTTATCTATGGTGCCAATTACGAATCAAGTGGCTAATTTGCTTCAGAACACACTTGAAATTCAGGAGCCAGTATTAAAACTCAAGCGCTTATGATTTACTAGACCCATTGCTGGCGATTAATTGTATGAAAAACACACGTTTGCATTTTTCAAGCCTCTGGCAGACATTGGGCTAATTTGTGTCAAAACATTTTTCATGTGTGCGCTGGTGAAATCTATTGTAAGCAATGGGGGGGAATAGAGCCAGGACAGCAGCGCACACAGAGAAAATACCTACATGTGATCACCGCAACAACAATTACATATAACTGAAGCCTAAAAGAAGAAATTGCTCACATTTCATAACAAATCTGATTAAATAACAAACGCTCATGTGGTTTGCAAGCAAATGTACTAGCTTTTACATTCCAGAAAAGAATCAGTTTGAGGTATAAATAGTCTTTTTAAAACATGGAAATGATGGTCCTGAGGCCAGTAACCTAAATGCTTTATTAGTTTAAAGGGTTATTGCAATCAGTCTGAGCTTGTTTAGTGAGAGAAGATGTGTTTCTGCTCATCTCAATACTGTTGCACTGTTTTCACTATGATATTTTTACTGTCCTTTTGAAGTGTGACGTTTTACTTTACACTGACTACTTATATAAAGGGACACTGAACCCAATTTTTTTCGTAATTCAGATAGAGCATGCAATTTTAAGCAACTTTCTAATTGACTCCTATTATCAATTTTTCTTCGTTCTCTTGCTATCTTTATTTGAAAAAAGGCATCTTAGGTAAGGAGCCAGACAATTTTTGGTTCAGACACTGGACAGCACTTGTTTATTGGTGGGTGAATTTATCCACCAATGGACAAGAACAACCCAGGTTGTTCACCAAAAATGGGCCGGCATCTAAACTAACATTCTTGCTTTTCAAGATAAGAGAATTAATAAAATTTGATAATAGGAGTAAATTAGAAAGTTGCTAAAAATTGCTGCTCTATCTGAATCACGAAAAAGAAAAAATTTGGGTTCAGTGTCCCTTTTAATATTCATTTTAATCTTATTAATAAAGGGCTAGATTACAAGTGGAGCGCTAATTCAACGTGTGCCTGTAAACGCGCAAATTCGCCCATTTTCGAGCCCACTTTAAATAACCAGCCATTATGAGTGGCTGGTTAATACTACAGCAAGCTCACAGTAGCAATTTTGCTCCGAAAATTAACCAGAGGTCAGACCTCTGGTTAATTTAAAAAATGTCCCCCTATTGCCCCCGAAATAAAGTGTATTGTTTATTTAAATAATTATGAGCATCTTTAATTTTTTTTTCTTTACTAACTGCATATAGCAGTTATAAGGGGATAAAGTGTGCTGGTGTGGGGTGTTAGAGAAAATAAAACACCACTGAAAAGTGCCTTTACATTGCGCTCTATGGGGACTGTGTGTTTACTGTAAATATATATGTATATGCTTATATACACTTATGTACTTATATATACACTTATAAACTTACTTAAAATAACATTGTCAGAATTGTAATTTATTGATCTTCTACTGAACTTTCAAGTTAAAGCGACAGTATACACCAATTTTCATATAACTGCATATAATAGACACTACATAAAGATACACAGATACTGATATACAAAACCTGTATAAAACCTTTTAAAAACGTACTTAGAAGCTCCCAGTTTAGCACTGTTGATGGGGTTAGGCTGGGACACCTACTGAAAGGGGCTGGGAAAGCAGAAAGAGCAGACACACTCCCCCTTTCCTGCATTTAATTAGACAGATTACACAAACAATAGCAGCACTAATCTTTAGACCTGGGTCTACATCTGATACTTTGGGCTTGGTTAGGAGTCAGAAAATCAGCACAATGAGATTAAAAAATAAGCAAAACTATAGATAGTTACAAAAAACATCCCCAGATGGGCTATATAAATGGATCATCTACAAAACCTTTATGCAAAGAAAAATCTAGTGTACAATGTTCCTTTAACATACTGAAATATTCTAAACAAAATGACAATTGGTCCCAGATACAATCAGAGAAAGATATTGCATACAAAAAAAGCAGGATTAAACCCACGTTACTTATTACTTAGTATAGCCTTACGCATGTCTCATCAAGTCTACACATATTACATGTTACTTATTACTTAGGGTAACCTTATGTAAGTCCCATCAAGTCTACACATATTACTGTTACTTATTACTTAGTATAGCCTTATGCTTGTCCCATCAAGTCTACACATATTACATGTTACTTATTACTTAGTATAGCCTTATGCATGTCCTATCAAGTCTACACATATTACATGTTACTTATTACTTAGTATAACCTTATGTATGTCCCATCAAGTCTACACATATTACATGTTACTTATTACTTAGTATAGCCTTATGTATGTCCCATCAAGTCTACACATATTACATGTTACTTATTACTTAGGATAGCCTTATGCATGTCCTATCAAGTCTACACATATTACATGTTACTTATTACTTAGTATAACCTTATGCATGTCCCATCAAGTATTCACATATTACATGTTACTTATTACTTAGTATAGCCTTATGCATGTCCCATCAAGTCTACACATATTACATGTTACTTAATACTTAGTATAGCCTTATGTATGTCCCATCAAGTCTATACATATTACATTTTACTGTTTACTTAGGATAGCCTTATGCATGTCCTATCAAGTCTACACATATTACATGTTACTTATTACTTAGTATAACCTTATGTAATTCCCATCAAGTCTACACATATTACATGTTACTTATTACTTAGTATAGCCTTACGCATGTCTCATCAAGTCTACACATATTACATGTTACTTATTACTTAGTATAGCCTTATGCATGTCCCATCAAGTCTACACATATTACATGTTACTTATTACTTAGTATAGCCTTATGCATGTCCCATCAAGTCTACACATATTACATGTTACTTATTACTTAGGATAGCCTTATGCATTTCCCATCAAGTCTACACATATTACATATTACTTATTACTTAGGATAACTTTATGCATGTCCCATCAAGTCTACACATATTACATGTTACTTATTACTTAGGATAGCCTTATGTATGTCCCATCAAGTCTACACATATTACATGTTACTTATTACTTAGTATAGCCTTATGCATGTCCCATCAAGTCTACACATATTACATGTTACTTAATACTTAGTATAGCCTTATGTATGTCCCATCAAGTCTATACATATTACATTTTACTGTTTACTTAGGATAGCCTTATGCATGTCCTATCAAGTCTACACATATTACATGTTACTTATTACTTAGTATAGCCTTACGCATGTCTCATCAAGTCTACACATATTACATGTTACTTATTACTTAGTATAACCTTATGCATGTCTCATCAAGTCTACACATATTACATGTTACTTATTACTTAGTATAGCCTTATGTATGTCCCATCAAGTCTACACATATTACATGTTACTTATTACTTAGTATAGCCTTATGCATGTCCCATCAAGTCTACACATATTACATGTTACTTATTACTTAGTATAGCCTTATGCATGTCCCATCAAGTCTACACATATTTCATGTTACTTATTACTTAGGATCGCCTTATGCATGTCCTATCAAGTCTACACATATTACATGTTACTCATTACTTAGGATAGCCTTATGCATGTCCCATCAAGTATTCACATATTACATGTTACTTATTACTTAGTATAACCTTATGCATGTCCCATCAAGTATTCACATATTACATGTTACTTATTACTTAGGATAGCCTTATGCATGTCCCATCAAGTCTAAACATATTACATGTTACTTATTACTTAGGATAGCCTTATGCATGTCCTATCAAGTCTACACATATTACATGTTACTCATTACTTAGGATAGCCTTATGCATGTCCCATCAAGTCTACCCATATTACATGTTACTTATTACTTAGGATCGCCTTATGCATGTCCCATCAAGTCTACACATATTACATGTTACTTATTACTTAGGATAACTTTATGCATGTCCCATCAAGTCTACACATATTACATGTTACTTATTACTTAGGATAGCCTTATGCATGTCCCATCAAGTCTAAACATATTACATGTTACTTATTACTTAGGATAGCCTTATGCATGTCCCATCAAGTCTACACATATTACATGTTACTCATTACTTAGGATAGCCTTATGCATGTCCCATCAAGTCTACCCATATTACATGTTACTTATTACTTAGGATCGCCTTATGCATGTCCCATCAAGTCTACACATATTACATGTTACTTATTACTTAGTATAGCCTTATGTATGTCCCATCAAGTCTACACATATTACTGTTACTTATTACTTAGTATAACCTTATGCATGTCCCATCAAGTCTACACATATTACTGTTACTTATTACTTAGTATAGCCTTATGCGTGTCCCATCAAGTCTACACATATTACATGTTACTTATTACTTAGGATAGCCTTATGTATGTCCCATCAAGTCTACACATATTACATGTTACTTATTACTTAGGATAGCCTTATGCATGTCCCATCAAGTCTAAACATATTACATGTTACTTATTACTTAGGATAGCCTTATGCATGTCCCATCAAGTCTACCCATATTACATGTTACTTATTACTTAGGATCGCCTTATGCATGTCCCATCAAGTCTACACATATTACATGTTACTGTTTTCTTATGATAGCCTTATGCATGTCCCATCAAGTCTACACATATTACATGTTACTGTTTTCTTATGATAGCCTTATGCATGTCCCATCAAGTCTACACATATTACATGTTACTCATTACTTAGTATAGCCTTATGCATGTCCCATCAAGTCTACACATATTACATGTTACTCATTACTTAGTATAGCCTTATGCATGTCCCATCAAGTCTACACATATTACATGTTACTCATTACTTAGTATAGCCTTATGCATGTCCCATCAAGTCTACACATATTACATGTTACTCATTACTTAGTATAGCCTTATGCATGTCCCATCAAGTCTACACATATTACATGTTACTTATTACTTAGTATAGCCTTATGCATGTCCCATCAATTCTACACAACTTTCTAATTTCCTTCTATCTGAATGATGAAATAAACATTTTGAGTTTCATGTCCCTTTAAGATTGTGCCCGCTTGTTTTGGTATTTCTTTTTTTGTTTTTGTGGAAAATGCGATCAGGTTTCCACTTTATTAAGTCCCTTCATATGTTTGAAGTTTTCTATCATGTCGCCTCTTTCCCTTCTCTCCTCTAATCTATACAGGTTTAGCTAATAGTCTTTGTTTGTAGACCATGTGCCATTTAGTAGCCTCCTTTGGACAGTTTCTAGTTTATTTATATCCTTCTGGACATATGGTCTCTAGAACTATACACAATATCCCAGATGAGCCCTAATTAGTGATCTGTAAAATGGCATAAGAACCTTGTTCTTTCTTCTACTAATACCTTGAATATACTGTGTATAACTACTACTAATTTGTAATCAGCTTTGATTTTACAATAACTAGAGTCCATACTCTATTCCTTACCTGAGACACCTAGATATGTGTGATGCATAATCTGCACTTATAGATTATAATTCTTAGGCTCCTGTTTAGCTCAGCACACAGGGAGATAGGTCTGTTACACGGACCAGTTCATTCAGTTGACAAATGACTAATTACAAGTTTGGTTTTCTGTTTTCAGATCGATTATCACTTTATTTCGGAAAAGGGATACCCAATTGAAGGCTGGGCAGTGGTGTATTACATCATGCACTTGTAAGTAATGCCAATATATAGCCTGTGTTTCAAGTTTACATAACACACAAACTGTTCAGAGAGAAATTTATAACCACAATGATTTACGTAAAGGATTGTGCTCTAGACGACTGTAATGTACAGTATTGTAGTCTGCTGTTACACTTTCCTTCTCCTGGGAGCATTTTCTCTCCTCTGTGTCCTCTCACGGGTCCAGCCCTTTCACTTTCTCTCGGTCTCTCAGTCTCACTCTCTCTCTCCTGGGAGCATTTTCACTCCTCTGTGTCCTCTCACGGGTCCAGCCCTTTCACTTTCTCTCAGTCTCATTCTCTCTCTCCTGGGAGCATTTTCACTCCTCTGTGTCCTCTCACGGGTCCAGCCCTTTCACTTTCTCTCAGTCTCATTCTCTCTCTCCTGGGAGCATTTTCACTCCTCTGTGTCCTCTCACGGGTCCAGCCCTTTCACTTTCTGTCTCTCAGTCTCACTCTCTCTCCTCACTTTCTCTCCTCTGTGCCCTCTACTCAGTACACACTTCTTTCTTTTCTTCTCTCTGCAGTCTCCTCCCTCTCCCCTCCTTTCTGCCCTCTCCCTGGCATTTCCCCCTCTTATTGTGCACCCCCTTCTCCCTGTCTTTTTTTCACACTCTTCCTCTAGCTGTCTACAGTTTCTCTTCCCTCTGTGCTATGGGTCTCCCTCGGTCTTCTCCCTCTTTCCATTCTCATTTTACCTATTTATTTTCTTATCCGTTCCCTCTTTCTGATCCTATTTTCCCCAAATTTTCTGCCCTTGTGTTCATACAGAGCAGCTGTATGTGTCAGTTGTTTGTTGCTCCTCCTAAAGACAGACCCATAGTACTAGACCAGTGCTTTCCAAACTGTGTGTCGTGACACATTAGTGTGTCGGCGGCAGTGTGTAGGTGTGTCTCTGCTTCAGCATAAACTGTGTGTCATAACGCATTAGTGTGTCGGCGGCAGTGTGTAGGTGTGTCTCTGCTTCAGCATAAACTGTGTGTCATAACGCATTAGTGTGTCGGCGGCAGTGTGTAGGTGTGTCTCTGCTTCAGCATAAACTGTGTGCCATAACGCATTAGTGTGTCGGCGGCAGTGTGTAGGTGTGTCTCTGCTTCAGCATAAACTGTGTGCCATAACGCATTAGTGTGTCGGCGGCAGTGTGTAGGTGTGTCTCTGCTTCAGCATAAACTGCGTGTCATAACGCATTAGTGTGTCAGCGGCAGTGTGTAGGTGTGTCTCTGCTTCAGCATAAACTGTGTGTCATAACGCATTAGTGTGTCGGCGGCAGTGTGTAGGTGTGTCTTTGCTTCAGCATAAACTGTGTGTCATAACGCATTAGTGTGTCAGCGGCAGTGTGTAGGTGTGTCTCTGCTTCAGCATTACTGTATGTCATAACGCATTAGTGTGTCGGCGGCAGTGTGTAGGTGTGTCTCTGCTTCAGCACAAACTGTGTGTCGTGACACATTAGTGTGTCGGTGGCAGTGTGTAGGGGTGTCCCTGCTTCAGCATAAACTGTGTGCCATAACGCATTAGTGTGTCGGTGGCAGTGTGTAGGTGTGTCCCTGCTTCAGCATAAACTGTGTGTCATAACGCATTAGTGTGTCGGTGGCAGTGTGTAGGTGTGTCCCTGCTTCAGCATAAACTGTGTGTCATAACGCATTAGTGTGTCGGCGGCAGTGTGTAGGTGTGTCTTTGCTTCAGCATAAACTGTGTGTCATAACGCATTAGTGTGTCGGCTGCAGTGTGTAGGTGTGTCTCTGCTTCAGCACAAACTGTGTGTCGTGACACATTAGTGTGTCGGTGGCAGTGTGTAGGTGTGTCCCTGCTTCAGCATAAACTGTGTGTCATAACTCATTAGTGTGTCGGCGGCAGTGTGTAGGTGTGTCTCTGCTTCAGCATAAACTGTGTGTCATAACGCATTAGTGTGTCGGCGGCAGTGTGTAGGTGTGTCTCTGCTTCCGCATAAACTGTGTGTCATAACGCATTAGTGTGTCGGCGGCAGGGTGTAGGTGTGTCTCTGCTTCAGCACAAACTATGTGTCGTGACACATTAGTGTGTCGGCGGCAGTGTGTAGGTGTGTCCCTTTTAAAATGTTTTTTTGGTTTCCTAACTTTCCGCCTGCCTGCTACACATCACGTGGTTGACACGTGATTGATACCTTGTGGGTCACAGATCATCTTACAGGGATGTTAGCCCACAGCAGATTATAAACATACATTTACCATTAAGGTTTAGCACAAATCCTGTTTAGTTTGGAGTTACTATCCATGATATCAATTCAGGATAAGAATTTGTAACTATCCACCATTTTCACAACATTAGTTTGAAAACCACTTTTACTTTCTGCAACTGTTTTTTTATGGTATGTAACCCTTTTTAAATAAAACTAATAAAGTTGATATATTTTAAAACCTGTATACACTAAGCCCATACGTATGAGGGCAGAGTGCTTTTCTGGTTAGTATGCTGTCCAGCTCTCTTGCTGGAATTGTTCTTGTACACAAATCATCTTAACCTATTGGCACAGCTTAGCGGGAACTGAAACGATTCCCATTGGCAGCACATTGTATTCTGACTGCACGTGTAGTCTCCTCAATCGGCTCATGACTGCTCGTGTAGTCAGTGAGTGGGACAGCAGTGTGTTTGCAGTGCGGGCAGTAGTCAGTCGGACTCGCAGAGCTCTGAGGTCAGCAGCTTAAACGCTGAGCTAAAGTCAGAAGTTAAAGTGTTTTGTTTTTTTGCAGCTATCCCCAGTAGTGCATTGCTACTCCTGCTCTTGATATATGGATAGGAAGTGGAAGCTTAAAAATGCTTGATGATGAAATGCGAGTGTCTTTATCTAATATTCCACCAAATATTCAGAAACTGTGTTCATCCCATCAACCTCATACATTCCAAATATTTTTTTTAATTCTTGCACATACATACTGTTACTTGTAAATACATTTGGTTATTATATAATTTATGTATGTGTCCGTATCTCTTAAAACAAGTTAGTTAACCTCCTGTTTGCTAGTACAACTGAATTACTGTGTCGCGAAATGATGTAGGTCTAAAAAGTGCGTTTCCAACATGAAACGTTTGGAAAGCTTTGTACTAGACGGACTGGGATCTTATTAAGCCTATCATGACAAACGCTGATCGTTTTGAGAGCAGCAGATTAATTCTCACGTGAAGTGAATATTCACCCAGGGTTTCATCAGTTATTTGTGTTATATTTACTTGGTTACATATGTAACATGCTGATAATTTTGGATGATATTCTCATATTGTAAAGTTAACTGGAGCCATGTGTATTTATGTAACAATATAATACATATCAGCAGTGTGTACACACTGTGCTTGGGAATCTATAGTTCGGTTTATGATTGGCTAATGTTTTGGTTTTTTAAAGGGACACTGAACCCAATTTTTCTCCTGTTAAGTGTAGTCAGTCCACGGGTCATCCATTACTTATGGAATATATCTCTTCCTAACAGGAAACTGCAAGAGAATTACCCAGCAGAGCTGCTATATAGCTCCTCCCCTCACCTATCATACTCAGTCATTCTCTTGCAGCCTAACTAAAAAGGAAGCTGTGAGAGATCTGTGGTGTTTTTTAACTTAGTTTATTTCTACAATCAAAAGTTTGTTATTTTTAAATGGCACCGGAGTGTGCTGTTTATTCTCAGGCAGCATTAGAAGAAGAATCTGCCTGGGTTTTTTTTCTATGGTCTTAGCAGACGTAACTAAGATCCACTGGCTGTTTCTCATCTGAGGAGTGAGGTAACTTCAGAGAAGGGGAATAGCATGCAGGGCCCCCCTGCAAATGAGGTATGTGCAGTAAATTATTTTTCTGAGGAATGGAATTGACTGAGAAAATACTGCTGATACCAATGTAAAGTAAGTTCAGCCTTAAATGCAGTGATAGCGACTGGTATTAGGCTGATGAGTGTGTGTACACTGAATGTATTTTTCTAAGGAATGGAATTGACTCTGAAAATACTGTTAATACTGAAATAATGTATGAGCCTTAACTGCAGTAAAAACGACTGGTAGCAGGCTTATTAATAATAATACATAACTTTCAAATGTATGTTTAAAACGTTTACTGGCTTGTTAATCGTTTTTGTGAGGTACTTGGTGATAAAACTTATTAGGGCATGATTTTTACCACATGGCCATTTTTGTTTTCTGCATAGAAACAGTTTCTGAGCTTCCCCACTGTTGTAATATGAGTGGGAGGGGCCTATTTTAGCGCTTTTTTGCGCAGTAAAAATTCAGTCACAATCTGTCTACTTCATCCTCCATGATCCAGATCGTCTTTAGAGAGCTCAGGGGTCTTCAAAATCCATTTTGAGGGAGGTAATCAGGCACAGCAGTCCTGTGACAGTGTATTTGACTGTGAGAAAAACGTTAATTATATAATTGTTATCCGTTTTTGGGTACTAAGGGGTTAATCATCCATTTGCTGGTGGGTGCAATCCTTTGCTAACTTAATACATTTACTGTGAAAATTTGGTTGCTATAACTATTTTGGTCATTGTTATTTCAACTGTCAGTTTTTCTGTGCTTCTTAAAGGCACAGTAACGTTTTTTATATTGCTTGTAAATTAATTTTGAAAAGTATTTCCAAGTTTGCTAGTCTCATTGCTAGTTTGTTTAAACATGTCTGACTTAGATGAATCTCTTTGTTCACTATGTTTAAAGGCCAATGTGGAGCCCAATAGAAATTTGTGTACTAATTGCATTGATGCTACTTTAAATAAAAGTCAATCTTTACATGTAAAGAAATTATCACCAGACGACGAGGGGGAAGTTATGCCGACTAACTCTCCTCACGTGTCAGTACCTTCGCCTCCCGCTCAGGAGGTGCGTGATTTTGTGGCGCCAAGTACATCAGGGAGGCCCTTACAAATCACTTTGCAAGACATGGCTACTGTTATGACAGAAGTATTATCTAAGTTGCCAGAATTAAGAGGCAAGCGCGATAGCTCTGGGTTAAGGATAGGGCGCGCGGATGAGATGAGAGCCATGTCAGATACTGCGTCACAGTTTGCAGAACGTGAGGACGGAGAGCTTCATTCTGTGGGTGACGGATCTGATCCAGGGAGACTGGATTCAGAGATTTCCAATTTTAAATTTAAGCTAGAGAACCTCCGCACATTGCTAGGGGAGGTATTAGCGGCTCTGAATGATTGTAACACGGTTGCAATTCCAGAGAAATTATGTAGGTTGGATAGATACTATGCGGTACCGGTGTGTACTGACGTATTTCCTATACCAAAAAGGCTTACAGAGATTATTAGCAAGGAGTGGGATAGACCGGGTGTGCCTTTTACCCCTCCTCCCATATTTAGGAAAATGTTTCCTATTGACGCCACCACACGAGACTTATGGCAGACGGTCCCTAAGGTGGAGGGAGCAGTTTCTACTTTAGCTAAGCGTACCACTATCCCGGTGGAGGATAGTTGTGCCTTTTCAGATCCAATGGATAAAAAATTAGAGGGTTACCTTAAGAAAATGTTTGTTCAACAAGGTTTTATTTTACAGCCCCTCGCATGCATTGCGCCTGTCACTGCTGCGGCAGCATTCTGGTTTGAGTCTCTGGAAGAGGCCATTCGCTCAGCTCCATTGGATGAAATAATCAACAAGCTTAAGACACTTAAGCTAGCTAACACATTTGTTTCTGATGCCGTTGTGCATTTAACCAAACTTACGGCTAAGAACTCTGGATTCGCCATCCAAGCGCGCAGAGCGCTATGGCTTAAATCCTGGTCAGCTGACGTGACTTCTAAATCTAAATTGCTTAATATTCCTTTCAAAGGGCAGACCTTATTCGGGCCCGGCTTGAAAGAAATTATTGCTGACATTACGGGAGGTAAGGGCCATGCTCTACCTCAGGACAGGGCCAAATCAAAGGCCAAACAGTCTAATTTTCGTGCCTTTCGTAACTTCAAGGCAGGAGCAGCATCAACTTCCTCCGCTCCAAAACAGGAAGGAGCTGTTGCTCGTTTCAGACAGGGCTGGAAAGTTAACCAGTCCTGGAACAGGGGCAAGCAGGCCAAGAAACCTGCTGCTGCCCCCAAAACAGCATGAAGAAAGGGCTCCCTATCCGGAAACGGATCTAGTGGGGGGCAGACTTTCTCTCTTCGCCCAGGCTTGGGCAAGAGATGTCCAGGATTCCTGGGCGTTGGAGATCATATCTCAGGGATATCTCCTGGACTTCAAAACTTCTCCTCCACGGGGAAGATTTCATCTTTCAAGGTTATCAGCAAACCAAATAAAGAAAGAGGCGTTTCTACGCTGTGTACAAGACCTCTTACTAATGGGGGTAATCCACCCAGTTCCGCGGACGGAACACGGGCAGGGATTCTATTCAAACCTATTTGTGGTTCCCAAGAAAGAGGGAACCTTCAGGCCAATCTTGGACTTAAAGATCCTAAACAAATTTCTAAGAGTTCCATCATTCAAAATGGAAACTATTCGAACCATCCTTCCCATGATCCAAGAGGGTCAGTACATGACCACAGTGGATCTAAAGGATGCCTACCTTCACATACCGATTCACAAGGACCATTACCGGTATCTGAGATTTGCCTTCCTAGACAGGCATTACCAGTTTGTAGCTCTTTCCTTCGGATTAGCTACGGCTCCAAGAATCTTTACAAAAATTCTAGGATCACTTCTGGCGGTACTAAGCTCGCGAGGCATAGCGGTGACTCCGTACCTAGACGACATTCTGATACAAGCGTCAAGTTTTCAAACTGCCAAGTCTCATACAGAGATAGTTCTGGCATTTCTGAGGTCGCATGGGTGGAAGGTGAACGTGGAAAAGAGTTCTCTATTACCACTTACAAGAGTTCCCTTTCTAGGGACTCTTATAGATTCTGTAGAGATGAAAATTTACCTGACAGAGGCCAGGTTATTAAAACTTCTAAATGCTTGCCGTGTCCTTCACTCCATTCCACACCCGTCAGTAGCTCAGTGCATGGAAGTAATCGGCTTAATGGTAGCGGCAATGGACATAGTACCATTTGCGCGCCTGCATCTCAGACCGCTGCAATTGTGCATGCTAAGTCAGTGGAACGGTGATTACTCAGATTTGTCCCCCCTACTAAATCTGGATCAAGAGACCAGAGATTCTCTTCTATGGTGGCTTTCTCGGCCACATCTGTCCAAGGGGATGACCTTTCGAAGGCCAGATTGGACGATTGTAACAACAGACGCCAGCCTTCTAGGCTGGGGAGCAGTCTGGAATTCCCTGAAAGCTCAGGGATTATAGACTCAGGAGGAGAAACTCCTCCCAATAAATATTCTGGAGTTAAGAGCAATATTCAATGCTCTCCTAGCTTGGCCTCAGTTAGCAACTCTGAGGTTCATCAAATTTCAGTCGGACAACATCACGACTGTGGCTTACATCAACCATCAAGGGGGAACCAGAAGTTCCCTAGCGATGTTGGAAGTCTCAAAGATAATTCGCTGGGCAGAGTCTCACTCTTGCCACCTGTCAGCGATCTACATCCCAGGCGTGGAGAACTGGGAGGCGGATTTTCTAAGTCGCCAGACTTTTCATCCGGGGGAGTGGGAGCTTCATCCGGAGGTCTTTGCTCAACTGATTCGTCGTTGGGGCAAACCAGATCTGGATCTCATGGCGTCTCGTCAGAACGCCAAGCTTCCTTGTTACGGATCCAGGTCCAGGGACCCGGGAGCGGTGCTGATAGATGCTCTGACAGCCCCTTGGGTCTTCAACATGGATTATGTGTTTCCACCATTCCCGATGCTTCCTCGTTTGATTGCCAAGATCAAACAGGAGAGAGCTTCGGTGATTCTGATAGCGCCTGCGTGGCCACGCAGGACCTGGTATGCAGACCTAGTGGACATGTCGTCCTGTCCACCGTGGTCTCTGCCTCTGAGACAGGACCTTCTAATTCAGGGTCCTTTCAAACATCCAAATCTAATTTCTCTGAGACTGACTGCATGGAGATTGAACGCTTGATTCTATCAAAGCGTGGCTTCTCGGAGTCGGTTATTGATACCTTAATACAGGCTAGGAAGCCTGTTACCAGAAAAATTTACCATAAGATATGACGTAAATATTTACATTGGTGCAAATCCAAGAGTTACTCATGGAGTAAGGTTAGTATTCCTAGGATATTGTCCTTTCTACAAGAGGGTTTAGAAAAGGGCTTATCTACTAGTTCGTTAAAGGGACAGATTTCTGCTCTGTCTATTCTTCTACACAAACGTCTGGCTGAAGTTCCAGACGTTCAGGCTTTCTGTCAGGCTTTAACTAGGATTAAGCCTGTGTTTAAGTCTGTTGCTCCGCCGTGGAGCTTAAACTTAGTTCTTAATGTTCTCCAAGGTGTTCCATTTGAACCCCTTCATTCCATTGATATCAAGCTGTTATCTTGGAAAGTTCTGTTTTTGATGGCTATTTCCTCGGCTCGAAGAGTCTCTGAGTTATTTGTGATTCTTCTTATCTGATTTTTCATTCAGACAAGATAGTCCTGCGTACTAAACCTGGGTTCTTACCTAAGGTAGTTACTAACAGGAATATCAATCAAGAGATTGTTGTTCCATCTCTGTGTCCTAACCCTTCTTCAAAGAAGGAACGACTTTTGCATAATCTGGACGTAGTCCGTGCCCTGAAATTCTATTTGCAGGCAACTAAGGATTTTCGTCAAACTTCTTCCCTGTTTGTCGTTTACTCTGGACAGAGGAGAGGTCAAAAGGCTTCGGCTACCTCTCTCTCTTTTTGGCTTCGTAGCATAATACGCTTAGCCTATGAGACTGCTGGACAGCAGCCTCCTGAAAGGATTACAGCTCATTCTACTAGAGCTGTGGCTTCCACCTGGGCCTTTAAAAATGAGGCCTCTGTTGAACAGATTTGCAAGGCTGCGACTTGGTCTTCGCTTCACACTTTTTCAAAATTTTACAAATTTGACACTTTTGCTTCGTCGGAGGCTATTTTTGGGAGAAAGGTACTTCAGGCAGTGGTTCCTTCTGTTTAATGTTCCTGCCTTGTCCCTCCCTTCATCCGTGTACTTTAGCTTTGGTATTGGTATTCCATAAGTAATGGATAACCCGTGGACTGACTACACTTAACAGGAGAAAACATAATTTATGCTTACATGATAAATTCCTTTCTCCTGTAGTGTAGTCAGTCCACGGCCCGCCGTGTTTTTACGGCAGGTCTAAATTTTAATTAAACTCCAGTCACCACTGTACCCTATGGTTCCTCCTTTCTCGTCTGCTTTGGTCGAATGACTGAGTATGATATGTGAGGGGAGGAGCTATATAGCAGCTCTGCTGGGTAATTCTCTTGCAGTTTCCTGTTAGGAAGAGATATATTCCATAAGTAATGGATGACCCGTGGACTGACTACACTACAGGAGAAAGGAATTTATCAGGTAAGCATAAATTATGTTTTTTCTTTCATGATTCAGATAGAGCAGTAATTTTTAAGAAACTTTCTAATCTACTCCTATTATCAATTGTTCTTGGTATTTTTATTTGAAAAAGCAGGAATGTAATATTAGGAGCCGGCCTATTTTTGGTTCGGCACCCTGGATAGCGCTTGCTGATTGGTGGCTACATTTAGCCACCAATCGGCAAGCGCTACCCAGGTGCTGAACCAAAGATGGGCCGGCTCGTAAGCTTAGATTGCTGCTTTTTTATAACCAGTATTATGTACTGAAATTGTCAGTATAGGTGAGGATACAACAGGCAAACGAGACTATCATATGACAAAATAGTTAAAGAAACAATGTGTAACAATTTCACACTTGCAGGTAAAATTGGGAACACATTAAAGTAAAACAAATCACAGTATATTGTCCCTTTAAATGTGAATGGAGGGTGCTGCCTTGCAAGCCCCAAACTCAGGCAGTCTGTCTCCATGGTTGTGACCTGCTTGCTGGTAAAGAACCCTCAGTATCATGTGATTATTTTCTAGTTTTAAATAAATGGTCAAATGAAACAGTTGGTATTGCTGGAGACATATATGTATATAGTGCAGGTATTGTTGGAGATATATATCTATATAGTGGAGACATATATGTATATAGTGCAGGTATTGCTGGAGATATATATCTATATATTGCAGGTATTGCTGGAAACATATATGTATATAGTGCAGGTATTGCTGGAGACATATATGTATATAGTGGAGATATATATGTATATAGTGCAGGTATTGGTGGAGATATATATATATATATATATATATATATATATTGCAGGTATTGCTGGATATATATATATATATATATATATATAGTGCAGGTATTGCTGGAGAGATATATGTATATAGTGCAGGTATTGCTGGAGAGATATATATGTATATAGTGCAGGTATTGCTGGAGATATATATGTATATAGTGCAGGTATTGCTGGAGACACATATGTATATAGTGCAGGTATTGCTGGAGATATATATATATATATGTATATAGTGCAGGTATTGCTGGAGACACATATGTATATAGTGCAGGTATTGCTGGAGACACATATGTATATAGTGCAGGTATTGCTGGAGACACATATGTATATAGTGCAGGTATTGCTGGAGACACATATGTATATAGTGCAGGTATTGCTGGAGACACATATGTATATAATGCAGGTATTGCTGGAGACACATATGTATATAATGCAGGTATTGCTGGAGACACATGTATATAATGCAGGTATTGCTGGAGACACATGTATATAATGCAGGTATTGCTGGAGACACATATGTATATAATGCAGGTATTGCTGGAGACATATGTATATAGTGCAGGTATTGCTGGAGACATATATGTATATAGTTCAGGTATTGCTGGAGACATATATGTATATAGTGCAGGTATTGCTGGAGACACATATGTATTTAGTGCAGGTATTGCTGGAGACATATGTATATAGTGCAGGTATTGCTGGAGACATATGTATATAGTGCAGGTATTGCTGGAGACACATATGTATATAGTGCAGGTATTGCTGGAGATATATATTTATATAGTGCAGGTATTGCTGGAGACATATATGTATATTTCTTTTGCATGATGTACAGAGTCCACGGATTCATCCTAACTTGTGGGATATTGTCCTTCCTGACAGGAAGTAGCAAAGAGAGCACCACAGCAGAGCTGTCTATATAGCTCCCCCCTTAACTCCACCCCCAGTCATTCTCTTTGCTGGCTCTAAGCAGGAAGGGTAAAGAGAAGAGGTGTTAAACTATTAGTTTTATTTTATCTACAATCAAGTGTTTGTTATTTTTAAATGGTACCGGTGTTGTACTATTTACTCTCAGGCAGGACATAGATGAAGATTTCTGCCTGGAGGATGATGATCTTAGCATTTGTAACTAAGGTCCACTGCTGTTCCCACAGAAGCTGAGGAGTACAGGAAAACTTCAGTGTGAGGAACGGTTTCTTGCTACACAGCAATGAGGTATGTTCAGTCATTTTTCTGCAGAGACTGTGTTAACTCAGAAAGGCTGACAGTGTCCCCATTAGGGGAAGGGTAAGCAGTAATCCTAGTGTTATCAGAGGTTTTTACTAGCTTGCATAAAGGGTTAATTTTTTGTGGGCACTCAGTTTGTTATGTGAATATGGCACAAACGTTTTTGTGTCTGGGAGTAACGTTTTCTGTTTTATGGGACATTTGCTTAAGTTCTTTGGGGTTGTTTATAACCCACATGGCTTTCAGGCAGGGTTTGTTAGTTTTGTGTAGGCCCCAGCAACATCAAGTGAGGTGGGCGGGGCCTACATTTACAAGCAGCAAGCAACTTCTCCTGAGGTTCTGATAGTCTTCTGAGGGACTAATTGAAGCTTTAAACCCCATATTATCGCTTCCTAAGGGCAGGTAGGGCCACAGCAGAGCTGTGGCAAGGTGCTTATAGGGGTGTTTAACCGGTTTTAGACATATTTCAATCCGGTTTTTTCATTTGGGGGTTTATTGCTTATTAACTTGTGGTGCAATCCTTCTAAAGCTTAGTGGGTACACTGTTAAAATTTCGGAATTTTTGAAGCAATTTCAACCTGTTTTGCAGTTTGTGTATGCCTTTTTTTTCTCTTAAAGGCACAGTTATGAATACTACCCTCACAGAGGTTTTATCTAAACTGCCAGGGTTGTAAGAGAAGCGCAGTAGCTCTGGGTTAAGAACAAATGCTGAGCCTTCTGATGCTTTAGTAGCCGTATCCAATATTCCCTCACAATGTTCTGAGGTAGGGATGAGGGATTTGCTGTCTGAGGGAGAGATTTCTGATTCATAAAAGATGTTCCCTCAGACAGATTCAGATATGACGGCATTTAAATTTAAGCTAGAGCAGCTCCGCTTATTGCTCAGGGAGGTTTTAGCTACTCTGGATGATTGTGACCCTATTGTCGTTCCAGAGAAATTGTGTAAAATGGACAAATATTTAGAGGTTCCTGTTTACACTGATGTGTTTCCGGTCCCTAAGAGGGTTTCGGACATTGTCACTAAGGAGTGGGATAAACCAGGTATTCCGTTCTCTCCCCCTCCTGTTTTTAAGAAAATGTTTCCCATTTCTGACACCATAAAGGACTCATGGCAGACGGTCCCTAATGTGGGGGGAGCTATTTCTACCCTGGCTAAGCGTACAACTATACCTATTGAAGACAGTTGTGCTTTCATTGATCCTATGGATAAAAAATTAGAGGGTCTCCTAAAGAAAATTTTTGTTCATCAAGGTTTTCTTCTTCAACCTATAGCGTGCATTGTTCCTGTAACCACTGCAGCTGCCTTTTGGTTTGAGGCTCTAGAAGAGGCTCTTCAGATGGAGACCTCACTAGATGATATTTTGGACAGAATTAAGGCTCTTAAGTTGGCTAATTCTTTTAATACAGACGCCGCTTTTCATCTTGCTAAATTAGCGGCTAAGAATTCAGGTTTTGCCATTTTAGCGCGTAGAGCGTTATGGCTTAAGTCCTGGTCAGCTGATGTGTCATCTAAATCTAAGCTTTTGTCCATCCCTTTCAAAGGTAAGACCCTATTCGGGCCTGCATTGAAAGAGATCATTTCAGACATTACTGGAGGGAAGGGTCATACCCTCCCTCAGGATAAGTCAAATAAGACAAGGACCAAACAAAATAATTTTCATTCCTCTTCCCCTGCTGCAAAGCAAGAGGGGAACTTTGCTCAATCCAAGCCAACCTGGAGACCTAATCAGGCTTGGAACAAGGGTAAACAGGCCAAAAAGCCTGCTACTGCCACTAAGTCAGCATGAAGGGGTAGCCCCCGATCCGGGACCGGATCTAGTAGGGGGCAGACTCTCTCTCTTTGCTCAGGCCTGGGCAAGAGACATTCAGGATTCCTGGGCAGTAGAAATTGTAACCCAGGGATACCTTCTAGTTTTCAAGGATTCCCCTCCAAGGGGGAGGTTCCATCTTTCTCAATTGTCTGTAAACCCGACAAAAAGAGAGGCGTTCTTACGCTGTGTAGAAGACCTTTTTACCATGGGAGTGATCTGCCCAGTTCCAAAAGCAGAACAGGGGCAGGGGTTCTACTCCAATCTGTTTATAGTTCCCAAAAAGGAGGGAACCTTCAGACCAATTCTGGATCTCAAGATCCTAAACCAATTAATTCCTTCCTTTTCAAGATGGAGACCATTCGGACTATCTTACCATTGATCCAGGAAGGTCAATATATGACCACCGTGGACTTAAAGAATGCGTATCTACACATTCCTATCCACAAAGATCATCACCAGTTCCTCAGGTTCGCCTTTCTGGACAAGCATTATCAGTTTGTGGCTCTTCCTTTCGGGTTGGCCATGACGCCGCAAATCTTCACGAAAGTGCTAGGGTCCCTTCTGGCGGTTCTAAGGCCACGGGGCATAGCAGTGGCGCCTTATCTAGACGACATTCAAGCGTCTTCCTTCCAACTAGCCAAGTCTCACACAGACTTAGTGTTGGCCTTTCTAAGGTCTCACGGGTGGAAAGTGAACGTAAAAAAGAGTTCTCTTTCCCCCCTCACAAGAGTTTCATTTCTAGGGACTCTGATAGACTCGGTGGACATGAAAATATTTCTGACGGAGGTCAGGAAATCAAAGATTTTGTCCACCTGCCGAGCTCTTCATTCCATTCCTCGGCCGTCAGTGGCTCAGTGTATGGAGGTAATCAGACTAATGGTAGCGGCAATGGACATAGTTCCGTTTGCTCACTTGCATCTCAGACCACTGCAACTATGTATGCTCAATCAGTGGAATGGGGATTATGCGGATTTATCTCCTCAGATAAATCTGGATCAAGAGACCAGAGACTCTCTTCTTTGGTGGTTGTCACAGGATCATCTGTCCCAGGAAATGTGTTTCCGCAGGCCAGAATGGGTTATAGTGACGACAGACGCCAGTCTTCTGGGCTGGGGTGCAGTCTGGAATTCCCTGAAAGCTCAGGGTTTGTGGACTCGGGAGGAGGCTCTCCTACCGATAAATATTCTGGAATTAAGAGCGATATTCAATGCTCTCCAGGCATGGCCTCAGCTGGCTTTGGCCAGATTCATCAGGTTTCAGTCGGACAACATCACAACATCACGACTGTGGCTTATATCAATCATCAGGGCGGAACAAAGAGTTATTTAGCGATGATAGAGGTCTCAAGGATAATCCAATGGGCAGAGGCTCACTCTTGCCATCTGTCAGCGATCTATATCCCAGGTGTAGAGAACTGGGAGGCAGATTTTCTAAGTCGTCAGACTTTTCATCCGGGGGAGTGGGAACTCCATCCCGATGTGTTTGCTCAGCTGGTTCGGCTATGGGGCACACCAGAGTTGGATCTGATGGCGTCTCGTCAGAACACCAAACTTCCTTGTTATGGCTCCAGATCAAGGGATCCTCAGGCTGTACTGATAGATGCTCTAGCAGTACCCTGGTCGTTCAACCTGGCTTATGTGTTTCCACCTTTCCCTCTCCTTCCACGTCTGATTGCCAGAATCAAATAGGAGAGAGCATCAGTGATTTTGATAGCACCTGCGTGACCACACAGGACTTGGTATGCAGACCTGGTGGACATGTCATCCCTTCCACCATGGTCTCTGCCATTGAGACAGGACCTTCTGATTCAAGGTCCATTCAAGCATCCAAATCTAATTTCTCTGCAACTGCTTGGAGATTGAACGCTTGATTCTATCAAAGCGGGGTTTCTCCGAGTCAGTCATAAATACCTTGATTCAGACTCGAAAGCGTGTTACCAGGAAAATTTATCATAAGATATGGCGTAAATATCTTTTTTGGTGCGAATCCAAAGGCTTCTCCTGGAGTAAAATCAGGATTCCTAGGATTTTGTCTTTTCTCCAAGAGGGATTGGAGAAAGGATTATCAGCTAGTTCCCTAAAGGGACAGATATCTGCTCTGTCTATTTTGTTGCACAAGCGTCTGGCAGATGTTCCAGACGTTCGGGCTTTTTGTCAGGCTTTAGTTTGAATTAAGCCTGTGTTTAAACCTATTGCTCCGCCATGGAGTCTAAATTTAGTTCTTAGAGTTCTCCAGGGGGTTCCGTTTGAACCCATGCATTCCATAGATATTAAGCTTTTATCTTGGAAAGTTTTGTTCCTAGTTGCTATCTCTTCAGCTCGAAGAGTTTCTGAACTATCTGCATTACAATGTGACTCTCCTTATCTTGTGTTCCATGCTGATAAGGTGGTTTTGCGTACCAAGCCTGGGTTCCTACCTAAGGTTGTTACTAACAGGAATATCAATCAAGAAATTGTTGTTCCTTCTCTGTGTCCTAATCCTTCTTGTAAGAAGGAACGTCTGTTGCACAACTTGGACGTGGTTCGTGCTTTGAAATTTTATTTGCAGGCAACGAAAGATTTTCGTCAAACATCTTCTTTGTTTGTTGTCTATTCTGTAAAGCGTAGGGGTCAAAAGGCTACGGCGACTTCTCTTTCCTTTTGGCTGAAAAGCATAACCGTTTGGCTTATGAGACTGCTGGACAGCAGCCTCCTGAAAGGATTACAGCTCATTCTACTAGAGCGGTAGCTTCCACATGGGCTTTTAAAAATGATGCTTCTGTTGAACAGATTTGTAAGGCTGCGACTTGGTCTTCGTTTCATACGTTTTCAAAATTTTACAAATTTGATACTTTTGCTTCTTCGGAGGCTATTTTTGGGAGACAGGTTTTGCAAGCAGTGGTGCCTTCCGTTTAGGTTCCTGTCTTGTCCCTCCCTTCATCCGTGTCCTAAAGCTTTGGTATTGGTATCCCACAAGTTAGGATGAATCCGTGGACTCGGTACATCATGCAAAAGAAAACAAAATTTATGCTTACCTGATAAATTTCTTTCTTTTGCGATGTACCGAGTCCACGGCCCGCCCTGTCTATTCAAGACAGATGGTATTTTTTTATGTAAACTTCAGTCACCTCTGCACCTTTATAGTGTCTCCTTTTTCTTCCTTGGCCTTCGGTTGAATGAATGGGGGGTGGAGTTAAGGGGGGAGCTATATAGACACCTCTGCTGTGGTGCTCTCTTTGCTACTTCCTGTTAGGAAGGACAATATCCCACAAGTTAGGAGGAATCCGTGGACTCGGTACATCGCAAAAGAAAGAAATTTATCAGGTAAGCATACATTTTGTTATTGCTGGAGACATATATGTATATAGTGCAGGTATTGCTGGAGACATATATGTATATAGTGCAGGTATTGCTGGAGACATATATGTATATAGTGCAGGTATTGCTGGAGACATATATGTATATAGTGCAGGTATTGCTGGAGACATATATGTATATAGTGCAGGTATTGCTGGAGACATATATGGATATAGTGCAGGTATTGCTGGAGACATATATGGATATAGTGCAGGTATTGCTGGAGACATGTATATAGTGCAGGTATTGCTTGTGATATATATGTATATAGTGCAGGTATTGCTTGTGATATATATGTATATAGTGCAGGTATTGCTGGAGACATATATGTATATAGTGCAGGTATTGCTGGAGACATATATGTATATAGTGCAGGTATTGCTGGAGACATATATGTATATAGTGCAGGTATTGCTGGAGACATGTATATAGTGCAGGTATTGCTTGTGATATATATGTATATAGTGCAGGTATTGCTTGTGATATATATGTATATAGTGCAGGTATTGCTGGAGACATATATGTATATAGTAGAGGTATTGCTGGAGATGTATATGTATATAGTTCAGGTATTGCTTGTGATATATATGTATATAGTGCAGGTATTGCTGGAGACATATATGTATATAGTAGAGGTATTGCTGGAGATATATATGTATATAGTGCAGGTATTGCTGGAGATATATATGGATATAGTGCAGGTATTGCTGGAGATGTATATGTATATAGTGCAGGTATTGCTTGTGATATATATGTATATAGTGCAGGTATTGCTTGTGATATATATGTATATAGTGCAGGTATTGCTTGTGATATATATGTATATAGTGCAGGTATTGCTGGAGACATATATGTATATAGTAGAGGTATTGCTGGAGACATATATGTATATAGTGCAGGTATTGCTGGAGACATATATGTATATAGTGCAGGTATTGCTGGAGACATATATGTATATAGTGCAGGTATTGCTGGAGACATATATGTATATAGTGCAGGTATTGCTGGAGACATGTATATAGTGCAGGTATTGCTTGTGATATATATGTATATAGTGCAGGTATTGCTTGTGATATATATGTATATAGTGCAGGTATTGCTGGAGACATATATGTATATAGTAGAGGTATTGCTGGAGATGTATATGTATATAGTGCAGGTATTGCTTGTGATATATATGTATATAGTGCAGGTATTGCTGGAGACATATATGTATATAGTAGAGGTATTGCTGGAGATATATATGGATATAGTGCAGGTATTGCTGGAGATATATATGGATATAGTGCAGGTATTGCTGGAGATGTATATGTATATAGTGCAGGTATTGCTTGTGATATATATGTATATAGTGCAGGTATTGCTTGTGATATATATGTATATAGTGCAGGTATTGCTGGAGACATATATGTATATAGTAGAGGTATTGCTGGAGACATATATGTATATAGTGCAGGTATTGCTGGAGATGTATATGTATATAGTGCAGGTATTGCTGGAGATATATATGTTACGTATATAGTGCAAGTATTGCTGGAGATATATATGTATATAGTGCAGGTATTGCTTGTGATATATATGTATATAGTGCAGGTATTGCTGGAGATATATATGTATATAGTGCAGGTATTGCTTGTGATATATATGTATATAGTGCAGGTATTGCTGGAGACATATATGTATATAGTGCAGGTATTGCTGGAGATGTATATGTATATAGTGCAGGTATTGCTTGTGATATATATGTATATAGTGCAGGTATTGCTGGAGATGTATATGTATATAGTGCAGGTATTGCTTGTGATATATGAATATAGTGCAGGTATTGCTGGAGACATATATGTATATAGTGCAGGTATTGCTGGAGATATATATGTATATAGTGCAGGTATTGCTTGTGATATATATGTATATAGTGCAGGTATTGCTTGTGATATATATGTATATAGTGCAGGTATTGCTGGAGATGTATATGTATATAGTGCAGGTATTGCTTGTGATATATGAATATAGTGCAGGTATTGCTGGAGACACATATGTATATAGTGCAGGTATTGCTGGAGACATATATGTATATAGTGCAGGTATTGCTGGAGATATATATGTATATAGTGCAGGTATTGCTGGAGACATATATGTATATAGTGCAGGTATTGCTGGAGACATATGTATATAGTGCAGATATTGCTGGAGACATATATGTATATAGTGCAGGTATTGCTGGAGACATATATGTATATAGTGCAGGTATTGCTGGAGACATATATGTATATAGTGCAGGTATTGCTGGAGACATATATGTATATAGTGCAGGTATTGCTGGAGACATATATGTATATAGTGCAGGTATTGCTGGAGACATATATGTATATAGTGCAGGTATTGCTGGAGATATATATGTATATAGTGCAGGTATTGCTGGAGATGTATATGTATATAGTGCAGGTATTGCTGGAGACATATATGTATATAGTGCAGGTATTGCTGGAGATATATATGTATATAGTGCAGGTATTGCTGGAGATATATATGTATATAGTGCAGGTATTGCTGGAGATATATATGTATATAGTGCAGGTATTGCTGGAGACATATATGTATATAGTGCAGGTATTGCTGGAGACATATATGTATATAGTGCAGGTATTGCTGGAGACATATATGTATATAGTGCAGGTATTGCTGGAGACATGTATATAGTGCAGGTATTGCTTGTGATATATATGTATATAGTGCAGGTATTGCTTGTGATATATATGTATATAGTGCAGGTATTGCTGGAGACATATATGTATATAGTAGAGGTATTGCTGGAGATGTATATGTATATAGTTCAGGTATTGCTTGTGATATATATGTATATAGTGCAGGTATTGCTGGAGACATATATGTATATAGTAGAGGTATTGCTGGAGATATATATGTATATAGTGCAGGTATTGCTGGAGATATATATGGATATAGTGCAGGTATTGCTGGAGATGTATATGTATATAGTGCAGGTATTGCTTGTGATATATATGTATATAGTGCAGGTATTGCTTGTGATATATATGTATATAGTGCAGGTATTGCTGGAGACATATATGTATATAGTAGAGGTATTGCTGGAGACATATATGTATATAGTTGCAGGTATTGCTGGAGACATATATGTATATAGTGCAGGTATTGCTGGAGACATATATGTATATAGTGCAGGTATTGCTGGAGACATATATGTATATAGTGCAGGTATTGCTGGAGATATATATGTATATAGTGCAGGTATTGCTGGAGACATATATGTATATAGTGCAGGTATTGCTGGAGACATGTATATAGTGCAGGTATTGCTTGTGATATATATGTATATAGTGCAGGTATTGCTGGAGACATATATGTATATAGTGCAGGTATTGCTGGAGACATGTATATAGTGCAGGTATTGCTTGTGATATATATGTATATAGTGCAGGTATTGCTTGTGATATATATGTATATAGTGCAGGTATTGCTGGAGACATATATGTATATAGTAGAGGTATTGCTGGAGATGTATATGTATATAGTGCAGGTATTGCTTGTGATATATATGTATATAGTGCAGGTATTGCTGGAGACATATATGTATATAGTAGAGGTATTGCTGGAGATATATATGGATATAGTGCAGGTATTGCTGGAGATATATATGGATATAGTGCAGGTATTGCTGGAGATGTATATGTATATAGTGCAGGTATTGCTTGTGATATATATGTATATAGTGCAGGTATTGCTTGTGATATATATGTATATAGTGCAGGTATTGCTGGAGACATATATGTATATAGTAGAGGTATTGCTGGAGATATATATGGATATAGTGCAGGTATTGCTGGAGATATATATGGATATAGTGCAGGTATTGCTGGAGATGTATATGTATATAGTGCAGGTATTGCTTGTGATATATATGTATATAGTGCAGGTATTGCTTGTGATATATATGTATATAGTGCAGGTATTGCTGGAGACATATATGTATATAGTAGAGGTATTGCTGGAGACATATATGTATATAGTGCAGGTATTGCTGGAGATGTATATGTATATAGTGCAGGTATTGCTGGAGATATATATGTTACGTATATAGTGCAAGTATTGCTGGAGATATATATGTATATAGTGCAGGTATTGCTTGTGATATATATGTATATAGTGCAGGTATTGCTGGAGATATATATGTATATAGTGCAGGTATTGCTTGTGATATATATGTATATAGTGCAGGTATTGCTGGAGACATATATGTATATAGTGCAGGTATTGCTGGAGATGTATATGTATATAGTGCAGGTATTGCTTGTGATATATATGTATATAGTGCAGGTATTGCTGGAGATGTATATGTATATAGTGCAGGTATTGCTTGTGATATATGAATATAGTGCAGGTATTGCTGGAGACATATATGTATATAGTGCAGGTATTGCTGGAGATATATATGTATATAGTGCAGGTATTGCTTGTGATATATATGTATATAGTGCAGGTATTGCTTGTGATATATATGTATATAGTGCAGGTATTGCTGGAGATGTATATGTATATAGTGCAGGTATTGCTTGTGATATATGAATATAGTGCAGGTATTGCTGGAGACACATATGTATATAGTGCAGGTATTGCTGGAGACATATATGTATATAGTGCAGGTATTGCTGGAGATATATATGTATATAGTGCAGATATTGCTGGAGACATATATGTATATAGTGCAGGTATTGCTGGAGACATATGTATATAGTGCAGATATTGCTGGAGACATATATGTATATAGTGCAGGTATTGCTGGAGACATATATGTATATAGTGCAGGTATTGCTGGAGACATATATGTATATAGTGCAGGTATTGCTGGAGACATATATGTATATAGTGCAGGTATTGCTGGAGACATATATGTATATAGTGCAGGTATTGCTGGAGACATATATGTATATAGTGCAGGTATTGCTGGAGATATATATGTATATAGTGCAGGTATTGCTGGAGATGTATATGTATATAGTGCAGGTATTGCTGGAGACATATATGTATATAGTGCAGGTATTGCTGGAGATATATATGTATATAGTGCAGGTATTGCTGGAGATATATATGTATATAGTGCAGGTATTGCTGGAGATATATATGTATATAGTGCAGGTATTGCTGGAGACATATATGTATATAGTGCAGGTATTGCTGGAGACATATATGTATATAGTGCAGGTATTGCTGGAGACATATATGTATATAGTGCAGGTATTGCTGGAGACATGTATATAGTGCAGGTATTGCTTGTGATATATATGTATATAGTGCAGGTATTGCTTGTGATATATATGTATATAGTGCAGGTATTGCTGGAGACATATATGTATATAGTAGAGGTATTGCTGGAGATGTATATGTATATAGTTCAGGTATTGCTTGTGATATATATGTATATAGTGCAGGTATTGCTGGAGACATATATGTATATAGTAGAGGTATTGCTGGAGATATATATGTATATAGTGCAGGTATTGCTGGAGATATATATGGATATAGTGCAGGTATTGCTGGAGATGTATATGTATATAGTGCAGGTATTGCTTGTGATATATATGTATATAGTGCAGGTATTGCTTGTGATATATATGTATATAGTGCAGGTATTGCTTGTGATATATATGTATATAGTGCAGGTATTGCTGGAGACATATATGTATATAGTAGAGGTATTGCTGGAGACATATATGTATATAGTGCAGGTATTGCTGGAGACATATATGTATATAGTGCAGGTATTGCTGGAGACATATATGTATATAGTGCAGGTATTGCTGGAGACATATATGTATATAGTGCAGGTATTGCTGGAGATATATATGTATATAGTGCAGGTATTGCTGGAGACATATATGTATATAGTGCAGGTATTGCTGGAGACATGTATATAGTGCAGGTATTGCTTGTGATATATATGTATATAGTGCAGGTATTGCTGGAGACATATATGTATATAGTGCAGGTATTGCTGGAGACATGTATATAGTGCAGGTATTGCTTGTGATATATATGTATATAGTGCAGGTATTGCTTGTGATATATATGTATATAGTGCAGGTATTGCTGGAGACATATATGTATATAGTAGAGGTATTGCTGGAGATGTATATGTATATAGTGCAGGTATTGCTTGTGATATATATGTATATAGTGCAGGTATTGCTGGAGACATATATGTATATAGTAGAGGTATTGCTGGAGATATATATGGATATAGTGCAGGTATTGCTGGAGATATATATGGATATAGTGCAGGTATTGCTGGAGATGTATATGTATATAGTGCAGGTATTGCTTGTGATATATATGTATATAGTGCAGGTATTGCTTGTGATATATATGTATATAGTGCAGGTATTGCTGGAGACATATATGTATATAGTAGAGGTATTGCTGGAGACATATATGTATATAGTGCAGGTATTGCTGGAGATGTATATGTATATAGTGCAGGTATTGCTGGAGATATATATGTTACGTATATAGTGCAAGTATTGCTGGAGATATATATGTATATAGTGCAGGTATTGCTTGTGATATATATGTATATAGTGCAGGTATTGCTGGAGATATATATGTATATAGTGCAGGTATTGCTTGTGATATATATGTATATAGTGCAGGTATTGCTGGAGACATATATGTATATAGTGCAGGTATTGCTGGAGATGTATATGTATATAGTGCAGGTATTGCTTGTGATATATATGTATATAGTGCAGGTATTGCTGGAGATGTATATGTATATAGTGCAGGTATTGCTTGTGATATATGAATATAGTGCAGGTATTGCTGGAGACATATATGTATATAGTGCAGGTATTGCTGGAGATATATATGTATATAGTGCAGGTATTGCTGGAGATATATATGTATATAGTGCAGGTATTGCTTGTGATATATATGTATATAGTGCAGGTATTGCTTGTGATATATATGTATATAGTGCAGGTATTGCTGGAGATGTATATGTATATAGTGCAGGTATTGCTTGTGATATATGAATATAGTGCAGGTATTGCTGGAGACACATATGTATATAGTGCAGGTATTGCTGGAGACATATATGTATATAGTGCAGGTATTGCTGGAGATATATATGTATATAGTGCAGATATTGCTGGAGACATATATGTATATAGTGCAGGTATTGCTGGAGACATATGTATATAGTGCAGATATTGCTGGAGACATATATGTATATAGTGCAGGTATTGCTGGAGACATATATGTATATAGTGCAGGTATTGCTGGAGACATATATGTATATAGTGCAGGTATTGCTGGAGACATATATGTATATAGTGCAGGTATTGCTGGAGACATATATGTATATAGTGCAGGTATTGCTGGAGATATATATGTATATAGTGCAGGTATTGCTGGAGATGTATATGTATATAGTGCAGGTATTGCTTGTGATATATATGTATATAGTGCAGGTATTGCTGGAGACGTATATGTATATAGTGCAGGTATTGCTGGAGATATATATGTATATAGTGCAGGTATTGCTGGAGACATATATGTATATAGTGCAGGTATTGCTGGAGATATATATGTATATAGTGCAGGTATTGCTGGAGATGTATATGTATATAGTGCAGGTATTGCTGGAGACATATATGTATATAGTGCAGGTATTGCTGGAGATGTATATGTATATAGTGCAGGTATTGCTGGAGATATATATGTATATAGTGCAGGTATTGCTGGAGACATATATGTATATAGTGCAGGTATTGCTGGAGACATATATGTATATAGTGCAGGTATTGCTGGAGACATATATGTATATAGTGCAGGTATTGCTGGAGACATATATGTATATAGTGCAGGTATTGCTGGAGACATATATGGATATAGTGCAGGTATTGCTGGAGATGTATATGGATATAATGCAGGTATTGCTGGAGATATATATGGATATAATGCAGGTATTGCTGGAGATATATATGTATATAGTGCAGGTATTTCTGGAGATATATATGGATATAATGCAGGTATTGCTGGAGATATATATGGATATAATGCAGGTATTGCTGGAGACATATATGTATATAGTGCAGGTATTGCTGGAGATATATATGTATATAGTGCAGGTATTGCTGGAGATATATATGTATATAGTGCAGGTATTGCTGGAGACATATATGTATATAGTGCAGTTATTGCTGGAGACATATATGTATATAGTGCAGGTATTGCTGGAGATATATATGGATATAGTGCAGGTATTGCTGGAGATATATATGGATATAGTGCAGGTATTGCTGGAGATATATATGGATATAGTGCAGGTATTGCTGGAGATATATATGTATATAGTGCAGGTATTGCTGGAGATATATATGGATATAATGCAGGTATTGCTGGAGATATATATGGATATAGTGCAGGTATTGCTGGAGATATATATGGATATAGTGCAGGTATTGCTGGAGATATATATGGATATAGTGCAGGTATTGCTGGAGATATATATGGATATAGTGCAGGTATTGCTGGAGATATATATGGATATAGTGCAGGTATTGCTGGAGATATATATGTATATAGTGCAGGTATTGCTGGAGATATATATGGATATAGTGCAGGTATTGCTGGAGATATATATGTATATAGTGCAGGTATTGCTGGAGATATATATGTATATAGTGCAGGTATTGCTGGAGATGTATATGTATATAGTGCAGGTATTGCTTGTGATATATATGTATATAGTGCAGGTATTGCTGGAGATGTATATGTATATAGTGCAGGTATTGCTTGTGATATATGAATATAGTGCAGGTATTGCTGGAGATATATATGTATATACTTCACTGTCCTTTTCTTAGTTTTGTATTCGCTTTCTGACAGTCTATTTCTGTCTCACTTGAATGCTCATGTGACTATAACAAAACCAGTAAATGGCAAATATTCTCCTATTTTTCTTTCACACGTCCATATGCAATTATAAATAATGAATAACTGTGAAAATTGCATTCTGCCTTCACCCCCTCAAAACTGTCACCGCAGATGTCTTAAGCACTTTTAAGCAGTAATTGAATATACTGTGACTGGCTGCTAATCGTGTAATCGCCGGTTGCAGCTTGTAATGAATTATCCTGGTTAATGTCATTTTCTAAAGTGATCGTATCCTCTTCATTTTGTCATATACACATGGCTTAAATCAGATCCTGATGCGCCAATATGTCCCTAGCATTGCATATAGCCTGCAGAGACTCGTTTCCCTAAAAACATTTTTTTGTGGATATGATCTCTCTAGGCCTTTATTTAAATGGAAAGTGTGAAAAAAAATCCTAATCTGCTGCTTTTGTTAACATTTTAAAGAGACAAAGTTAAAATTCAACTTTCCTTATTCGGAAACCGCACGTCATTTTAACCCCTTAATGACCACAATGTACCCTGTATGTCACTGGTCGTTGAGTGTTTTTTCAGGACATAATAGCACAAGTCTAGCAAGAACATGCTATTAATGCCCTCCCTCGAGCAGTCTCAACACTGGTGGCAAGACCGCGCTATAAAACAATCAAGTCCCAAAAAAAGGCCAGCGACATACAGGGTACGTCGCTGGTCCTTAAGGGGTTAAACACTTTTACAGTTTACTTATTTTATCAGATTTGCTTTGTTCTTGTAGTATCCTTTGTTTAAGAGGTTATTTAGCTAGGCTCATAGGATCTCAGGAGCGTGCACCTGTCTTTAGCAGTCTACGAAAGCAGCTCTTACAACATTGTTTGTAGCAGTGTTATACATTGTTGCAAACACTGCTGTCAGAGTGCTGAAGACTCTTGCACACTCCTGAGCGCCTATGATCCTCTTCATTCAAGCATACCAGGATTACAAAGCAAATTACACAACAAGTCATTTGGGGAATTTAATATAATTGAACAATATATCTAACCATGAAAGTTTAATTTTGACTGCCCCTTTAACAGTAGTGTCTTTACACACTAAATGTTCACCTCGTGCAAAGTGGTTGTGCACACAGCTTAAACTACAGTAGATTTGCATAACCAACACATGCAAGATAACAAGACAATGCAATAGCACTTAGTCTGAACTTCACATGAATAGTAGATCTTTTTTTCCTTACAATTTTAAGTTATGTCTTTTTCCACTCCCCCTGTACCATGTGACAGCCATCAGCCAATCACAAATGCGTACACGTACCATGTGACAGCCATCAGCCATTCACAAATGCATACACGTACCATGTGACAGCCATCAGCCATTCACAAATGCATATACGCTTATTCTGTGAATTCTTGCACATGCTCAGTAGGAGCTGGTGATTAAAAAAGTTTAAATATAAAAGGACTGCACTTTTTTTTTAATGGAAGTAAATGGTAAAGTTGTTTAAAATGTCATGCTCTATCTGAATAATGAAAGTTTAATTTTGACTTGAGTGTCCCTTTAAAGGGACAGCAAACTGTTTAAGATTGTAATATAAAATGTTTAAATATGTGCATTAAACAAATCTTTTCATTATTTAATTTTTCTGAACATTGTGGGCTATCAATTCCCCTGACTTTCTATAAAGTGATGAGCGCTACCGGTTTAAAAGCTAGGTTTGCCTTTTCTCTTTAGCTTCATTGCTTTGTCTTTTTTATGCATTTGCTGATTCTATTGTATTAAATGTCCTTTTCAACACTTTATTGAAAAGCATACCTAGGTAGGCTCAAATGCAGTAATGTGCTTCTGGGTGCTGGCTGTTGGTGCACATATATGCCTCTGGTCATTGGCTCACCTGATGTATTCAGCTAGCTCTCGGTAACGCAATGCTGCTCCTTTAACAAAGGATACAAAGAGTACAAAGCAAATGTGAAAACCATAGTAAATTTTGTATGTTCTGTTTGACCCATGAAATAAAAATGTTTCATATCTGTTTAAATGATCTCTTGTTTTGCAGATTAAAGGGAGCGTTGCTGTTTATCACCATTGCACTGATTGGAACTGGCTGGGCCTTTGTCAAACATATCTTATCGGATAAAGATAAAAAGATTTTTATGATTGTCATTCCCCTTCAGGTGAGAGCAACCTAGTCTGTGCCGTGTGTATATAAGCTAGTAAATCTCTGTTAGAGGTAATATAGAGGTCTATAATGTAACCTAGTCTGTGCCGGGTGTATATAAGCTGGTAAATCTCTGCTAGAGGTAATCTAGTCTGTGCCGTGTGTATATAAGCAGGTAAATCTCTGCTAGAGGTAATATAGAGGTCTATAATGTAGCCTAGTCTGTGCCGGGTGTATATAAGCTGGTAAATCTCTGCTAGAGGTAATATAGAGGTAATATAATGTAACCTAGTCTGTGCCGTGTTTATATAAGCTGGTAAATCTCTGTTAGAGGTAATATAGAGGTCTATAATGTAACCTAGTCTGTGCCGGGTGTATATAAGCTGGTAAATCTCTGCTAGAGGTAATATAATGTAACCTAGTCTGTGCCGTGTGTATATAAGCTGGTAAATCTCTGCTAGAGGTAATATAATGTAACCTAGTCTGTGCCGTGTGTATATAAGATGGTAAATCTCTGCTAGAGGTAATATAGAGGTCTATAATGTAGCCTAGTCTGTGCCGGGTGTATATAAGCTGGTAAATCTCTGTTAGAGGTAATATAGAGGTCTATAATGTAACCTAGTCTGTGCCATGTGTATATAAGATGGTAAATCTCTGCTAGAGGTAATATAATGTAACCTAGTCCGTGCCGGGTGTATATAAGCTGGTAAATCTCTGCTAGAGGTAATATAGAGGTAATATAATGTAACCTAGTCTGTGCCGGGTGTATATAAGCTGGTAAATCTCTGCTAGAGGTAATATAGAGGTCTATAATGTAACCTAGTCTGTGCCGGGTGTATATAAGCTGGTAAATCTCTGCTAGAGGTAATATAGAGGTCTATAATGTAACCTAGTCTGTGCCGGGTGTGTATAAGCTGGTAAATCTCTGTTAGAGGTAATATAATGTAACCTAGTCTGTGCCGGGTGTATATAAGCTGGTAAATCTCTGTTAGAGGTAATATAATGTAACCTAGTCTGTGCCGGGTGTATATAAGCTGGTAAATCTCTGCTAGAGGTAATATAGAGGTCTATAATGTAACCTAGTCTGTGCCGGGTGTGTATAAGCTGGTAAATCTCTGTTAGAGGTAATATAATGTAACCTAGTCTGTGCCGGGTGTATATAAGCTGGTAAATCTCTGTTAGAGGTAATATAATGTAACCTAGTCTGTGCCGGGTGTATATAAGCTGGTAAATCTCTGCTAGAGGTAATATAGAGGTAATATAATGTAACCTAGTCTGTGCCGGGTGTATATAAGCTGGTAAATCTCTGTTAGAGGTAATATAATGTAACCTAGTCTGTGCCGGGTGTATATAAGCTGGTAAATCTCTGCTAGAGGTAATATAGAGGTCTATAATGTAACCTAGTCTGTGCCGGGTGTATATAAGCTGGTAAATCTCTGCTAGAGGTAATATAATGTAACCTAGTCTGTGCCGGGTGTATATAAGCTGGTAAATCTCTGCTAGAGGTAATATAGAGGTAATATAATGTAACCTAGTCTGTGCCGGGTGTATATAAGCTGGTAAATCTCTGCTAGAGGTAATATAGAGGTCTATAATGTAACCTAGTCTGTGCCGTGTGTATATAAACTGGTAAATCTCTGCTAGAGGTAATATAATGTAACCTAGTCTGTGCCGGGTGTATATAAGCTGGTAAATCTCTGCTAGAGGTAATATAGAGGTAATATAATGTAACCTAGTCTGTGCCGTGTGTATATAAGCTGGTAAATCTCTGCTAGAGGTAATATAGAGGTCTATAATGTAACCTAGTCTGTGCCGGGTGTATATAAGCAGGTAAATCTCTGCTAGAGGTAATATAATGTAACCTAGTCTGTGCCGTGTGTATATAAGCAGGTAAATCTCTGCTAGAGGTAATATAGAGGTAATATAATGTAACCTAGTCTGTGCCGGGTGTATATAAGCTGGTAAATCTCTGCTAGAGGTAATATAATGTAACCTAGTCTGTGCCGGGTGTATATAAGCTGGTAAATCTCTGCTAGAGGTAATATAATGTAACCTAGTCTGTGCCGGGTGTATATAAGCTGGTAAATCTCTGCTAGAGGTAATATAGAGGTAATATAATGTAACCTAGTCTGTGCCGGGTGTATATAAGCTGGTAAATCTCTGCTAGAGGTAATATAATGTAACCTAGTCTGTGCCGGGTGTATATAAGCTGGTAAATCTCTGCTAGAGGTAATATAATGTAACCTAGTCTGTGCCGGGTGTATATAAGCTGGTAAATCTCTGCTAGAGGTAATATAGAGGTAATATAATGTAACCTAGTCTGTGCCGGGTGTATATAAGCTGGTAAATCTCTGCTAGAGGTAATATAGAGGTCTATAATGTAACCTAGTCTGTGCCGGGTGTATATAAGCTGGTAAATCTCTGCTAGAGGTAATATAATGTAACCTAGTCTGTGCCGGGTGTATATAAGATGGTAAATCTCTGCTAGAGGTAATATAATGTAACCTAGTCTGTGCCGGGTGTATATAAGCTGGTAAATCTCTGCTAGAGGTAATATAGAGGTAATATAATGTAACCTAGTCTGTGCCGTGTGTATATAAGATGATAAATCTCTGCTAGAGGTAATATAATGTAACCTAGTCTGTGCCGGGTGTATATAAGCTGGTAAATCTCTGCTAGAGGTAATATAGAGGTAATATAATGTAACCTAGTCTGTGCCGTGTGTATATAAGATGATAAATCTCTGCTAGAGGTAATATAGAGGTAATATAATGTAACCTAGTCTGTGCAGGGTGTATATAAACTGGTAAATCTCTGCTAGAGGTAATATAGAGGTAATATAATGTAACCTAGTCTGTGCCGTGTGTATTTAAACTGATAAATCTCTGCTAGAGGTAATTTAGGGGTAATATAATGTAACCTAGTCTGTGTCGTGTGTATATAAGCTGGTAAATCTCTGTTAGAGGTAATATAGAGGTAATATAATGTAAGCTAGTCTGTGTCATGTGTATATAAGCTGGTAGATCTCTGCTAGAGGTAATATAAAGTAACCATATATGTTCTGTGCTAGTCAGCTGACTTAACCTCTTCATGTGAGAACAACCTTGTCTGTGCTGGGTGTATATAAGCTGGTAAATCTCTGCTAGAGGTAATATAGAGGTAATATAATGTAACCTAGTCTGTGCCGTGTGTATATAAACTGATAAATCTCTGCTAGAGGTAATATAGAGGTCTATAATGTAACCTAGTCTCTGCCGGGTGTATATAAGCTGGTAAATCTCTGCTAGAGGTAATATAGAGGTCTATAATGTAACCTAGTCTCTGCCGGGTGTCTATAAGCTGGTAAATCTCTGCTAGAGGTAATATAGAGGGCTATAGTGTAACCTTGTCTGTGCCGTGTGTATATAAACTGGTAAATCTCTGCTAGAGGTAATATAGAGGTCTATAATGTAACCATATATGTGTTGTGCTTGTCAGCCGACTTAACCTCTTCATGTGAGAACAACCTAGTCTGTTCTGTGTGTATATAAACTGGTAAATCTTATGCGCACACTAAGCACGGTGTGATGTAATACCTACGTCTATATGGTGCACACTAAGCACTGTGTGATGTAATACCTACGTCTATGGTGCAAACTAAGCAGTGCGTGATGTAATACCTACATCTATATGGTGCACACTAAGCACGGTGTGATGTAATACCTACGTCTATATGGTGCACACTAAGCACGGTGTGATGTAATACCTACGTCTATATGGTGCACACTAAGCACGGTGTGATGTAATACCTACGTCTATATGGTGCACACTAAGCACGGTGTGATGTAATAACTACGTCTATATAGCGCACACTAAGCACGGTGTGGTGTAATACCTACGTCTATATGGTGCAAACTAAGCAGTGCGTGATGTAATACCTACATCTATATGGTGCACACTAAGCACGGTGTGATGTAATACCTACGTCTATTTGGCGCACACTAAGCACGGTGTGATTTAATACCTACGTCTATATGGTGCACACTAAGCACGGTGTGATGTAATACCTATGTCTATATGGTGCACACTAAGCACGGTGTGATGTAATACCTACGTCTATATGGCGCACACTAAGCACGGTGTGATGTAATACCTACGTCTATATGGTGCACACTAAGCACGGTGTGATGTAATACCTACGTCTATATGGTGCACACTAAGCACTGTGTGATGTAATACCTATGTCTATATGGTGCACACTAAGCACTGCGTGATGTAATACCTACGTCTGTATGGCGCACACTAAGCACTGTGTGATGTAATACCTACGTCTATATGGCGCACACTAAGCAGTGCGTGATGTAATACCTACGTCTATATGGTGCACACTAAGCACGGTGTGATGTAATACCTACGTCTATATGGCGCACACTAAGCACGGTGTGATGTAATACCTACGTCTATATGTTACACACTAAGCACGGTGTGATGTAATACCTACGTCTATATGGTGCACACTAAGCACAGTGTGATGTAATACCTACGTCTATATGGTGTAACTGATTGGTGGCTGCATATATATACTGATTTGTGATTGGGTCACCCATGTGTTCAGTTAGAAGCCAGTAGGGCATTGTTGCTCCTTCAACAAATGATACCAAGAGTATGAAGCAAATTTGATAATAGAAGTAAACTGGGAAGTTGTTTAACCCCTTAAGGACCAAGGCCATTTTTCAATTTCTTTCCCTGAAGGACCAGGGCTAGTTTTAAATTTCTGCGGTGTTTGTGTTTAGCTGTAATTTCTCCTGTTAAGTGTGATCAGTCCACGGGTCATCATTACTTCTGGGATATTAACTCCTCCCCAACAGGAAGTGCAAGAGGATCACCCAGCAGAGCTGCTATATAGCTCCTCCCCTCTACGTCACACCCAGTCATTCTCTTGCACCCAACTAATAGATAGGATGTGTGAGAGGACTGTGGTGATTTTACTTAGTTTTTATAACTTCAATCAAAAGTTTGTTATTTTAAAACAGCACCGGAGTGTGTTGTTCCTTCTCAGGGAGAATTTGAAGAAGAGTCTACCTGAGTTTTTCTGTATGATTTTAACCGGAGTAGTTAAGATCATGTTGCTGTTCTCGGCCATCTGAGGAGTGAGGTAAACTTCAGATCAGGGGACAGCGGGCAGGTTCACCTGCAAAGAGGTATGTAGCAGCATATTATTTTCTGAGAATGGAATTGACTAGAAAATACTGCAAATACCTATATAAAGTAAGTTCAGCCTTAAATGCAGTAGTAGCAACTGGTATCAGGCTGTCATGTATGTATATTTTCACTTCAGTATTCTGGGGAATGGCACTTCACTGAAATAATACTGTTTACATAAAACTTTAGCCTATTTTGCAGTAAAAACGGCTTGCAGCAGGCTTTTTATGACAAATACATTTATTGATCTTAAACGTTTTTGCTGGCATGTGAAATCGTTTATTTTTCTGAGGTACTGGGTGAAAACTTATTTGGGCATTAGTTTTATCCACTTGGCGGGCATTTTGTTTGATTTATGACAGTTTACTGATCTCCCTCACTGTTGTGTGTGAGGGGGAGGGGCTGAATTTGGCGCTTTTGCTACACATCAAAAATTCAGTCACAAGTCTGCTCTTCTTCCCTGCATGATCCGGTTCGTCTCTACAGAGCTCAGGGGTCTTCAAAAGTTATTTTGAGGGAGGTAATCACTCACAGCAGACCTGTGAGATTGTGCTTGACTGTGATAAAAAACGTTACATTCTGTACTTTTTTTCTGCTATTAAAGGGCTAGTTATCCATTACTAATGGGAGCAATCCTTTGCTAAAATTGTAATTTTACTGGGAAAAAAGTTTGTTTTCATAAAATTATCTGTTTTATTGTACTCAACTGTCATATCTTTCTGTGCTTCTTAAAGGCACAGTGCGTTTTTGCATACTATTTATAAAAGTGAATTGAAAAGTATTTCCAAGTTTGCTGGTTATTTGCTAGTGTGTTAAACATGTCTGACTCAGAGGAATATCTCTGTGCTATATGTGCTAAAGCCAAAGTGGAGCCCAATAGAAATTTATGTACTAATTGTATTGATGCTACTTTAAATAAAAGTCAATCTGTACAAATTGAACAGCATTCACCAGACAACGAGAGGAAAGTTATGCCGACTAACTCCCTTCACGTGTCAGTACCTGCATCTCCCGCTCGGGGGATGCGTGATATTGTAACGCCGGGTACTTCAGGGCGGCCATTACCAATCACATTGCAGGACATGGCTAATGTTATGACTGAGGTTTTGTCTAAATTACCAGAACTTAGAGGGAAGCGGGACCACTCTGGGGTGAGAACAGAGTGCGCTGATAATACTAGAGCCATGTCAGATACTGGGTCACAGTATGCGGAACATGAGGACGGAGAGCTTCAATCTGCAGGTGATGGTTCTGATCCCATTAGAGTGGATTCAGACATTTCTAATTTTAAGTTTAAGCTTGAAAACCTCTGCGTACTGTTAGGGGAGGTATTAGCGGCTCTGAATGATTGTAACACCGTTGCAATTCCAGAGAAATTATGTAGGCTGGATAGATACTATGCGGTACCGGCGAGTACTGACGTATTTCCTATACCTAAGAGGCTTACAGAGATAATTACTAAGGAGTGGGATAGGCCCGGTGTGCCCTTTTCCCCCCCTCCTGTATTTAGAAAAATGTTTCCAATAGACGCCACCACACGGGACTTATGGCAGACGATCCCTAAGGTGGAGGGAGCGGTTTCGACTCTGGCTAAGCGTACCACTATCCCGGTGGAGGATAGCTGTGCTTTTTCTGATCCAATGGATAAAAAATTAGAAGGTTACCGTAAGAAAATGTTTGTTCAACAAGGTTTTATATTGCAACCTCTTGCATGTATTGCGTCTGTCACGGCCGCATCAGCCTTTTGGTCCGAGTCCCTGGAAGAGACTCTTGACTCAATAACTATAGAGGAAATTTCAAACAAGCTTAAAACACTTAAGCTAGCTAATTCATTTGTTTCAGATGCCGTTGTACATTTAACTAAACTTACGGCTAAGAATTCCGGATTCGCCATTCAGGCACGCAGAGCACTGTGGCTAAAATCCTGGTCAGCTGATGTTACTTCTAAATCTAAGTTACTCAACATACCTTTCAAAGGGCAGACCTTATTCGGGCCCGGTTTGAAGGAAATTATCGCTGACATTACAGGAGGTAAAGGCCACGCCCTGCCTCAAGACAGAGCCAAGCCGAAGGCTAGACAGTCTAATTTTCGTTCCTTTCGTAATTTCAAGACAGGAGCAGCATCAACTTCCTCTGCACCAAAACAGGAAGGAGCTGTTGCTCGCTACATACAAAGCTGGAGACCTAACCAGTCCTGGAACAAGGGCAAGCAGGCCAGAAAACCTGCTGCTGCCCCTAAGACAGCATGAATTGAGGGCCCCCGATCCGGGAACGGATCTAGTGGGGGGCAGACTTTCTCTCTTCGCCCAGGCTTGGGCAAGAGATGTCCAGGATCCCTGGGCGTTAGAGATCATATCTCAGGGATATCTTCTGGACTTCAAATCCTCTCCCCCAAAAGGGAGATTCCATCTGTCAAGGTTGTCAACAAACCAAATAAAGAAAGAGGCGTTTCTACGCTGTGTACAAGATCTTTTACTAATGGGAGTGATCCATCCGGTTCCGCGGTCGGAACACGGACAGGGGTTTTACTCAAATCTGTTTGTGGTTCCCAAGAAAGAAGGAACCTTCAGACCAATCTTGGATTTAAAGATCCTAAACAAATTCCTAAGAGTTCCATCGTTCAAAATGGAAACTATTCGGACAATCCTACCCATGATCCAAAAGGGTCAGTACATGACCACAGTGGATTTAAAGGATGCTTACCTTCACATACCGATTCACAGAGATCATTTCCGGTATCTAAGGTTTGCCTTCCTAGACAGGCATTACCAGTTTGTAGCTCTTCCATTCGGGTTGGCTACGGCTCCAAGAATCTTCACAAAGGTTCTGGGGGCTCTTCTGGCGGTGCTAAGACCGCGAGGAATCTCGGTAGCTCCATACCTAGACGACATTCTGATTCAAGCTTCAAGCTTTCAAACTGCCAAGTCTCATACAGAGTTTGTACTGGCATTTCTAAGATCGCATGGGTGGAAGGTAAACGAAAAGAAGAGTTCTCTCGTTCCACTCACAACAGTTCCCTTCTTGGGGACTCTTATAGATTCTGTAGAAATTAAGATTTACCTGACAGAAGACAGGTTAACAAAACTTCAAAACGCCTGCCGTGTCCTTCATTCCATTCAACACCCGTCAGTGGCTCAATGTATGGAGGTGATCGGCTTAATGGTAGCGGCAATGGACATAGTCCCCTTTGCACGCCTACACCTCAGACCGCTGCAATTGTGCATGCTAAGTCAGTGGAATGGGGATTACTCAGATTTGTCCCCCACTCTGAATCTGGATCAAGAGACCAGAAATTCTCTTCTGTGGTGGCTTTCTCGGCCACATCTGTCCAAGGGGATGCCATTCAGCAGGCCAAATTGGACAATTGTAACAACAGACGCCAGCCTGTTAGGTTGGGGCGCTGTCTGGAATTCCCTGAAGGCTCAGGGATCATGGACTCAGGAGGAGAGTCTCCTGCCAATAAACATTCTGGAATTGAGAGCAGTTCTCAATGCCCTTCTGGCTTGGCCCCAGTTAATAACTCGGGGGTTCATCAGATTTCAGTCGGACAACATCACGACTGTAGCTTACATCAACCATCAAGGAGGAACAAGAAGCTCCCTAGCGATGATGGAAGTATCAAAGATAATTCGTTGGGCAGAGTCTCACTCTTGCCATCTCTCAGCAATCCACATTCCGGGAGTGGAGAACTGGGAGGCGGATTTCCTAAGTCGTCAGACTTTTCATCCGGGGGAGTGGGAACTTCATCCGGAGGTCTTTGCCCAAATACTTCGACGTTGGGGCAAACCAGAGATAGATCTCATGGCGTCTCGACAGAACGCCAAGCTTCCTCGTTACGGGTCCAGATCCAGGGATCCGGGAGCGGCCCTAGTAGATGCTTTGACAGCACCTTGGACCTTCGGGAGAGCTTATGTGTTTCCACCCTTTCCGATGCTTCCTCGATTGATCGCCAGAATCAAACAGGAGAGAGCATCAGTAATTCTAATAGCGCCTGCGTGGCCTCGCAGGACCTGGTATGCAGATCTAGTGGACATGTCATCCTGTCCACCTTGGTCTCTGCCTCTGAGACAGGACCTTCTGATTCAGGGTCCTTTCAAACATCAAAATCTAATTTCTCTGAATCTGACTGCCTGGAGATTGAACGCTTGATTTTATCAAAACGTGGATTCTCTGAGTCAGTAATTGATACCCTGATACAGGCTAGGAAGCCTGTTACCAGAAAGATTTATCATAAAATATGGCGTAAATACCTATATTGGTGCGAATCCAAAGGTTACTCTTGGAGTAAGGTTAGGATTCCTAGGATATTGTCTTTTCTACAAGAGGGTTTAGAAAAGGGCTTATCCGCTAGTTCTTTAAAGGGACAGATCTCAGCTCTGTCCATTTTGTTACACAAACGTCTGTCAGAAGTTCCAGACGTTCAGGCTTTTTGTCAGGCTTTGGCCAGGATTAAGCCTGTGTTTAAAAATGTTGCTCCGCCATGGAGTTTAAACCTTGTTCTTAACGTTTTACAGGGCGTTCCGTTTGAACCCCTTCATTCCGTTGATATAAAATTGTTATCTTGGAAAGTTCTATTTTTAATGGCTATTTCCTCGGCTCGAAGAGTCTCTGAGTTATCAGCCTTACATTGTGATTCTCCTTATCTGATTTTTCACTCGGATAAGGTAGTTCTGCGTACTAAACCTGGGTTCTTACCTAAGGTAGTCACTAACAGGAATATCAATCAGGAGATTGTTGTTCCATCCTTGTGTCCTAATCCTTCCTCAAAGAAGGAACGACTTCTGCACAATCTAGATGTAGTTCGTGCCCTAAAATTTTATTTACAGGCAACTAAAGATTTTCGACAAACATCTTCCCTGTTTGTCGTTTACTCTGGTCAGAGGAGAGGTCAAAAAGCTTCGGCTACCTCTCTCTCTTTTTGGCTTTGTAGCATAATACGTTTAGCCTATGAGACTGCTGGACAGCAGCCTCCTGAAAGAATTACAGCTCATTCCACTAGAGCTGTGGCTTCCACTTGGGCCTTTAAGAATGAGGCCTCTGTTGAACAGATTTGCAAGGCTGCAACTTGGTCTTCACTTCATACTTTTTCCAAATTTTCCAAATTTGATACTTTTGCTTCTTCGGAGGCTATTTTTGGGAGAAAGGTTCTTCAGGCAGTGGTTCCTTCTGTATAAAGATCCTGCCTATCCCTCCCGTCATCCGTGTACTTTTGCTTTGGTATTGGTATCCCAGAAGTAATGATGACCCGTGGACTGATCACACTTAACAGGAGAAAACATAATTTATGCTTACCTGATAAATTCCTTTCTCCTGTAGTGTGATCAGTCCACGGCCCGCCCTGTTTTTTACGGCAGGTCTAAATTTTTAAATTATACTCCAGTCACCACTGCACCCTTTAGCTTCTCCTTTCTCGTTGGTTCTTGGTCGAATGACTGGGTGTGACGTAGAGGGGAGGAGCTATATAGCAGCTCTGCTGGGTGATCCTCTTGCACTTCCTGTTGGGGAGGAGTTAATATCCCAGAAGTAATGATGACCCGTGGACTGATCACACTACAGGAGAAAGGAATTTATCAGGTAAGCATAAATTATGTTTTTCCTCTTACTCATTTACTGTACCCATACATATTATATACCGTTTTTCTCGCCATTAAATGGACTTTCTAAAGATACCATTTTTTTCATCATATCATCATTTACTTAAAAAAAAATGATAAAATATTAGGAAAAAATGGAAAAAAACACACTTTTTCTAACTTTGACCCCCACAATCTGTTACACATCTACAATCACCAAAAAACACCCATGCTAAATAGTTTCTAAATTTTGTCCTGAGTTTAGAAATACCCAATGTTTACATGTTCTTTGCTTTTTTTGCAACTTATAGGGCCATAAATACAAGTAGCACTTTGCTATTTCCAAACCACTTTTTCTTTCATGTAATTAGCAAGAGTCCATGAGCTAGTGACGTATGGGATATACATTCCTACCAGGAGGGGCAAAGTTTCCCAAACCTCAAAATGCCTATAAATACACCCCTCACCACACCCACAATTCAGTTTTACAAACTTTGCCTCCGATGGAGGTGGTGAAGTAAGTTTGTGCTAGATTCTACGTTGATATGCGCTCCGCAGCAAGTTGGAGCCCGGTTTTCCTCTCAGCGTGCAGTGAATGTCAGAGGGATGTGAGGAGAGTATTGCCTATTTGAATGCAGTGATCTCCTTCTAAGGGGTCTATTTCATAGGTTCTCTGTTATCGGTCGTAGAGATTCATCTCTTACCTCCCTTTTCAGATCGACGATATACTCTTATATATACCATTACCTCTGCTGATTCTCGTTTCAGTACTGGTTTGGCTATCTGCTATATGTAGATGAGTGTACTGGGGTAAGTAAGTCTTATTTTCTGTGACACTCCAAGCTATGGTTGGGCACTTTGTTTATAAAGTTCTAAATATATGTATTCAAACATTTATTTGCCTTGACTCAGAATGTTCAACTTTCCTTATTTTCAGACAGTCAGTTTCATATTTGGGATAATGCATTTTGATTTGACCATTTTTTCTTACCTTAAAATTTGACTTTTTCCCTGTGGGCTGTTAGGCTCGCGGGGGCTGAAAATGCTTCATTTTATTGCGTCATTCTTGGCGCGGACTTTTTTGGCGCAAAAATTCTATTTCCGTTTCCGGCGTCATACGTGTCGCCGGAAGTTGCGTCATTCTTTGACGTTATTTCGCGCCAAAAATGTCGGCGTTCCGGATGTGGCGTCATTTTTGGCGCCAAAAAGCATTTAGGCGCCAAATAATGTGGGCGTCTTATTTGGCGCAAAAAAATATGGGCGTCGCTTTTGTCTCCACATTATTTAAGTCTCATTTTTTATTGCTTCTGGTTGCTAGAAGCTTGTTCTTTGGCATTCTTTCCCATTCCTGAAACTGTCATTTAAGGAATTTGATCAATTTTGCTTTATATGTTGTTTTTTCTCTTACATATTGCAAGATGTCTCACGTTGCATCTGAGCCAGAAGATACTACAGGAAAATCGCTGTCAAGTGCTGAATCTACCAAAGCTAAGTGTATCTGCTGTAAACTTTTGGTAGCTATTTTTCTCCAGCTGTTGTTTGTATTGATTGTCATGACAAACTTGTTAAAGCAGATAATATTTCCTTTAGTAAAGTACCATTGCCTGTTGCAGTTCCCTCAACATCTAAGGTGCAGAATGTTCCTGATAATATAAGAGATTTTGTTTCTGAATCCATAAAGAAGGCTATGTCTGTTATTTCTCCTTCTAGTAAACGTAAAAAATCTTTTAAAACTTCTCTCCCTACAGATGAATTTTTAAATGAACATCATCATTCTGATTCTGATGACTCCTCTGGTTCAGAGGATTCTGTCTCTGAGGTTGATGCTGATAAATCTTCATATTTATTTAAAATGGAATTTATTCGTTCTTTACTTAAAGAAGTTCTAATTGCTTTAGAAATAGAGGATTCTAGTCCTCTTGATACTAATTCTAAACGTTTAGATAAGGTATTTAAAGCTCCTGTGGTTATTCCAGAAGTTTTTCCTGTTCCTAATGCTATTTCTGCAGTAATTTCCAAAGAATGGGATAAATTGGGTAATTCATTTACTCCTTCTAAACGTTTTAAGCATTTATATCCTGTGCCGTCTGACAGATTAGAATTTTGGGACAAAATCCCTAAAGTTGATGGGGCTATTTCTACCCTTGCTAAACGTACTACTATTCCTACGTCAGATGGTACTTCGTTTAAGGATCCTCTAGATAGGAAAATTGAGTCCTTTCTAAGAAAAGCTTATCTGTGTTCAGGTAATCTTCTTAGACCTGCTATATCTTTGGCTGATGTTGCTGCAGCTTCAACTTTTTGGTTGGAAACTTTAGCGCAACAAGTAACACATCGTGATTCTCATGACATTATTATTCTTCTTCAGCATGCTAATAATTTTATCTGTGATGCCATTTTTGATATTATCAGAGTTGATGTCAGGTTTATGTCTCTAGCTATTTTAGCTAGAAGAGCTTTATGGCTTAAAACTTGGAATGCTGATATGGCTTCTAAATCAACTTTACTTTCTATTTCTTTCCAGGGTAACAAATTATTTGGTTCTCAGTTGGATTCCATCATTTCAACTGTTACTGGTGGGAAAGGAACTTTTTTACCACAGGATAAAAAATCTAAAGGTAAAAGTAGAGCTAATAATCGTTTTCGTTCCTTTCGTTTCAACAAAGAACAAAAGCCTGATCCTTCATCCTCAGGAGCAGTTTCAGTTTGGAAACCATCTCCAGTCTGGAATAAATCCAAGCCAGCTAGAAAGGCAAAGCCTGCTTCTAAGTCCACATGAAGGTGCGGCCCTCATTCCAGCTCAGCTGGTAGGGGGCAGGTTACGTTTTTTCAAGGAAATTTGGATCAATTCTGTTCACAATCTTTGGATTCAGAACATTGTTTCAGAAGGGTACAGAATTGGTTTCAAGATAAGACCTCCTGCAAAGAGATTTTTTCTTTCCCGTGTCCCAGTAAATCCAGTAAAAGCTCAAGCATTTCTGAAATGTGTTTCAGATCTAGAGTTGACTGGAGTAATTATGCCAGTTCCAGTTCAGGAACGGGATGGGGTTTTATTCAAATCTCTTCATTGTACCAAAGAAGGAGAATTCCTTCAGACCAGTTCTGGATCTAAAAATATTGAATCGTTATGTAAGGATACCAACGTTCAAAATGGTAACTATAAGGACCATCTTGCCTTTTGTTCTGCAAGGGAATTATATGTCCACAATAGATTTACAGGATGCATATCTGCATATTCCGATTCATCCAGATCATTTTCAGTTCCTGAGATTCTCTTTTCTGGACAAGCATTACCAGTTTGTGGCTCTGCCGTTTGGCCTAGCTACAGCTCCAAGAATTTTTACAAAGGTTCTCGGTGCCCTTCTGTCTGTAATCAGAGAACAGGGTATTGTGGTATTTCCTTATTTGGACGATATCTTGGTACTTGCTCAGTCTTTACATTTAGCAGAATCTCATACGAATCGACTTGTGTTGTTTCTTCAAGATCATGGTTGGAGGATCAATTTACCAAAAAGTTCTTTGATTCCTCAGACAAGGGTAACCTTTCTGGGTTTCCAGATGGATTCAGTGTCCATGACTCTGTCTTTAACAGACAAGAGACGTCTAAAATTGATTGCAGCTTGTCGAAACCTTCAGTCACAATCATTCCCTTCGGTAGCCTTATGCATGGAAATTCTAGGTCTTATGACTGCTGCATCGGACGCGATCCCCTTTGCTCGTTTTCACATGCGACCTCTTCAGCTCTGTATGCTGAAGCAATGGTGCAAGGATTACACGAAGATATCTCAAACAATATCTTTAAAACCGATTGTTCGGCACTCTCTAACATGGTGGACAGATCACCATCGTTTAATTCAGGGGGCTTCTTTTGTGCTTCCGACCTGGACTGTAATTTCAACAGATGCAAGTCTCACGGGTTGGGGAGCTGTGTGGGGATCTCTGACGGCACAGGGAGTTTGGGAATCTCAGGAGGTGAGATTACCTATCAATATCTTGGAACTCTGTGCGATTTTCAGAGCTCTTCAGTTTTGGCCTCTTCTGAAGAGAGAATCGTTCATTTGTTTTCAGACAGACAATGTCACAACTGTGGCATACATCAATCATCAAGGAGGGACTCACAGTCCTCTGGCTATGAAAGAAGTATCTCGAATTTTGGTTTGGGCGGAATCCAGCTCCTGTCTAATCTCTGCGGTTCATATCCCAGGTGTAGACAATTGGGAAGCGGATTATCTAAGTCGCCAAATGTTGCATCCGGGCGAATGGTCTCTTCACCCAGAGGTATTTCTTCAGATTGTTCAAATGTGGGAACTTCCAGAAATAGATCTGATGGCGTCCCATCTAAACAAGAAACTTCCCAGGTATCTGTCCAGATCCCGGGATCCTCAGGCGGAGGCAGTGGATGCATTATCACTTCCTTGGAAGTATCATCCTGCCTATATCTTTCCGCCTCTAGTTCTTCTTCCAAGAGTGATCTCCAAGATTCTGAAGGAATGCTCGTTTGTTCTGCTGGTAGCTCCAGCATGGCCTCACAGGTTTTGGTATGCGGATCTTGTCCGGATGGCCTCTTGCCAACCGTGGACTCTTCCGTTAAGACCAGACCTTCTATCACAAGGTCCTTTTTTCCATCAGGATCTGAAATCCTTAAATTTAAAGGTATGGAGATTGAACGCTTGATTCTTGGTCAAAGAGGTTTCTCTGACTCCGTGATTAATACTATGTTACAGGCTCGTAAATCTGTATCTCGAGAGATAAATTATAGAGTCTGGAAGACTTATATTTCTTGGTGTCTTTCTCATCATTTTTCTTGGCATTCTTTTAGAATACCGAGAATTTTACAGTTTCTTCAGGATGGTTTAGATAAGGGTTTGTCCGCAAGTTCTTTGAAAGGACAAATCTCTGCTCTTTCTGTTCTTTTTCACAGAAAGATTGCTATTCTTCCTGATATTCATTGTTTTGTACAAGCTTTGGTTCGTATAAAACCTGTCATTAAGTCAATTTCTCCTCCTTGGAGTTTGAATTTGGTTCTGGGAGCTCTTCAAGCTCCTCCGTTTGAACCTATGCATTCATTGGACATTAAATTACTTTCTTGGAAAGTTTTGTTCCTTTTGGCCATCTCTTCTGCTAGAAGAGTTTCTGAATTATCTGCTCTTTCTTGTGAGTCTCCTTTTCTGATTTTTCATCAGGATAAGGCGGTGTTGCGAACTTCTTTTGAATTTTTACCTAAAGTTGTGAATTCCAACAACATTAGTAGAGAAATTGTGGTTCCTTCATTATGTCCTAATCCTAAGAATTCTAAGGAGAAATCGTTGCATTCTTTGGATGTTGTTAGAGCTTTGAAATATTATGTTGAAGCTACGAAATCTTTCCGTAAGACTTCTAGTCTATTTGTTATCTTTTCCGGTTCTAGGAAAGGCCAGAAAGCTTCTGCCATTTCTTTGGCATCTTGGTTGAAATCTTTAATTCATCTTGCCTATGTTGAGTCGGGTAAAATTCCGCCTCAGAGAATTACAGCTCATTCTACTAGGTCAGTATCTACTTCCTGGGCGTTTAGGAATGAAGCTTCGGTTGACCAGATCTGCAAAGCAGCAACTTGGTCCTCTTTGCATACTTTTACTAAATTCTACCTTTTTGATGTATTTTCTTCTTCTGAAGCAGTTTTTGGTAGAAAAGTACTTCAGGCAGCGGTTTCAGTTTGAATCTTCTGCTTATGTTTTTCGTTAAACTTTATTTTGGGTGTGGATTATTTTCAGCAGGAATTGGCTGTCTTTATTTTATCCCTCCCTCTCTAGTGACTCTTGTGTGGAAAGATCCACATCTTGGGTAGTCATTATCCCATACGTCACTAGCTCATGGACTCTTGCTAATTACATGAAAGAAAACATAATTTATGTAAGAACTTACCTGATAAATTCATTTCTTTCATATTAGCAAGAGTCCATGAGGCCCGCCCTTTTTTTGTGGTGGTTATGATTTTGTATAAAGCACAATTATTCCAATTCCTTATTTTATATGCTTTCGCACTTTTTTATCACCCCACTTCTTGGCTATTCGTTAAACTGAATTGTGGGTGTGGTGAGGGGTGTATTTATAGGCATTTTGAGGTTTGGGAAACTTTGCCCCTCCTGGTAGGAATGTATATCCCATACGTCACTAGCTCATGGACTCTTGCTAATATGAAAGAAATGAATTTATCAGGTAAGTTCTTACATAAATTATGTTTTTTCAAAATTAGCGCTAGTTACATCGGAACCCTGATATCTGTCAGGAATCCCTGATTAACCCTTGACATGTATATATTTTTTTTTAGAAGACATCCCAAAGTATTGATCTAGGCCCATTTTGGTATATTTCATGCCACCGTTTCACCACCAAATGCAATCAAATAAAAAAAATTGTTCACTTTTTCCCAAATATTTTCACAAACTTTAGGTTTCTCACTGAAATTATTTACAAACAACTTGTGCAATTATGGCATAAATGGTTGTAAATGCTTCTCTGGGATCCCCTTTGTTCAGAAATAGCAGACATATGACTTTGGCGTTGCTTTTTGGTAATTAGAAGGCCGCTAAATGCCACTGCGCATCACACGTGTATTATGCCCAGCAGTGAAGGGGTTAATTAGGGAGCATGTAGGGAGCGTCTAGGGTTAATTTTAGCTTTAGTGTAGTGTAGTAGACAACCCCAAGTATTGATCTAGGCCCATCTTGGTATATTTCATGCTACCATTTCACCGCTAAATGCGATCAAATAAAAAAAAACGTAAAATTTTTCACAATTTTAGGTTTCTCACTGAAATTATTTACAAACAACTTTTCAAAGTATGGCATATATGATTGTAAATGCTTCTCTGGGATCCCCTTTGTTCAGAAATAGCAGACATATATTGCTTTGGTGTTGCTTTTTGGTAATTATAAGGCCGCTAAATGCTGCTGCGCATCACATGTGTATTATGGCTAGCAGTTAAAGGGTTAATTAGGGAGCTTGCAGGGTTAATTTTAGCTTTAGTGTAGAGATCAGCCTCCCACCTGACACATCAGACCCCCTGATCCCTCCCAAACAGCTCCCTTCCCTCCCCCACCCCACAATTGTCCCCGCCATCTTAAGTACTGGCAGAAAGTCTGCCAGTACTAAAATAAAAGGTATATTTAAAAAAAACAAATTGTATTGCATATTTACATATGCAGCTGTGTAGGACCCCCCCTTAGCCCCCAACCTCCCTGATCCCCCCCAAACAGCTCTCTAACCCTTCACCTCTACCTTACTGGGAGCCATCTTGGTTACTGGCAGCTGTCTGCCAGTACCCTGTTTTCAAATACAAATGTGTTTTTTTTTAATTTTTTTATTTTTTTTTATTTTTTCTGTAGTGTAGCTTCCCCCCCCCCCCCCCCACAGACCAATTACCCACCCGCTCCCAGATCCCTTAGATTTACTTTTGTTGGGGATTTTATCCCCCCTTACTGCCACTCATATAGCATGTATTTGCTGTAGTGTAGCGTTTCCCACCCGCTCCCTCCCCGTGCACGCGCCCGCCCGCCCGCCACCCCCTGTGCGCGCGCGCGCTCCCGTGCGCGCTCCCGACTATCCCGCCCCCGATCCCGCCCCCCTCTCTCTTCAGTTTTTCATCGATGGCCGCCCACCCGCCTCCCACGGTCAGCTCCCACCCACCAACGATTGCGGCCATCGATGCCGGTGCAGAGAGGGCCACAGAGTGGCTCTCTCTGCATCGGATGGGGGAAAAAGGTTATTGCAGGATGCCTCGATATGGAGGCATCACTGCAATAACCGTAAAGCGGCTGGAAGCGATCAGGATCGCTTCCAGCCGCTTTAATCCCCAAAGTCGTACAGGGTACGTCGCTGGTCTTTAAAGACCAGGTTGTGTGCGACGTACCCTGTACGACTCGTGTCGTTAAGGGGTTAAAATTGTACGTTCTACCTAAATCATGAAAGAAAATTTTTGGGTTTCATGTCCCTTTAAGCTTAGACTATTTTTCCATTTCTTTAAAGGGACAGTCTTTAATATAATTTTTATTGTTTTAAAAAATAGATAATCCCTTTATTACCCATTCCCTAGTTTTGCATAACCAACACAGTTATATTAATACACTTTTTACCTCTGTGATAACCTTGTATCTGAGCATCTGCAGACTGCCCCCTGATCACATGACATTGTATTTTTTATCTATTGACTTGCATTTTAGCCAATCAGTGCAGTGTCTGCCACAAGCCATGGGTGTGAGCACAATGTTATCTACTGTATATGGCTCACACGAACTAGCAGTCTCCTGGTGTGAAAAGCTAATAAAAAAGCATGTGATAAGAGGCTGTCTGTAGTGGCTTAGAAACAGGCAGAAATTTAGAGGTTTAAAGGTTATACATTATATTAATTTAACAAGGTTGGTTGTGCAAAGCAAGCTGGGAAATAGGTAGTAAAGGTGTTGTGTATCTTTTAAACAATAACAATTTTAGTGTTTACTGTCCCTTTATTTGCAGATAACCAAACATCTCTGATTGTGGTGCACCACCACCACATATGTGCTTTATTACTATTCACATGTCCGCAGCGCCAACATTTATTGGACCTCGACAGGAAGAGTTGATGTAGTTTTTTGGGGGTGTAATACCATCTTACTAACATTTTATAATTCATTTCAACCTAATGTCCCTTTTAATTATACATCTATGCACGTTACATGTGGATTTATCTTCCTGAGATTATGCTTCATGTACGGTGTATTCTGTCTTTATCCTGTATGTATTGAAATCTGTGTCCGCTGCCCTGTGATCTACAGTCTTCCTGCTCTGGGTTAGGTTCTGAGATTATGAAGGCTTTATCCATATTTGAGACCAGTTTGGGATATTTTCTTTACCTATAGGTTGTTTCCCTTGTTGGATTAAATTCAGGCATATTTATTTTACTGCAGTACCAACACCAGTTTTGGGATTCAGTATCTTATTCTTACAAACAAGATGACGCTGAAGTGCATGTACAGAATATTTTTCTTCCATCCTAAAACTGAGTGTCTTTTCTAATATTGTCATTTTGTTTATTTCTACGGAAACGTATTGTAATGCACTTTGTCTTGTTCTTCCTGAGTACACAACAAGCTACACCTTAGGTTTGTCCTTCGTGTGACTTGTATACCAGGACACGCCTCCTTGTTTGCCTCAGGGCTATACTATTTGTCTTATTTACAGTATGTTGATTGCACAATCAGACAGTCTAGTCAAAATTAAACTTTCATGATACAGATAGGGCATACAACTTTCCAATTTACTTTTCTTCTTAAATGGAAAGAGTCCACAGCTGCATTCATTACTTTTGGGAAATAAGAATCTGGCCACCAGGAGGAGGCAAAGACACCCCAGCCAACGGCTTAAATGCTCCTCCCACTCCCCTCATCCCCCAGTCATTCTTTGCCTTTCGTCTCAGGAGGATGGCAGAGACGTGTCAGAATTTTAATTTTTGTTTTTCGTCTCTTATGGAGGGTAGTACTCTTCAGCATGGGACAGGAGTTTTAAGTAGTCCTGTCAGTCTCTCAGTGATGGCTTGGATGAAAATTAGAGTCCGTAGATGCAGGAATTTTCTTTCTGCGAAACCATCCCGACTCATATTAACAGCTCCTCAAGCAATCGGTATTGTCTGTGCTCCACTGCCTGCTTTCTTCTCGCAAGTCCATGACGGAGGCAATGCTACTATTCGTTACACTTGAAAGGCCGTGTTCCTGTTCCACGGCGTTGATTCCGGTAAGATTGTTATCATTTAACTTTATTCAATGTACTGTAACATGATGTTTCCTGTGAGGCTAGAGCTCTTCATGGGTTTAACTTATAACTTAAGGGTCTCAGTGAGTCTCTGTTAGATCTTGGAATCGGGTTAATATCTCCTGAGGGGGGTTATTGGACGGGGGGGTTTATAATCATGTTTGTTATGTGATTCAACCTGCTTATGTATGAGGTTTATGGGCTTGTGGTTCGGAACTTTGAGGCCTTTGGAAGTGACTCGGCCTTCTGGCTGGGCACACTTTTTGGACTGTACGGTTCACCCTGTGTCCGGGCATGGTTACGCTCTGTTCCCATTTTTGCATTCCTGACCGTGTGGTGACTGGATATTCTAGTCCGCAGAGGTCTGGTCATAGGAGGTGGTGAGTGCCCCAGCCATTGGTGGTGTCAGGTGCCGTTTTTGTTTTTTTACCGTTTATAGTCCATATTGTCATATCCTCTTATAGTTATGGGGGATTCTGATGCTGAGACTGTACTCATTTCAGATTCAGTTACGGAGGTTTCTGATACCGAGACAATTATAATATCTGATTCAGATTCTGTGTCCGGTGACGAATCCGGTTTAGCCTCGTTGACTCCTGTCAATCAGTCTTGTTCCATATGCCATATGAGAGCACCCGGTTCCTTGGGCTCGGGTAATCGGGGATCTGCTGAGCCATCCGCCTCTAGGGGTCCTGTCTCCCAGGGAGCGAGTTCGCTTCCGATCTTTCCTCCTATACATACGGGCAACCCAGTTTATGGTTCCTCCATGCGGGGTGGTGTGTTCCCCCCACAGCTTGCAGCACATTTTCTCCTTCAGATAATGTTGGCTCTTGCTCGTCTGCATAGTCCAGACCTTTCTTTGAGAATGTGCTCGTGCCCTATTGTCCCGGGTATTCCGCCTTGGGGTGGGCCTCCGCAGTATTCTGAGGGTTCTGTTCTGGAGTGTTGTGCTTTTTGGTACCGGATTGCGCGCCTTCGCGTATTTCTTAGACATCTGTTTGAGTCTCAGAATAACCCTATAGTTCATAGATATGGGAATTTTCAGTCTGATGGTCCGAATGGTACAACTCGTTAGACATATGGGGATGAGGTAATCTCCTATTGTCCTTTATTTGGAGTTCTTTCCCAGTTTTTGTAAATGGGGCTCCGTTTGGCTGGTCCTATGGGTAGGCCCGTGTCTTTTTGGGGGCGTTAACCTTCGGGTTGCCTTATATTTTATTTTATATCCGATGGATGTCTTTTATTTGTTTTTTGTTTCCTTCGGGAACCATCTGGGATTGATACTCTTTGTTACTTCTGTGGAAGTTGTTTGGACTTGTTAGTCCTATGTTTAAGAATGTCTGTTTCGTTTTCCCCTATGAGGGAAAGTTTATGCAGCTTGCCGGTTAGGACGCCTGGTACAGGCTGGTCCTGTCGGGACCGTTCGGTTTTGCGACTGCTCAGACATGTGGCGCTGTTCTGCTGAGCTGGTTTGGTAGAAGCGCTAAGTGCTCAGGTTTTCATTGTTTGTTCTACTAAGCATTCGAGAAGAACCGGTGGGTTCATGAGGCGGGAAGGATTGTCTCAGTCCTTATAGCCTCCAGTCATAGCTGACTGGGCGGGGGAGTGTTCTGCTGCGTCACTCTATCCTGTTATCTGATTTCATCAGAACCTAGAGTTCCTCCTCCATGTGGGGAGAGGGTTGGTGGGCTTAGGCCCCGTCACTGCTGTTTGAGTGGTTTGGCCTTCAGTTTTAGGTCTATGGCTGGTCCTGTTGGGACTTGATCCTACAACTTGTATGGATGGCTGTCCAGCATGCGGGAGGTTTTGAATTTGAAGCCTATTGCAGCTCGCGGCACCTTGTAGGTGTATGTGTAAGCGTTTCTAGGGTATCTAGATACAGCTTTTACTCTTGGAAGTGATGGTCTGACTGAGTTATGAGGCCTTTGGGTCTCCTTACATGTCTCCGGGTGAGTTAGATCTCCTTTTCGGGATTGGCGTCCTGGATGATGGTTGATCCCTGTAGGGACTTTGTTCAGCTTGGGGTTACCCGGAGCTGGGAAGGTTTAGCGCCTTTCTCTTCCCTCTGTCCTCTGCCTATGTGGAGGTGATGGGGAGACTAGCCCTGCTAGTAGGGTTTTGTGGACCTCGAGGTATCCCTTCTGTTGTGCTGAGGCTTGGAGAAGTCCCTTCTTACAACTTCTAGCCCTGCTCCTTGGAGCGTTGGACTTTGGCTAGGGCTGGTTCCTTCCTTTGGTCGGGACTTTCTAATTCCCCTCGCTGTTCGGATTCTCTGGATATACAGTATGTCCATTTCCCTTGTCTGGCTTTTTGGTCAGTTGGGATGTTTAGTTCCAGGGTCTGTTTTTCTCCCTGAGACTTCAGTTTTCTGAGGCTTTGCTCCTTCTTCCTGTCCCAGTCTTGAGTTGTTTTGGAATCTTGGATCTCAGGGTTGGTCTGGGTGTTCCATGGTAGTGGGAACTTGGGCTATGTCCTTGCTCCATCTACCTGACCGGGTCAGGGTTGGCCTGGTTTTAGGAGTATTTCTTACTCTTTACAACAGAGTAACCCATGTCATCTAGGGGTTACCTGGGTGGCTTGCGCCTCAAGGGTGTGGGTTCATACCCAGCTGCTGGCGTTGGATTTCTAATTTCTGGTGCACCTTAGGGTTGCATTCCCCTGGTCAGTTTGCCAGTGTACCCGTGGATAATCTTCTTCTGACTCGTCTGGGGCCAGAGACAGGTTGTACTAGTACTCTGGAGGGATGGCTATACCATCTTTACGCTTGTTTCTGTATCAGTTTCGGGATTCCTTTGTTCCTGTACTGGATCCGTTGGCTGGGTTGGTCCTGCTGGGTATGGGTCTGCAGATCAGACTGTCCGAGCGGTGGCTACACTGAGAATTTCTAAGTACTCATTTCGTTGGAAAACAAGTTGTTTGCTGTTTTATTACACAATCAGTTTATTTTTACTTTATTTTTACTTTAACATATTTGTTTTTAGGAAAGGAGCCCTGTTTTATATCCCTTTAATGCTCATACTCTTTATCCACTTCCCTTCAACAGCTGAGCAGCTTGTGAATTTCTTCAGGACCTCTGAGTTCTCTCTCTCTCTCTCTCACATACAAGTATATGTTGATTCTATTTGGGTTTATACTTCAGACCTATAAAGTGAATGACTTCTCTTGCCTGAAGAGTACACAGGTTATTGTAGCCTTTTCTTCTTAAACGGGGAGAGTCCACAGCTGCATTCATTACTTTTGGGAATTCAGAATCTGGCCACCAGGAGGAGGCAAATACACCCCAGACAAAGGCTTAAATACCTCCTCCACTTCCCTCATCCCCTATCATTCTTTGCCTTTCATCCCAGGAGGTTGGCAGAGAAGTGTCGGAAAATTAAAGATAGTCTCTTATGGAGGGTAGTACTCTTCGGAATAGGACTGGAGTTTTAAGTAGTCCTGTCAGCCTCTCAGTGAGAGCTTGGCTGAAAGTTCGCGTCTGGAGATGCAGGGAGAGTCTTTCTGCGAAACCATCCCGACTCATTATTAATACCAATCAGCGTTGATGAGTTTCGCTGCCTGAAATCCATGTTGGAAGCGAGGCTACCATCTGTCACACTTGAAGAGCCGTGTTCCTGTTCCACGGCGTAGATTCCGGTAAGATAGTTTCATTTTACTTACGATGTGTGCAGTGTAAAGTAAACGAAAAAGTCAGGGTCTCAGTGGGATTCCTTTATCTTATGGAATAGAGGGTTAATATCTCCTGAGGGGGGTTATTGAACAGGGGGGACTTTAATCATGTTTGTTATGTAATTCTGTCTGCTAAATGTGTAGTGAAACTTGGGCTTGTGGCTATGAACATAACAGCCTTTTTTGTCAGGCTACGCAGCCCTTGTGGTTTTGGCGCGTTTTTAGTTGGCCTGCATGGTATACCTTGTGACCGGGCGTGGTCGCGTTTCTAGTCACCATTTCCGTATTTCTGACCGTGTGGCGACGAAGAGAGTCTCTTTCACTAGTTGTCTGGGTCATAGGAGGTGGTGAGTGTCCCAGCCATTGGAGGTGTAAAGTGCCGTTTTATTTTTTTCTTTCTTATCCATAATTTCTATCCTAGTTATGGAGGACGGATGTCTCTGATTCAGACTCTACTTCTTGCGAAGAGTATGATATGGCCCGGATAATCCATACCCATCAGTTATGTTCCGCATGCCACTTTAGAATGGTCTTTTCTCCCGATCCAGGGAACTTAGAGTCCACCAAGCCATCCGCCCCTGGGGGCCCCATATCCTGTGTGGCGAGTACCCTAGAACCTTCTTTGACTATGCAAGCAGGCGTCCCTAATGCTGTTACCCCTTCTCCAGAAGGCGGCTTGTTTCCTACAGAGGGTATGGCAAGGTTCCGCATGGCCATTTCTTTGGCATTGGCCGTGTTTTGTGAACCAGGGCTCGTCAGGCGAGGGATCGTCTGGGTCAGATCAGCCCTCTGGGGAAGCGGTTGCCTCTGAGGCTTCAGGGGCCCAATCCTCGGCGTCGTCAGCCCCCCCGGCGGAGGCAAGTCTTGCTTTTCGTTATAGACTGGCGCGCCTTGGTGTCCTACTGCAGCATGTTTTGGCAGTGCTGGAGGATCCCAGCCCAGAGGGGTTGAGGGGTCCTCGGTCTTCCGCTCCGGACGGCAAATTGGGTTAGACATGGGGGGATGAAGTTAATATCCTTGTTGTCTCCGATTTATCTTTTTCTTTGGGGTATCTTATTCCAGTTCTGAGCTTCGGGAGAATGGGATCTCTGACGGGCTGGCCCTGTCAGTGTAACCATTTTTCTTGGGCGTTCACCTGTGAGTGCTGCCCTCTTTTTTTGTCGTTGATCCAGTTAGTATTTTTTTTTTGGAAACTCATGTTTGTTATACTTTTCTCAGTTGAGAAACATTTTGTCTCTGGAATTCGATACTAGCGATTTTGTGGTCGCTTGGACACTCCTGTGGAAGTTGTATGTTAAGATATTATTTGCATAGTCTTAAGTTTTATCGATCCCCCCTCTAGGTATTCAAAATTTCTGTGACCGGGTTCAGTTCCAGAATGCCCTCTGTAGCAGGCTGGTCCTGGTCGGGTGCTGGTTTCTGTTCCTTAAGGGTCTATACCATCCACGTGGGGCTGGGATATCTGGCTGACCTGGTTGGGTGGTGAGTTTTCTCTCAGATAAAAGGTTTATTATGCTTGGGTTTCTCCTTCAGCACGATATATTCCCTGAGAATAGGGATTGTCAGGGAGAGGGACTCCGTGAGAGTTTAATTTTTTCCTTTTAAGATTTGGCTCTTGACGAGGCTAAGAGAGGAGGCCTTTTCGTTTGACGTCAGGCTGGTTCTTTTTGCTTCTCTTTGGGTGGGGCATCAAGGGGTTTGTTCAGTCCTCTTGGTCCTGTTCCCGTTTGTGGGGCCTGGAAGGATCCTGCTATGAAGCTCTCCGAAGGTCTTCGACCTTGGGGCTAGTTCTTTCCATTTCCATTTGGGCTGGAGTTTGACGCTTCTTTAACGTAGAGTACCAGGTTGTTGTTTTTTTTTTTTTTATCCCTCCTGTGGTATGCTTTTATTGATTTACTCTTTTTGACATTCTTGACCTCAGTACCTCTTCATAAGGAGCGAGGTGTCTTAGACTTCCTTCTTTCCCTTGCGGGGGATGGTTGGTTGGTTATTGGTTTTGGAGGATCAGGCATTTTTGTCCGCCTTTCTTCCTCATACTGCTTCTCGTCTGCTTCCATGTTTTTTGGGGGACTATAGAGAATGTGTTGATCTCTTGGGTGGTCCTGGAGCTTCCCTTTCTTACATCATATCAGTTGATATGTTGGTTTTGGTTTATCCATGTTCGTCATCCTGTTGTCCCTTGGTCCTGGGATGTTACCGGGAGGTGGACCCAGATGGATTGTTTCTGGTTGCAGCCTCTGTTGCAGAAGTGTGCCTTTTATTGGCAGCTTCTTAGCTGTCGGTCTGGAGAGCGCTGTTCCTCGAATTTTGGAAAAGTATCTTTCTGTCTCTTAGTGCAAGTCCGATGCCCTAGGGCTTTTGGATGGGCTGTGCTGGCATCTTCTAGGGTTCTCCGTATGAGGTATTCCTATGGTTCCTCAGGGGTTCCTAGTCTGTGACCGGCTCTGTGTTCCGGTTGCCCAGTTGTTTGGTCTTGGCTAGGATATCTGGTCAGACCTCCGAGTTGGATCCCGAGTGATTCAGCCCTTGAGGCAAGTCATCCACTTGCTCCTTCGGGTGCAGACTTGGGAATGGCTTGATGGCTTGTTAGCTGCCTAGCAAGCGCGAGATTGTTCTCTTATTCAGCTGCTCCACTTTATAGGGGGGGTTGCTGGCTGTCTGTTTGGCTTCTGGACCGGCTTTTACAGCCGGAGGGTGCCCTTTCAGTTGGTTCTGCTTCGCCGTCTGTTTGATGACTTATGCTGTGAGTGGGTGAGCAGGTGTCTTTTCAATTCCCTCCCCTTAGGGGGAGCGGGTTATACCATGGTGTCCGTCTAATGCTCGAGTGGGGTCCCTCGACCTTGTGGTACAGTCATGTTGAGGCGGATTCTGGTATTGTATTCTCCTTTTGTCTGGGAGTTCACTTACCTGTAGGGAAGGACTCTGGGTCTGGGTTCTGGAACCCAAGATCGTACTACATTCTGTTCCGGATTTGGTTTAGCATGCCAAGCTTGTTACATATGGCCAGGGTTTGCCTACCTTTTGTTACCGTTTAGTCCTCTTTGAGTTCTGAGTAATACGGGGATTTATTTATTCCTTATCTTCGAACATGCAATGTCTACTAGTCTTGTGTGGCAGAGTGGGAGCCGGGAGCTCCATCTGGAGCATAAGTGCTTATGCTTCTAATTGTTGGCGGTTCTGTGGAATATCTGCTTATTCCGCGATAGCTCATTCATGAGTGCAGACTGCACTCTGTGTGAGTTATGGGTTCTGCTCTATCTTTTGGGGCTTGGTCCTTTTGGACTTTTTCCAGATTGGGGTAGGGTTTTGGAGTTTATCTCTATTCACTGTTCTTTGTCTTGCTCCGACCTGCGGTTGCGCTCGATTTTTGCTGGGGTTCCTTTTTTACACTAGTTGCTGAGATTTTAGATCTCTTGTTGAATATTTCTCCTACTGTTTCTTGTTCCCTCGGCAGAATGACTGGGGGATGAGGGAAGTGGGGAAGGTATTTAAGCCTTTGGCTGGGGTGTCTTTGCCGCCTCCTGGTGGCCAGGTTCTGAATTCCTAAAAGTAATAAATGCAGCTGTGGACTCTTCCGTCGGAAGAAAAGTTTTTGTTCAGTTCCTTATGCGGATCGGCGTATTATTTCTCATTGTTTTTTCTTCTCACCTTTTGGATGTAATATAAATCGCTTGTTTCTCTCTTACCAACAAGCTAATTATTACTGTCCCAGCTTGACAGGAATACACCACATAGTGCCTACACAGAAGTGTCTAGAAGATCACTCCGTGACGTTCTTATTTAGCCTCAGGATGACTCACCTTCTGCAGTGCTTGAATATGTCAGCGTTTATTTCTGCAAAGCTTTATGACTTTATCTCTCTCCTGACTGCACAAGTTACCTGTTTTTCTCTTTTCTCCCTGCTGGCTGCATTTTTATAGCACAGTAATGGCCTTGTGCATAGTGGTGATTTGCTAACAATCACTTGTTTTACCTGCTGCAGAGTATTAAATGTATTAGAAAGTGTTACTTCATGTTTAATTTTGTATTTGAAGTAGCTAGTTTTGCTCACCCACTATTCTCAAGAATGTTCCTATTTTAATGGGCTGAGGCTGCTGGAAGACTAGCCTGTGTTATCTGTCTATATACACAAAGGCCAATAGCTAGGTGTTGGACTTTTTAATTTGTATCAACAGGCAAAAGCATCTATGCCAGATGACACAATAATGGTAAAGGAACTATTTGCAACAAATACTTCACTCTAGCAGGTAAAGTGGATCAAATTAAAAGGAGAGAACTTCATCTGAAGGACTTTGCCAGTCTAGTTCTGGCTCTGCTTTTGTAGTGCCCATCTGTAAAACCACAACAGAATACAAGAGAAGGCTGGATTTATAATTACCAATAAGTCTGCACTTCATAGTGACGGCACATAAAGAGAACTTCTGCCTGCTCATTAGCTGCCCTCTAGTGGTGCTGTTCATATTTCAGCATTGTTTTCTGTGGTTTAGTTACATGTAACACTGAGCCTAGGGTGTCGGTAGAGAAGGACTTTATGATTTAAGAAGGGTCTAGGTGGGATACAGCTGTCTCTATCGGTAATAAATACTTGCAATGCGGGGGGCGTTTCTGACCATCGGCCAAGATGGCTGCTTTGTGATTCTAGCTGCTTGAAGGAGAAGATGAAACCACGGTTTACTTCACCCTACACTGCTAATCTAGTATTATTTTGAAGACTCATTGATAGTGAATACCTGTGGAGCTAATCTACATTATTTTTATACCGGTTTTCAGTTCAGCAGCCTGAAATTGATGTGGTGCGCAGTGGAGGCCTACTCACGGCTTGGAGCCACATCTACTCCCCCAGTATCCTGATCATTCAGAACATCCAGTCATTTGTCCTGAAGTATGACAAATTAGGGAAAGTTATAATATTCGATATAGTTGGCCACTTTATGTTTATTCTGGAATAAGGACTTCATTGAAGGATAAAGCATTAACACAGTTACTGAGCTTTTATTGGAAGCACAAGAATGACATTGCAGCGCAAAATGGAAGCCGTGGTGGACTGGGAACATTCTGTTTCAAGCCTGATTGTTCATTACACGCAACAGTTTACCAGGGAGTTGCGACTGACTTTTACTGCACTTGGATATGAGAATGCCCCTGAGCAGTTTCTACAGCAGCCCCATGACAGACCAGCTATGGAAGCACTACCGGAGGCTGATACTGTAGCACCTCAATCCTCAACTCTATGCCGTAGCAGCACCACAGTCTCTAACTGCTTATCCTGTAAGTATGGGAAAGAGACCGCTTGTAAGCGTGCGCAAAGTACCTACAGCTGCCCAGTATAAGACGGAACATCCAGATGATTTGTTTCCCTCGCTATTGACTCAAGCGTCCACTGTATTGCTACCCAGACAACTAAAAGGGGGTGAGTGGATATCTGCGGGATCTCGCTATGGGTTCCATGTGAGGCATACACCTACAGATGGAGTTTACTGTTTGCAGACGGCTCCCCCATTTGCTCCAGATCTGTTTGTGGTTGGGCCATGTGAACTATGGCGGCGGGACGTCGCCATAAAATGTGAGAGATCTGCAATTGGATAAGAACTTTTTCCTCACTAGAGGCTTTGAGACGCTCAGGATTGAGGTGAATTGCTTGATACCAGGGTCGGTTGGAACTTGGTTTAGAGACCTCTCCCCTGCCTCTCTGAGACTATTTTGCTGTTGCTTACTTCAATGTTAGGGTTTTGTTTTGTTTCTTTATGAGTCTCGGGTTTGTTTGCAAATTTGAGCGAACTGTTCACAGACTGCCTCCGATTTTAGTACTTTAATCCCACACAAGTTTAATGCCCAGTAGCTTACTTTACCCTGCTATACGTCAGTGATCTTCTTTATCTGTTTGCAGTGCTTAGTATGGGAATCTACTAACATGCTTGGGGAAAATCTGTTGGTTGTGGTCTAGTTACTGTGGGGTAATGAGGGAGATAAAGAGAGTTACTGCTCTATGCACATATGCTGTTAGCTGGACAGTATAGATGTTATTTATATAAGTATGATAGTTCTCTGATATACAACATAGGAGATTTTGTCAGATCATTTAATATGCCATTTTTTGTAGCTAAATATCCTGTTTAAACATGATACCATATTGCTGCCATATGGCTTTAGATCTAGCTATATGAGATGTTTATACAGCCTTAGGTATCATTGTCCCTAACTGCTAAGTTACATCTTTACTCATTCCCATGTTGACATATTTGTGGGTGCCTATTTTATTTACCATATTTGTTATATTTTTGAAAAGTAGGGAAATAGATCCCTTTAAAGTAAGTATTTCAAAATGTATGCAGTTATTGTGCTAGCATTTAAACTTTTTATTTGATCCCCCAGTTTCGCTCTGTCAGCGGCCGAGACAGGGCGAGAGCTATAGTTGTTATTGTATTTCCCCCTGAAAAGGAAAAGAGAAAAAACAAGAAAAAAAAAGGTTTGCCTAATCTTAAGTGGACTTCTGCTATGTCTTATATGTTACTTGTTGATTATATTAGCACGCCCTTTCTTAGCATGTGGCCCTATGAGTATGGATGTGTACACGTGTATTTATATGTTTGTGGACATACACATTGTCCATATAGTTTACTTAAAGTATCATGGATTCTTACATATTGGTACATGGGTATACTGTGGTGGGCTACTAGTTTTTGCTTCCTAAAATAATAGTTTAACTACCTATTTTTATCGTTTGTAATGCGGAGTATAAGAATGTTATACTTGTGGGGTTTTTTTCTTTTTTTTTTCTTTATTCATTGTCCATTACAAGGGTCCAGAAGTGGCCCTATATTACGGGCCAAAGTGTGATGTTTAAGGTTCACTCTACCTTTTTTGTTTTGTGTGGTACAGCCTTATTTGTTATATGCGTGACAACCTTCTATATATGTGCGATATTTTAGATGCAAAGGTTTCAAAGTGGCCCTACATATTATTTTGCAAATTTGAGGTTAAATTATTAATGCTGTATAATATTATGGAAATGTGTGATATATGTACAGTACTGTATATTATTTTTACTTGCCCTTACGGGATGGGGGCTTATGTAACAGATTTCTTTGTACTGTTCTATTATGTACCTCAATAAAAATTATAAAATAGAAAGAAAAAAAAATACCTGCAATGCACTAGTTGCCGCTAATAGAATTTCTCTGTATGGCATTAATAAATGACTCTCTCTTTTCCAGGTCCTCGCCAATGTAGCCTATATAATCATTGAATCTACAGAAGAGGGAACAACAGAATATAGTTTGTGGATGGAAATTCTGTTTCTGGTGGACTTAATGTGCTGTGGAGCCATCTTGTTTCCAGTTATATGGTAAATTGCACCCATATTTTTACTTTTTTTTTTTTTCTCCTCTCCACATTTTGTAGCAGACATGTCTGTTGGTAAAGATGATCTTTCTAGCTTCATGACTATTAAGGCACAAACATAAAATGAAGAATGAAATGCTCAAATTGTGGTTTTAGATTGGCTAGAAGAATTTTTGTATTATGCACAAATAATTCTTGTGAGTTATCTCATTCTGAGATAAATACGAGACCCGCTGAGCATAAGGTGATAAATTCCAGTCTTTCTAAAGCTTGGGCTCCACCAAATCTTATACACCTGCCGTGACAATTTTACCAAGTGAAGATGGCGCTAGAAAAGCTATTTGTTCCCCCAAATAAACACATACAGTAAAAGTGGTTCGGTCCTTACTCACTGTGACTGGAATCCTTTCTGATTGAGTAAGGATGGAACCACTGTCTGAAACACTGATACAGTGTATAACAAGACTGCCAATAATACTGATTCTGTCCATCCTCTATTGTTAAAATTGTCTTTAACTTTATCTACTAGTTAGAAGATCTAGTAGATTTCTTTCCTAAGATATGGAGAGTCCACAACGTCATTCGATTACTAGTGGGAATATCACTTCTGGCCAGCAGGAGGCAGAGAGCACCACAACAAAGCTGTTAAGTGTCACTCCCCTACCCATAATCCCCAGCAGTTCTCTTTGCCTCTGTCAATGGAGGAGGTGAAGTTTGGTGTCTGAAGAAATTAATTCCTTTTCCGGGTATTTTTCCCTGCAAGCAAGGATTTGGGTTTAGCTAAGTCCACATCAATCTCTTCAGTAGAGTAGTGGTGGCTTTTAAGCTGTTGGGAAGTTGTGATGTAGTCCTTGCTTTGTTTCCTAACATATTACTGCCCATGGTACAGAAAGCCAGAGTTGGTTTCTCTGTTCTTTATTTTTCTACAGGTCTCTGTAAGGAGTATGTGTCCTTTCACGCCTTGTGAGCTGTCTTCCTGCCGGACAGCTAGACTGCAGGTAAGTGCTTTTGCCTTCTAGGTCTTGGAGACTTGCACTTCAGAAGAATATGTCGTATGCAGTAGATGGGGACATTTTTAAAATCTTTTATATAGGGTTTTCTTTGGCAGTGGGCAGGCACATTATGTATGTTGTGACTAGGGGTTAATGTTCCCTTTATTGGGATGTTTTTCCTCTTTGGGCTAATTTTGTTGAAAAACTTTATTAGTATGTGTGTGGCTTATGTTTTATACAGGGGATTTATGTATAAACTTAAAATTTGGCATTTGGTTTTCTTTGCTTGCTTAGCTAGAACAGGCTAACTGACAAACTGCTTGCTTAGCTAGAACAGGCTAACTGACAAACTGCTTGCTTTGCTAGAACAGGCTAACTGACAAACTGCTTGCTTAGCTAGAACAGGCTAACTGACAAACTGCTTGCTTTGCTAGAACAGGCTAACTGACAAACTGCTTGCTTAGCTAGAACAGGCTAACTGACAAACTGCTTGCTTAGCTAGAACAGGCTAACTGACAAACTGCTTGCTTAGCTAGAACAGGCTAACTGACAGACTGCTTGCTTAGCTAGAACAGGCTAACTGACAAACTGCTTGCTTAGCTAGAACAGGCTAACTGACAAACTGCTTGCTTAGCTAGAACAGGCTAACTGACAAACTGCTTGCTTTGCTAGAACAGGCTAACTGACAGACTGCTTGCTTAGCTAGAACAGGCTAACTGACAAACTGCTTGCTTTGCTAGAACAGGCTAACTGACAAACTGCTTGCTTAGCTAGAACAGGCTAACTGACAGACTGCTTGCTTAGCTAGAACAGGCTAACTGACAAACTGCTTGCTTAGCTAGAACAGGCTAACTGACAGACTGCTTGCTTAGCTAGAACAGGCTAACTGACAAACTGCTTGCTTAGCTAGAACAGGCTAACTGACAGACTGCTTGCTTAGCTAGAACAGGCTAACTGACAGACTGCTTGCTTAGCTAGAACAGGCTAACTGACAAACTGCTTGCTTAGCTAGAACAGGCTAACTGACAGACTGCTTGCTTAGCTAGAACAGGCTAACTGACAAACTGCTTGCTTAGCTAGAACAGGCTAACTGACAAACTGCTTGCTTAGCTAGAACAGGCTAACTGACAAACTGCTTGCTTAGCTAGAACAGGCTAACTGACAAACTGCTTGCTTTGCTAGAACAGGCTAACTGACAAACTGCTTGCTTAGCTAGAACAGGCTAACTGACAAACTGCTTGCTTAGCTAGAACAGGCTAACTGACAAACTGCTTGCTTAGCTAGAACAGGCTAACTGACAAACTGCTTGCTTAGCTAGAGCAGGCTAACTGACAAACTGCTTGCTTTGCTAGAACAGGCTAACTGACAGACTGCTTGCTTAGCTAGAACAGGCTAACTGACAAACTGCTTGCTTTGCTAGAACAGGCTAACTGACAAACTGCTTGCTTAGCTAGAACAGGCTAACTGACAGACTGCTTGCTTAGCTAGAACAGGCTAACTGACAAACTGCTTGCTTAGCTAGAACAGGCTAACTGACAGACTGCTTGCTTAGCTAGAACAGGCTAACTGACAAACTGCTTGCTTAGCTAGAACAGGCTAACTGACAGACTGCTTGCTTAGCTAGAACAGGCTAACTGACAGACTGCTTGCTTAGCTAGAACAGGCTAACTGACAAACTGCTTGCTTAGCTAGAACAGGCTAACTGACAGACTGCTTGCTTAGCTAGAACAGGCTAACTGACAAACTGCTTGCTTAGCTAGAACAGGCTAACTGACAAACTGCTTGCTTAGCTAGAACAGGCTAACTGACAAACTGCTTGCTTAGCTAGAACAGGCTAACTGACAAACTGCTTGCTTTGCTAGAACAGGCTAACTGACAGACTGCTTGCTTTGCTAGAACAGGCTAACTGACAAACTGCTTGCTTTGCTAGAACAGGCTAACTGACAAACTGCTTGCTTAGCTAGAACAGGCTAACTGACAGACTGCTTGCTTAGCTAGAACAGGCTAACTGACAGACTGCTTGCTTAGCTAGAACAGGCTAACTGACAGACTGCTTGCTTAGCTAGAACAGGCTAACTGACAGACTGCTTGCTTAGCTAGAACAGGCTAACTGACAGACTGCTTGCTTAGCTAGAACAGGCTAACTGACAGACTGCTTGCTTAGCTAGAACAGGCTAACTGACAGACTGCTTGCTTAGCTAGAACAGGCTAACTGACAGACTGCTTGCTTAGCTAGAACAGGCTAACTGACAGACTGCTTGCTTAGCTAGAACAGGCTAACTGACAGACTGCTTGCTTAGCTAGAACAGGCTAACTGACAGACTGCTTGCTTTAGCTAGAACAGGCTAACTGACAGACTGCTTGCTTAGCTAGAACAGGCTAACTGACAGACTGCTTGCTTAGCTAGAACAGGCTAACTGACAGACTGCTTGCTTAGCTAGAACAGGCTAACTGACAAACTGCTTGCTTAGCTAGAACAGGCTAACTGACAAACTGCTTGCTTTGCTAGAACAGGCTAACTGACAGATTGCTTGCTTAGCTAGAACAGGCTAACTGACAGATTGCTTGCTTAGCTAGAACAGGCTAACTGACAGACTGCTTGCTTTGCTAGAACAGGCTAACTGACAGACTGCTTGCTTAGCTAGAACAGGCTAACTGACAGACTGCTTGCTTTGCTAGAACAGGCTAACTGACAGACTGCTTGCTTAGCTAGAACAGGCTAACTGACAAACTGCTTGCTTTGCTAGAACAGGCTAACTGACAGACTGCTTGCTTAGCTAGAACAGGCTAACTGACAGACTGCTTGCTTAGCTAGAACAGGCTAACTGACAGACTGCTTGCTTTGCTAGAACAGGCTAACTGACAGACTGCTTGCTTTGCTAGAACAGGCTAACTGACAGACTGCTTGCTTAGCTAGAACAGGCTAACTGACAGACTGCTTGCTTTGCTAGAACAGGCTAACTGACAGACTGCTTGCTTAGCTAGAACAGGCTAACTGACAGACTGCTTGCTTAGCTAGAACAGGCTAACTGACAGACTGCTTGCTTAGCTAGAACAGGCTAACTGACAGATTGCTTGCTTAGCTAGAACAGGCTAACTGACAGACTGCTTGCTTTGCTAGAACAGGCTAACTGACAGACTGCTTGCTTAGCTAGAACAGGCTAACTGACAGACTGCTTGCTTAGCTAGAACAGGCTAACTGACAGACTGCTTGCTTAGCTAGAACAGGCTAACTGACAGATTGCTTGCTTAGCTAGAACAGGCTAACTGACAGATTGCTTGCTTAGCTAGAACAGGCTAACTGACAGATTGCTTGCTTAGCTAGAACAGGCTAACTGACAGACTGCTTGCTTTGCTAGAACAGGCTAACTGACAGACTGCTTGCTTAGCTAGAACAGGCTAACTGACAGACTGCTTGCTTTGCTAGAACAGGCTAACTGACAGACTGCTTGCTTAGCTAGAACAGGCTAACTGACAGACTGCTTGCTTTGCTAGAACAGGCTAACTGACAGACTGCTTGCTTAGCTAGAACAGGCTAACTGACAGACTGCTTGCTTAGCTAGAACAGGCTAACTGACAAACTGCTTGCTTTGCTAGAACAGGCTAACTGACAGACTGCTTGCTTTGCTAGAACAGGCTAACTGACAGACTGCTTGCTTAGCTAGAACAGGCTAACTGACAGACTGCTTGTTTAGCTAGAACAGGCTAACTGACAGACTGCTTGCTTAGCTAGAACAGGCTAACTGACAGACTGCTTGCTTAGCTAGAACAGGCTAACTGACAGACTGCTTGCTTTGCTAGAACAGGCTAACTGACAAACTGCTTGCTTAGCTAGAACAGGCTAACTGACAGACTGCTTGCTTTGCTAGAACAGGCTAACTGACAGACTGCTTGCTTTGCTAGAACAGGCTAACTGACAGACTGCTTGCTTTGCTAGAACAGGCTAACTGACAGACTGCTTGCTTTGCTAGAACAGGCTAACTGACAGACTGCTTGAGTTTGAAACGAGCGGCAGCTACTGGCATCTTATGTTGTAGGCAGAGGGAAACGCGTGACTTTTACTTGCTGCGTAGTTTCCACTCTCTGCCGGTCATGTGACTTCTCTCTGCTGTTGAATATTCACGGAGTGGAGCAGCGTTATTGAATTTCAGTCTCTTCAATGTCGATCTGCTATAAGATCGTTTTAGAGACTTCTGGCAGCCAAATTGTGGTATTAAAAATCCTTAATGTGACAGTGTATTTAAAAAAATTCTACAATTTGGGGAATTTTTCATTTAGTATTATGGACATGGACCAAGGCTCTTTTTTTTTTTTTTTTTTTTTTTTGACAAATGCTTGTTATGCCTAGAGGCACTATCTGCTTTTCCTATGCTGGGAAAACGTAAGAGGAAAATTAGACATTCATATAGTAAGGTTTCTGTTCCACCTACTGCTACGCAGGTTGCCCTCCCTCATAATTCTGAGGAGGATACGCCGGTAGCCTCTGAGGGTGAAATCTCAGATTCGCACAGTATTATTCCTTCATCTGACACGGAAGAAGTAAACTTCAGATTTAAGCTTGAACACTCTTTGTGTACTGTTAAAGGACGTATTGGCTACTTTGGACGACTCTGATACTTCTGTTGTTGTCAACCCTAAGAAGTCTAGTAAACTTAATAAATACTATGATGTTCCTTCCTCTGTTTTTCCTGTTCCAGACCGTGTGATGGAGATTATTTCACAGGAATGGGAGAAGCCAGGGATTCCTTTCTACCCCTGTATTTAAAAAGATGTTTCCTGTTGCTGACTCCATTTAAGGTTCTTGGCGCATGGTGCCTAAAGTAGCAGAGGCTATTTCTACTCTGGCTAAGAACTACAATCCCTATAGAGGATAGCCACTCATTTAAGGATCCCATGGACAAAAAGCTGGAAGCTTATTTGAAGACGCTGTATGTTCATCATGGTCTCAAATGGCAACCTGCAACTTATATTGCCACAGTAGCAAGTGTGGCATCTTATTGGAGCGACTCCTTGTCTGAATAACTTTTAGTAGAGATTCCGTTGGAGGAGATACAAGATAGGATTAAGGCTTGAGATACAAGATAGGATTAAGGCTCTCAAACTAGCCAATTCCTTTATTTCTGATGCTAACATGGAAGTTATTAGACTGGGAGCCAAGATGTCTGGCTTCACTGTCCTAGCCTGCAGGGCATTGTGGCTAAAATCTCGATCAGCTGATGTTACCTCTAAATCCAAGCTTCTGGCGCTTCCTTACAAGGGTAAGACCTTGTTTGGAGCTGGTCTGGCAGAAATAATTTTTGATATGGGTGGAAAAGGGTCTTTTCTACCGCAAGACAAGAAGAACAGACTCAAAGGACGTCAAAGTAAGTTCCGTTCCTTTCGTAACTTCAAAGGTCAAAAGTCTTCCTCTCCCTCTTCCAAGCAGGAGCAGTCCAAGTCTTCTTGGAAGTCCAATCAGTCTTGGAATAAGCTGAAGCAATCAAAGAAACCCTCAGCTGTGTCTGTCAGCATTAAAGGTTGTCCCCCGGTCTGGGTTTGGATCAAGTGCGGGGCAGACTTTCTCTGTTTTGTCAAGCGTGGAGATGAGATGTCCCAGATCCTTGGGCTGTGGACATAGTATCTTACGGTTACAAAATATAATTCAAAACTTTCCCTCCCAGGGTCAGATTCCACCCCTCAAGATTTTCTGCAGACCAAGTAAAAAGAGAGGCATTCTTGAACTGCGTTCAGGACCTTTCCTCCCTGGGAGTGATTGTTCCAGTAAGGGAACAGGGTCTAGGATTCTATTAAAATCTGTTTGTGGTTCCCAAAAAAGGAACTTTTCGACTCATTTTAGACCTAAAGTGCCTCTACAAGTTTCTCAGGGTACCGTCCTTCAAAATGGAAACCATTCGTTCCATTCTTCCTTTGGTCCAAGTGGGTCGGTTCATGATGACCATAGACCTGAAGGATGCGTATCTTCATGTTCCCATCCACAGGGAACATCACAAATTCCTGAGATTCGCCTTTCAGTTTGTGGCTCTTCTGTTTGGCCTTGCCACAGTTCCCAGAATTTTCTCAAAGATTCTGGGGGCTCTCTTGGCAGTGATCAGGTCTTTGGGAATTGCAGTGGCGCCATACCTGGACGACATATTGGTTCAGGCGCCATCTTTTCAACAAGCTAACTCTCATACAGAGATCTTTTTGTCTTTTCTACGTTTCCACGGTTGGAAAGTGAATATGGAAAAGAGTTCCCTTGTTCCAGCTACAAGGGTGGTTTTCTTAGAGACCATAATAGATTCCCTATCTATGAAAATGTTTCTGACGGAGGTCAGAAAATCCAAAATACTCTCCTCTTGCCTCTCTCTTCAGTCTACTGTTCGACCATCAGTGACTCAATGTATAGAGGTAATTGGTCTGATGGTCGCTTCCATGGACATCATTCCCTTTGCTCGATTCCATTTGAGAGCTCTGCAATTATGCATGCTCAGACAATGGATCAGAGGCCATTCAGATCTGTCTCATAGGATAGATCTAGACCAGTCGACAAGAGACTCTCCCGTAGTGGCTTTCTCAGGGAACATGCTTCCGGAGACCTTCCTGGGTGATTGTGACCTCGGACGCTAGGCTGGGGAGCAGTCTGGGACTCGTTAAAGGCTCAGGGAATAACAGGTTTCAGTCGGACGTCACCTCAGTGGCTTACATTAGCCACCAGAGAGGAACTCGAAGTTCCTTAGCCATGAAGGAGGTGGCAAGGATTATTCAGGGGGCGGAAGCTCACAATTGTTGTTTATCTGCCATCCACATTCCTGGAGTGGACAACTGGGAAGTGGATTTCCTGAACAAGACAGACATTTCATCCCGGGGCGTGGACTCTCCATTCGGAGGTGTTCTCCAGGTTAACCCTCAAATGGTGGGTGCCGGAGTTGGATCCGATGGTGTCTTGGCAGAACGCCAAGTTTCTAAGGTACGGTTCAAGGTCAAGAGATCCTCAGGCCGCTCTGATAGATGCTCTGGCGGTTCCTTGGGATTTCGGTCTAGCATACCGGTGTCCTCCGTTTGCACTCCTTCCACGAGTTATTGCTTGTATCAAACAATAGAGAGCATCTGTAATTCTAATAGCTCCTGCATGGTCTCGCAGGATCTGGTATGCAGACCTAGTAAAGATGTCTTCTCGGCCGCCTTGGAGGTTGATTCGCGTTACCTTATCTTTCATGCGGATAAGTTGGTTCTTTGTACTAAATTGGGGTTTCTGCCTAAAGTGGTTTTAGATAGAAATATTAATCAGGAAATTGTTCCTTCTCTCTGTCCCAATCCTCCTGCTCATAAAGAACGTCCATTGCACAATTTGGATGTTGTGTGTGCTCTAAAATTTTACCTACAAGCGACTAAGGATTTTCGCCAGTCTTCTGCCATTTGTTTGTTTCTCAGGTAAGCGTAAGGGTCAGAAGGCTACTTCCACTTCTCTTTCTCTCTGGTTGAGAGGTATGATTAGTTTTGCTTGTGAGACTGCTGGACAGCAGCCTCCTGAGAGAATTACAGCTCATTCCTCTAGGGCTGTCTCCTCCTCTTCTTGGGCTTTCAAAAATGAAGCTTCTGTGGAAAAGCTTTGCAAGGCTGCAAATTGGTCCTCTCTCCTTACTTTTTCCAACTTTGATACTTTTGCCTCGGCTCAGGACTCTTTTGGGAGAAAGGTTCTTCAAGCAGTGGTGCCTTCTGGTTAGGTCTGCCTGTCTTGTTCTCCCTCCCTGTTCATTCTGTATCCTCTAGCTTGGGTATTGGTTCCCACTAGTAATTGAATGACGTTGTGGACTCTCCATATCTTAGGAAAGAAAATAAAATGTATGCTTTCCTGATAAATTTATTTCTTTCTGGATATGGAGAGTCCACAACCCCACCCTTAATTAGACAGTTATTTTTTACTAAACCTCAGGCACCTCTACACCTTTGTGTTATTCTTTTTCCATTTCCTTTCAATCGAATGACTGGGGATTATGGGTTAGGGAGTGACACTTAACAGCTTTGCTGTGGTGCTCTTTGCCTCCTCCTGCTGGCCAGGAATGATATTCCCACTAGTAATTGAAGGAATTGAATTGATGTGGACTCATATCTGTAAAGAGAGAAATTTATCAGGTAAGCATAAATTTTGTTTTTTGAGGATTCAGCATTATTCACACAGAAGGAACTAGGTATTTGTGTGTATATTGACATGGCATACACCTGCCGTGACATGGCATACACCTGCCGTGACATGGCATACACCTGCCGTGACATGGCATACACCTGCCGTGACCATGGCATACACCTGCCGTGACCATGGCATACACCTGCCGTGACCATGGCATACACCTGCCGTGACCATGGCATACACCTGCCGTGACCATGGCATACACCTGCCGTGACCATGGCATACACCTGCCGTGACCATGGCATACACCTGCCGTGACCATGGCATACACCTGCCGTGACCATGGCATACACCTGCCGTGACCATGGCATACACCTGCCGTGACCATGGCATACACCTGCCGTGACCATGGCATACACCTGCCGTGACCATGGCATACACCCGCCGTGATGCTTACTTAAACCATTTTTGAAACCGCATAGCTTCTCAGCATTTATAAAATGCACAATTTAATTTTTTAGCTTCTTTATCCCTTGAAAATCAGATTCATTAGATTGGTTTTCAACCTCAATGAAATAGAATTTTGAAGTAAAAAAAACTGTGCACATTTTAAATGTTTGAAGCTTTTGATTTTGTTCTGCTAAGCATACAACACACATTTAGTAAGCTGTATGTCCTTTTTAATTTGCCATTTGTCTTTACAGGTCCATCCGACATCTACAGGAGGCATCTGCAACAGATGGAAAAGGTCAGCTATCTCATTCCACTAATGGTTTAGATACGGATGTGTTTCCAATCATACTATTGACTTCAGGAGCTCTAGAGAGTGCTGCTCCTTTACAAATGGGTTTTATAATCTGGTCTTTAAATCCTGCTATAAATTAGCTCCTATACATGTATTATTATATCAAAACCTAGATGACCTTTAAAATAATTAAGTACCATTTCCTACCATAAAAACACTTTTCATTCCCCGTTGCCGACCATTTAAATTATGAGGCTTTATCAGATTAGGGTCAAACAAATTAAATTCTGCATTTACTTTTATTGCACATTAGCAAAAGGCTAAGGAATTCCATGTTCTAAACAATGTAGATTGTGCTTCAGTCTAGATCTGTCCCTGGTTCTAATTGAGGTTGTACATGTTCGACTTTTAATCAATTAACTAATGTGTTAGTTAAAAAATATAGCAGTGTAGTTGCACAACATCTAACAGATTAAGTACATCATATCGGCCCTGGGATAGGTCTATATATTTACTATACGATGTTTTGTAATGTAGTAGCAAAGTGTCACTAACAGTCATTTAACTGCACCCCATGTACACGGTAAGTCCTTGCCATCTGAAAATCATCACTTATTTTCTAGTTTGAGCAGTGAGAATGTAAATATATTTTTTTTTTAATTGTTTTATTGAATTTTCAATATAATAAACAAAGAAACAGAGGTACAGAGCATTCACATGTGTCAGAAAAGATAAACATTCAGAGGTTGAGGTTATCAACATTAAATAATAGGTAACACATTGTCACAAATGTAGTATTATAAAACAATAGAGACAATAGAGAGCATTGTCAAGTCCATTTTTGATTTAAGCTTAACAGTACACCATTTATGTAGATATAAATATGACTTTCACAACATTTTCTGTTCCCACAAAAAAGGACATCTGCAATAAAGTCTTGCTTCCCACTAAACACATAGTGTATTCTTTCTAATGCTAAAACATGATCAACTTCTTTCAACCACATAGTGTTGGGAGCACATTTTTCTTCCATAGTCTAGGTATTAAGCGCTTTGCGCAATTGAGCATACGTTGGAATAGACGTTTCCTATAGATGCAGGGAATGCGTGGTATGTCGTTTAGTATGACAATTGTGGGTGTAAGTGTTATTGAGGATCCTAATACAGTGTTAATGCTCTTAGAAATGTCCGCCCAGAAGGTGCATAGGAGGGGGCAGGACCACCAGATATGGGACAGTGTACCCGTACCTCCGCAGCGCCTTCAGCATAAAGAGGAGGAGTTAGGAAAGATACTGTGAAGGCGGTGCGGAGTCAGGTACCACCTGGAGAGTAGTTTATAGTTCATTTCAGCAATAATTATGGAGATGAGTGACTTTTTTGTCTCAGTAAATATATGGCCCCATTGTGGCGCACACAGGTTGGTTTTTAGCTCTATTTCCCATTTAAAGGTATAGGAGGGTTTCCTATTGGGGAAGGAGCCTCTTAGAATTTTATAGATTATGGAGATGTGGGATCTATGGATTGAAAAGTTAATGCATAAGGTTTCAAAGTGGGTAAGTGATCTGATAAGGTCCTGTTTATGGGGGCTAGTAAGTATGGCGTGCCTGATCTGGAGGTAGGGAAACCATTATTGGAATGGGGGCCCCAACAACTGGGAAAGTGCTATTTGCGGACGTACTATGCCTCTATCTAACACCATATTAACTGGAATATTTGTAGGTATACCCGCCAAATATAGCATTTGGATAGATTGGGAATCCAAGAGGCTTGGGATATTAAGGAGGGGGATTAGAGCGGACATTAAGCTAGATATTGTTTTGTTGTGTGCCACTAATCTGTCCCAAACTCGTAAGGTAGCCGATACGAGGTAATTTGTACTAACTCTGGGGGGGGGTCTTGCTTTGGTGGGGATCCAGCACAATTCACCTATATTATAACCTCCTATCAAATTACATTCTAGTTGGACCCAAGGCTTACTTGGACGAGAATTATTCCAGGCTATGATACGTGCCAGATGGGCTGCTCTGTAATAATCTATAAGGTTTAGGGATCCACAGGCCTTCATGCTCTCTACTGAGGTGTAGTGTGTGCTTGGTCACCCTAGGTCTCTTGTGTGCCCATATAAATAGTTTAAATTGTTTTTGCTGGAGGGATAAATAAAGTAGGGGAAGATCTAATGGGGGAACCTGAAATAGGTACAGGAATTTAGGGAGTAGGTTCACTTTTATGGCATTAATGCGTCCCATCCAAGAGAGGTGGCCCTGTTTGTGCCATGACTCAAGAGAGGACAAAGACTCATTCTACAAAGGTAAGTAATTAAGATCAAGAAGTTCTGTCGGATTAGCAGGGACCTCAATTCCCAAATAATTCACTTTATTAGTGATTTTGGAAATTAGTATGACTAGAAAGAAATCGGGATTCATCCTCTGAGGTATTTTGGGTCATTAGTATTGATTTCCCCATATTGATGGTGAAATTAGAAACCTGTTTGTACATTTCTAGCTCTGCAAGGAGGGGAGGTATAGAGGAGGTTGGGGAACGGATCGTGAATATAATATCATCCGAGACATTTTTGATGCTCTTCACTGAAGGAGATGCCCTGGATGTTAGTATTACTTCTGATCCTAGATGCCAATGTCTCCACCACCAGGGCGAACAGCAGGGGAGAAAGAGGGCAGCCCTGCCGGGTGCCATTGTTAATGGGGATTTGATGGGATAGAGTATTGTTAGCAAAGACCCTGGCAGTGGGATTGTGATATAACACTTTTATTCGGGTAATCAGTGTATCCGAGAATCCGAACCTCGACAGAATGGCCCAGAGAAAATCCCAGTCCACCCTGTCAAAGGCCTTCTCAGCATCTGTGGACAGTAAGATCAGAAAGGTTTTGGGGGAAACAGCAGTAAATAGGGTTTGCAGTACACGTATAGAATTATCTTTGGCCTCCCTACCTGGGATGAAACCGACCTGATCGTTATGTATAAGTAAGGGAAGGATTCCATTTATTCTTGTTGCCAGCAACTTCGCGTACAACTTCATATCTGTTTATTAAAGATATTGGGCTATAGTTGGTTACCAGGTCCGACGATTTGCCTGGTTTTGGAGAAGAAACTGGGGGCTTATTATGGATTTGAACAGATGGTAGAACTTAGTTGTAAAACCGTCAGGACCTGGGGACTTTCCCTGGGGGAGGTTCTTAATCGCCATTAGGAGTTCCTGCAAGGTAAACTGCGAGTCCAGAGACTCGCATTTCTCCGCTGATAGGGAAGGGAGGTGTGTCTGGGAAAGATAGTTGTCAATTAATCTATGTTTATGGAGTGAATCTAGGGTTGGTAGGTTGTAGAGGGAGGAGTAATACTCTGTGAATTGGTTGACTATATCCGAGTTGGAGGTATATGACGATCCAGAGGAATCCACTATTTTTCAGGAATAAAGGATTTGTAGTTCTTTTTTTTTTTTTTTTTAGAGATCTGGCCAGAAGACGTCCTGCCTTATTGCTTTCAATTTGAAAAAGTGCTCGGAGGTGGGCATTTTTAATCAGGTATTGAGTAAGTGCTTCCCTAGCCTGCTGAGATTGCAACAAGAGCTGCGAGGATTTGGCGTTGCGTTTTAGTTCTCGTTCTTTCTCTTGGAATTCCGACGTCAAAGTTGTGTATAGTGCTGCCCTCTGTTTGCGCAATTTATGTGTATGAGTCATTATCACGCCTCTAATGTAGCATTTGTATGCTTCCCAATTATTGGTTACCGAGGTCTCAGCAGGGTTGTTAAAGTTAAAAAACTCTGTTGTTTTTTCTAATATATTGGTGGTGATCAAGGGGTCTGAGATCTGGTCATTGAGTCTCCAGAGCTATTGGTGTTGAGGCCTTGTAGACCATTTAAAGGTGGAGTTAACCATGCTGTGGTCAGACCAGGAAGTGTGATGTAAACGGGAATCAGTCAGGGCGGTCAGCATGCTTTGGTCACAAAGTAGATAGTCTAGTCGTGTATAGGAGCGCTGGGGGTTTGAAAAAAAAGTAATGTCCTTGGTCATAGTGTGTCTTAATCTCCAGATGTCAAAAAAGGGAACAGCACGAAGTGCTTGCCAGTTGGCTCTTATTTAGCTACTCCGGAGATAAGATTTTCCCGATGTGTCTAAAGCAGGGGTACGAGTAAAGTTAAAGTCACCACCCAGGATTATGGGGCCTTTAGAAATATCTAATAAATGATTAGTGACTTTTCGGAAGAAAGGAGGTAAAGGGTGTATAGGGGTGTAAATATTGGCCATTGTGAGTGGTCTGACATAATATAGCCCTACCAAGATTAGTATCCTGCCCTTTTGGTCTTGGTATTTGTCCAGGAGTTGGAAGGATGTACCTTTTCTGAATGAGATACTAACCCTGTTATGTTTCGTCTGCCCAGAATTAAGGAAATGTTGGTCATAATAGAGGCGTGAAATAGCAGGTTCATTAGTCTTTCTAAAATGTGTTTCTTGGGTCATCATAATATCGATATGGTTTTTATAGAAATCATGGAAAGCTATAGAGCGTTTCTGTGGGGACAAGAAACACTATACATTCTTTGTGGCGATGCTAAAAGAGCTGGCTTGGGGATGTGAGGGTATAGAAGTCTGTGTGACGGACTGAGTCACAGGCATTATTTGCTAAGATTATGACTGTTTCTGATACAACTAACTTATACTCTGTACGTAGTGTAACTGACTTCAAACTTTGTCACCCGAAGGTGAAACTGGGGACAGGTAAGAGTAGGGGGAAGAAAGTGTTAGCGAGCAGGTGGAATAAGTACAGATGGGGATAAAGAAAGAGAAGGAAAGAGACGTTGAACCAAGGCTCAAACAAAGTGGTCAAGGGAAGGAGAGAAAGAAAAGGAAGAGTGTGACAGCAGAGGAACGTACGACTCAACAAAGCCAACTCCAACGGGAGTATAATACAATAAAATACACATGAGGGTGCAAAGCCCCATAATTTAATACAATAAAATATAACGTGAAGCAAAATATAATAACATATCGGTAGTAAAGCAGACCTGTTCCACAAAGGAGAACAGTTTAACATATATATTCATGGATAGGTTCACAGATTAAACTAAGAGTATCAGTGATGGCATTCCAACTAAACACTGAAAGCCAAACATGTAGAGGTTTGCACTTCAATGGACAAGGTAACCTTAAGGATTCACATAATGAAGGCAGACATTTGAAAGACTGTAGGGGCAACCAGTAAACTTAAGTCCATTAGTAGATTGCAGAACTCGTTCTACTATAATTCAGAACACTAGAAAGGCTACATAATGAAGAGTCCATGTGAGTAATATTGGTTACAGTTCTGAGCTTGGGGAGAAAAGTTAAAGTATCCTAATCTCACGTGAGCAAGCCCCCTGGTTACCCGGTATTGTGCAACTTGGTACAGGTAGCAAAAACATGAACAGAATGAACAAATGCATTCTAAAACAAACAGTGGGTTAACATATGCATGCAAAGGAAAATTCACATTATAGGCCGAGAATGCTCTCGCCTGCAATGAGGCTATACATGTGATGTAAAGCAAATAATAACTTTCACTTCTTTTAGTAGGACAAACCTGGGGATATACAGAATATCAGCGGACATGAAAGTACATAGGATTAAACTTTAAAACAGGAGTCCACTGGTAGTTTGCAGATAGCAAGTGTCCACTGAGCGGGACATATAGGAGGCTACTCAGAGAAATGTCAATGCGAGTGGTATGATCTTGATCTTGACAAAGTTGTTTATCTCGTAGGACACTTCTCTCAATCAGGTAACGTCCTGAGATTTAGGAGGCTCAGGACCTAGCTTCTTCTTACTTCGCTTGCTATCAATTTCAGACCACAATCTCCTTATTGGTCTCGGTGGAAGGGGCGCAGTTTTGGCAGTGAAGGAGTCTTGAATCTCTGGGTGAGGAAGGCCTAGTTGCTTGCAGAATTCAGCCGCTTGAGATGGGCTCAAACATTCAAACCTTTTCCCATTTTTGATGACCTGCAGGGAGACAGGGAAGCCCCCACCTATAGGGGATCTGCACGGAGCGAAGATGTGCAGTGAGGAAAGCATATTCTTTTCTAATTTGGAGTTCTTGCGGATAGATCCTGAAAGATTTGTATTTTAGCACCAATATAGGAGAAATTTGGCTGTGATCTTGCTAGTTGGTCAATTTTCTCTCTGTAGCTCTGGAAGCAGATTATAATGTCCCTGGGAGGCTGATTGTCACCTGACTTAGGGGGCAAAGAGCGGTGAGCTCTTTCTAAAGGCATTGTATCATTAACGCGTTGGCCAGGACTGGAACATGTTTTGGAGGTGATCTTGGATATTTTCAGCTTTTACAGTCTCTGGCACCCCATGGATGCAGAGATTATTCCGTCTCGCCCTATTTTCCACTATTATTATTATTTTCGACTTTATTTTCTAGTTCTTTAATCTCTAGTTCTTTAATCTGTGACTGATGAGCTTCTAGGGAGTTAGACATGTCAGAGAATTCTTTAGCCCATTCTTCTCTATCATCCTCTAGGGCCTCTACACGAAAACCCAGTTCGTTAATGTCCCTTTTCAAGTCTGCGCACTCAATTTTAATACAGGACTTGGCTTGGTTTATTAGCTCCTCTATGGCTTTCATGGTAACCGGTCCATCATCACTATGTGCCTGAGGAACATCTGTCTTTTTTTTTTTTTTTTTTTGGTCAGCATTTTTAAAAAAAAGTATTTATTGCACTGGGGACAGTGTTGGGCTTTAGATTTTTCTCCACCTTGGAGTTTCTGTGAAGCACCATCTTGCAGAGATCATGCCCTCATGTAGATATAACCTGTCCACAACTTCGATTTGCGAATGAAGTGACTATTACATTCTGCTAGTTCAAATAGTGACTCTGTGTGGGTGCTTATACTATTAAGTAGGATGAATAAACTCTATTCAGCAGATTAAAGCATAAGCTGGCTTTTGTTCTTGCCGTTAGTAAAGTTAGTGCATTATAGAGTAAAGGTACAGTCCGTGCAGGATATGGCTGTATAGCTAGTCAGCCAATCATGATGCTGGTGCTTATTAGAGACCCATAGTTGTAATCCTTTTAATCATAGCTCCTGGTATGTATCTGTTAACAAGCCATGAGGTTAAATTAAGTGCTGCTATGTCTCTTTAAGGTTTTATTATATTCCTTTAAGTATTAATGCTATGTGCTGAGAAACATGTCCACATACTGTGTTACTTTGGGGATTTATGGGTATACAAAAAATAAAGACACCATGCTGCCTTACCCTTTAGCTAGTGATCTGGAGGTGGAAGGGACAAAGGAAAGGGAAGACCGTCCAGCAGGACCGTTCAGCGGGGTTCCAGCCCACAACGATGCATCCAGGCGGTTCCCAACATCTCCCTCTGCTATGAACTGGCTTTAGGGGCCTGCAGCCCAGGTTAAGCAGTCCCTGGAGTGGGACTTTGTCGTCGCCGTCACAGGAACTCTAGTGTGGTGCAGCCATCATGGACGCCCGCACGCTCCACCCCCTATAAATATTTTTTATGAATTTATATCACTTATTTAAAAAAAAAAATTGGAGGGGGGATTTTGTCTACATGGCCTCTATATGACAGGTGTAATTTGAGCAGACTGGTCTGGTTCTGTTAGGAGAGGAGCTGAGTAAAGAAATAATTTTCTAGTACAGACACTAAAGGGGTACACACAGGAATATCCTTACACAGTAGACACCAATTTTCATTTAACTGCATGTAATAGACACTACTATAAAAAATAATATGCACAGATGCTGATACAAAAAATCCAGTATAAAACCTTTTAAAAACTTAATTAGAAGCTCCCAATTTAGCACTGTTGATGAGGTTGGGCTGGAACACCAACTGAAATGGGCTGAGAGCAGACCACCCCCATATAAAAGGACATATTATACAAACAGAAGCAATCTAAGACAATGTTATTTAAAAATAAGCAAAACTAAACTATACATTTTTACAAAAACACTTCTAGATGGGCTGTATAAATGGATCATCTACAAAACATTTATGCAAAGAAAAATCTGAACGCAATGTCCCTTTAAGTACAGTAGAAATGTAAAATTAACAGTACAGGCAATAACAATATAACGGCAGCTGATAAATGAATAAAAGATAGCAAATAAAATAAATGTCATAAGCCTTGATAAGACACAGCGTTCTCCTTAATGGGTGCACAGTATTCATGTAATAATTATTTATATATATATATATATATATATATATATATATTTCTTTTGCATGATGTACCGAGTCCACGGATTCATCCTTACTTGTGGGATATTATCCTTCCTAACAGGAAGTGGCAAAGAGAGCACCACAGCAGAGCTGTCTATATAGCTCCCCCCTTAACTCCACCCCCCAGTCATTCTCTTTGCCGGCTCTAAGCAGGAAGGGTAAAGTGAAAGAGGTGTTAAACTGTTAGTTTTATTTTATCTTCAATCAAGAGTTTATTTTTAAATGGTACCGGTGTTGTACTATTTACTCTCAGGCAGGACACAGAAGAAGATTTCTGCCTGGAGGATGATGATCTTAGCATTTGTAACGAAGGCCCACTGCTGTTCCCACAGAAGCTGAGGAGTACAGGAAAACTTCAGTGTGAGGAACGGTTTCTTGTAATGCAGCAATGAGGTATGTTCAGTCATTTTTTCTGCAGAGACTGTGTTAACTACAGAAAGGCTGACAGTATCCCCTTTAGGGGAAGGGTAAGCAGTAATCCTAGTGTTATAAGAGGCATTACTAGCTTGCATAAAGGGCTAATTTTTTGGGCACTCAGTTTGTATATGAGATATTGAGCAATCGTTTGTGTGTTTCTAGGAGTAACATTTTTATCTGATGGGACATTTGTTTGAGGGTGCATTTGTCTTTAGGGGTTTTTATAACCCAAATGGCTTACAAACATGGTTTGATAAATTTTGTGTAGGCCCCAGCAACATCAAGTAGAGGTGGGCGGGGCCTATTTTCGCGCCTCAGTTGCGCATTTAGTTTATGCAGCAAGCGACTTCTCTAGAGGTCCTGATACTCTCCTGGGGCCTAATCAAAGCTTTATCCTCATATTTTCATCCCCTAAGGGCAAGTAGGCGCCACAGCAGAGCTGTGGCAAGGTGCTAGCAGGGTATTTTTTATCTGGTTTTAGACATTTATTAATCCGGTTTTGTCTTTTGGTGGTTTATTGCTTATTTACTTGTGGTACAATCCTTCTACAGCTTAGGGGGTACACTGTTAAAATTTCGGAATATTCGAAGCAATTTTAACCAGTTTTGCAGTTTGTGTATGCCTTTTTTTCTCTTAAAGGCACAGTACCGTTTTTGCACATTGTGTTTTTTTTCATTAAATAAAGTGTTTTCCAAGCTTGCTTGCCTCATTACTAGCCTATTAAACATGTCTGACACTGAGGAAACTCATTGCTCAATTTGTTTAGAAGCCATTGTGGAACCCCCTCTTAGAATGTGTCCCACTTGTACTGATATGTCTATAAATTGCGAACAGCATATTTTGACTTATAAAAGTTTGGCATTGGATGATTCTCAGACAGAAGGAAATCAGGTTCTGCCATCTAGTTCTCCCCAAGTGTCACAACCAGTAACGCCCGCACAAGCAATGCCAAGTACTTCTAGTGCGTCTAATTCTTTTCACCTTGCAAGATATGTCTTTAGTTATGAATACTACCCTCATAGAGGTTTTATCTAAACTGCCAGGGTTGCAAGGGAAGCGCAGTAGCTCTGGGTTAAGAACAAATGCTGAGCCTTGTGACGCTTTAGTAGCCGTATCCGATATTCCCTCACAATGTTCTGAGGTAGGGATGAGGGATTTGCTATCTGAGGGAGAGATTTCTGATTCAGGAAGAATGTTCCCTCAGACAGATTCAGATATGACGGCATTTAAATTTAAGCTAGAACACCTCCGCTTATTGCTCAGGGAGGTTTTAGCGACTCTGAATGATTGTGACCCTATTGTAGTTCCAGCGAAATTGTGTAAAATGGACAAATATTTAGAGGTTCCTGTTTACACTGTTTTTCCAGTTCCTAAGAGGATTTCGGACATTGTTCCTAAGGAGTGGGATAGACCAGGTATTCCGTTTGTTCCCCCTCCTGTTTTTAAGAAAATGTTTCCCATATCTGACACCATAAAGGACTCATGGCAGACGGTCCCTAAGTTGGAGGGAGCTATTTCTACCCTGGCTAAGCGTACAACTATACCTATTGAAGACAGTTGTGCTTTGATCCTATGGATAAAAAATTAGAGGGTCTTGTAAAGAAAATTTTTGTTCATCAGGGTTTTCTTCTTCCACCTATAGCGTGCATTGTTCCTGTAACCACTGCAGCTGCCTTTTGGTTTGAGGCTCTAGAAGAGGCTCTTCAGATGGAGACCCCACTAGATGATATTCTGGATAGAATTAAGGCTCTTAAGCTAGCTAATTCTTTTATTACAGACGCCGCTTTTCATCTTGCTAAATTAGCGGCAAAGAATTCAGGTTTTGCCATTTTAGCGCGTAGAACGTTATGGCTTAAGTCCTGGTCGGCTGATGTGTCATCTAAATCTAAGCTTTTGACCATCCCTTTCAAAGGTAAGACCCTATTTTGGCCTGCACTGAAAGAGATTGTTTCAGACATCACTGGGGGGAAGGGTCATGCCCTCCCTCAGGATAAGTCAAATAAGACAAGGACCAAACAAAACCATTTTCGTTCCTTTCGAAACTTCAAGGGTGGTCCCACTTCCTCTTCCTCAGCTGCAAAGCAAGAGGGGAACTTTGCTCAAGCCAACCTGGAGACCTAATCAGGCTTGGAACAAGGGTAAACAGGCAAAAAAGCCTGCTGCTGCCACTAAGACAGCATGAAGGGGTAGCCCCCGATCCGGGACCGGATCTAGTAGGGGGCAGACTTTCTCTCTTTGCTCAGGCCTGGGCAAGAGATGTTCAGGATTCCTGGGCGGTAGAAATCGTAACCCAGCGATATCTTCTAGATTTCAAGGATGTTCCATCTCTCTCAATTGTCTGTAAACCCGACAAAAAGAGAGGCGTTCTTACGCTGTGTAGAAGACCTTTTTACCATGGGAGTGATCTGCCCAGTCCCGAAAGCAGAACAGGGGCAGGGGTTCTACTCCAATCTGTTTGTGGTTCCCAAAAAAGAGGGAACTTTCAGACCAATTCTAGATCTCAAGATCCTAAACCAATTCCTAAGAGTCCCATCTTTCAAGATGGAGACCATTCGGACTATTTTACCAATGATCCAGGAGGGTCAATATATGACCACCGTGGACTTAAAGGATGCATATCTACACATTCCTATCCACAAAGATCATCACCAATTTCTTAGGTTTGCCTTTCTGGACAAGCATTACCAGTTTGTGGCTCTTCCCTTCGGGTTGGCCACGACGCCACAAATCTTCACAAAGGTGCTAGTGTCCCTTCTGGCGGTTCTAAGGCCGCTGGGCATATCAGTGGCGCCTTATCTAGACGACATTCTAATTCAAGCGTCGACTTTCCAACTAGCCAAGTCTCACACGGACTTAGTGTTGGCCTTTCTAAGATCTCACGGGTGGAAGGTGAACGTAAAGAAGAGTTCTCTTTCCCCCCTCACAAGAGTTTCATTTCTAGGGACTCTGATAGACTCGGTGGACATGAAAATATTTCTGACGGAGGTCAGGAAATCAAAGATTTTGTCCACCTGCCGAGCTCTTCATTCCATTCCTCGGCCATCAGTGGCTCAGTGTATGGAGGTAATCGGTCTAATGGTAGCGGCAATGGACATAGTTCCGTTTGCTCGCTTGCATCTCAGACCACTGCAACTATGCATGCTCAATCAGTGGAATGGGGATTATGCGGTTTTTATCTCCTCAGATAAATCTGGATCAAGAGACCAGAGACTCTCTTCTTTGGTGGTTGTCACAGGATCATCTGTCCCAGGGAATGTGTTTCCGCAGGACAGATTGGGTTATAGTGGTGACAGATGCCAGCCTTCTGTGCAGTGGTGCAGTCTGGAATTCCCTGAAAGCATAGGGTTTGTGGACTCGGGAGGAGGCTCTCCTGCCGATTAAATATTCTGGAATTAAGAGCGATATTCAATGCTCTTCAGGCCTGGCTTCGGCCAGATTCATCAGATTTCAGTCAGACAACATCACGACTGTGGCTTATATCAATCATCAGGGGGGAACAAGGAGTTCCTTAGCGATGATAGAAGTTTCAAGAATAATCCGTTGGGCAGAGGCTCACTCTTGCCATCTGTCAGCGATCTTTATCCCAGGGGAAGAGAACTGGGAGGCAGATTTTCTAAGTCGTCAGACTTCTCATCCGGGGGAGTGGGAACTCCATCCGGAGGTGTTTGCTCAACTGGTTCAGCTATGGGGCACACCAGACTTGGATCTGATGGCATCTCGTCAGTACGCCAAACTTCCTCATTACGGATCCAGGTCAAGGGATCCTCAGGCAGCACTGACAGATGCTCTAGCAGTGCCCTGGTCGTTCAACCTGGCTTACGTGTTTCCACCTTTCCCTCTCCTTCCACGTCTGATTGCCAGAATCAAACAGGAGAGCGCATCAGTGATTTTGATAGCGCCTGCGTGGCCACGCAGGACTTAGTATGCAGACCTGGTGGATATGTCATCTCTTCCACCATGGTCTCTGCCACTGAGACAGGACCTTCTGATTCTAGGCCCATTCAAGCATCCAAATCTAATTTCTCTGCAACTGATTGATTCTATCAAAGCGGGGTTTCTCTGAGTCGGTCATTGATACCTTGATTCAGGCTCGAAAGCCGGTCACTAGGAAAATCTATCATAAGATATGGCGTAAATGTCTTTTTTTGGTGCGAATCCAAAGGCTACTCCTGGAGTAAAATCAGGATTCCTAGGATTTTGTCTTTTCTCCAAGAGGGATTGGAGAAAGGATTGTCAGCTAGTTCCCTAAAAGGACATATATCTGCTCCGTCTATTCTGTTGCACAAGCGCCTGGCAGAGGTTCCAGACGTTCAGGCTTTAGCTAGAATTAAGCCTGTGTTTAAACCTGTTGCTCCGCCATGGAGTCTAAATTTAGTTCTTAAAGTTCTTCAGGGGGTTCCGTTTAAACCTATGCATTCCATAGATATTAAGCTTTTATCTTGGAAAGTTTTCTTCCTAGTTGCTATCTCTTCAGCTCGAAGAGTTTCTGAACTATGCATTGCAATGTGACTCGTCTTATCTTGTTATCCATGCTGATAAGGTGGTTTTGCGTACCAAGCCTGGGTTCCTACCTAAGGTTGTTACTAACAGGAATATCAATCAGGAAATTGTTGTTCCTTCTCTGTGTCCTAATCCTTCTTCTAAGAAGGAACGTCTGTTGCACAACTTGGATGTGGTTCATGCTTTGAAATTTTATTTGCAGGCAACCAAAGATTTTCGTCAAACATCTTCTTTGTTTGTTGTCTATTCTGGAAAGCGTAGGGGTCAAAAGGCTACGGCGACTTCTCTTTCCTTTTGGCTGAAAAGCATCATCCGTTTGGCTTATGAGACTGCTGGACAGCAGCCTCCTGAAAAGATTACAGCTCATTCTACTAGAGCGGTAGCTTCCCCATGGGCTTTTAAAAATAATGATTCTGTTGAACAAATTTGTAAGGCTGCGACTTGGTCTTCGCTTTATACCTTTTCAAAATGTTATAAATTTGATACTTTTGCTTCTTCGGAGGCTGTTTTTGGGAGAAAGGTTTTGCAAGCAGTGGTGCCTTCCATTTAGGTTCCTGTCTTATCCCTCCCTTCATCCGTGTCCTAAAGCTTTGGTATTGGTGTCCCACAAGTAAGGATGAATCCGTGGACTCGGTACAAAAGAAAACAAAATGTATGCTTACCTGATAAATTTCTTTCTTTTGCGATGTACCAAGTCCACGGCCCGCCCTGTCTATTCAAGACAGGTGGTATTTTTTATTAAAAAACTTCAGTCACCTCTGCACCTTATAGTTTCTCCTTTTCCTTCCTTGGCCTTCGGTCGAATGACTGGGGGGTGCAGTTAAGGGGGGAGCTATATAGACAGCTCTGCTGTGGTGCTCTCTTTGCCACTTCCTGTTAGTAAGGATAATATCCCACAAGTAAGGATAAATCCGTGGACTCGGTACATCGCAAAAGAAAGAAATTTATCAGGAAAACATAAATTTTGTTTTATATATATATATATATATATATATATATATATATATATATATATATATCTTTCATGTAATTGGCAAGAGTCCATGAGCTAGTGATGTATGGGATATACTATCCTACCAGGAGGGGCAAAGTTTCCCAAACCTCAAAATGCCTATAAATACACCCCCTCACCACACCCACAATTCAGTTTTACAAACTTTGCCTCCTATGGAAGTGGTGAAGTAAGTTTGTGCTTGATTTCTACGATTTCTTCTAAGCATTCTGAAGCCCAATTCCTCTCAGAGTACAGTGTTTGTCAGAGGGATGTGATGGGAGTATCGCCTACTGATCTTATGGTTTTCCTTGCGGGAAATCTTTTCAAAGGTTCTCTGTTATCGGTAGTAGGAATTCATCTCCTACCTCCCTTTTCAGATCGACGATATACTCTTATATACCATTACCTCTGCTGATACTTTTTCAGTACTGGTTTGGCTATCTGCTATATGTGGATGGGTGTCTTTTCAGTAAGTATGTTTTCATTATTTACCTCAGACATTGACACTGACAAATCTACTTATCTTTTTAAGATTGAGTATATTCGTTCTTTGTTAAAAGAAGTGTTGGTTACTTTGGATATTGAGGAGTCTAGTCCTCTTGATATTGATACTAGTAAACATTTAAATTCTGTTTATAAACCTCCTGTGGTTATTCCTGAGGTTTTTCAAGTTCCTGATGCTATTTCTGATGTGATTGCCAAGGAATGGATTAAGCCTGGTACTTCTTTCATTCCTTCTTCTAGGTTTAAAAGATTGTACCCTTTGCCAGCGGCTAGATTTGAGTTTTGGGGAAAAATCCCCAAAGTTGATGGGGCTTTTACTACTCTTGTCAAACGTACTACTATTCTTATGGAAGACAGTACTTATTTTAAAGTTCCTTTAGATAGAAAACTTGAATCTTATCTAAGGAAAGCTTATTTATATTCTGGCTATATTCTCAGGCCTGCCATTTCTATGGCTGATGTTGCGGCTGCATCAATCTTTTGGTTGGATAGCCTAGCGCAACAGGAAACAGATCCCGATTTAGTCTAGCATTGTTCGTTTGCTTCAACATGCTAATCATTTTATCTGTGATGCCATTTTTGATATAATTAAAATTGATGTTAAATCTATGTCTTTAGCTATTTTAGTTAGAAGAGTTTTATGGCTCAAATCTTGGAATGCTGACATGTTATCTATATCTAGATTACTATCTCTTTCTTTCCAGTTTAACAATTTATTTGGTTCTCAGTTGGATTCAATTATTTCAACTATCACTGGGGGGGGGGAGGGAGTTTTTTTTTGCCTTAATATAAAAGATCTAAGGGTAAATCTAAAGCTTCTAATCGTTTTTGTTCTTTTTGAGAGAATAAGGAACAGAAAACCAATCCTTCCCCTAAATACTCTGGTTCCAATTGGAAACATTCTTCAAGTTGGAATAAATCCAATTCCAAACCTTTTAAGAAGCCAAAGCCAGCCCCCAAGTCTGCATGAAGGTGCGGCCCTCGATCCAGTTCAGCTGGTGGGAGGCAGATTGAAATTATTCCAAGACATTTGGGCAGATTCTGTTCAAAATCAGTGGATTCAGAGTATTGTCTCTCAAGGGTATCGAATAGGATTCAGAGTAAGACATCCTGTGAGAAGATTTTTTTCTCTCTCACGTTCCAACAAATCCTGTGAAAGCTCAGGCCTTTCTGAAGTGTGTTTCAGATCTAGAGTTTTCAGGGGTAATCATACCAGTCCCGTTTCAGGAACAGGGTTTATGGGTTTATTCAAATCTATTCATTGTCCCAAAGAAAGAAAATTCATTCAGGCCAGTTCTGGATCTGAAGTTTTTTAATCGTTTTGTAAGCGTGCCAACTTTCAAGATGGTGACTATAAGGACTATTCTGCCTTTTGTTCAGCAATGTCATTATATGTCCACGATAGACTTACAGGATGCATATCTTCACATTCCGATTCATCCAGACCACTATCTGTTTCTGAGATTCTCTTTTCTAGACAAGCATTACCAATTTGTTGCTCTTCCTTTTGGCCTAGCAACAGCTCCAAGGATCTTTTCGAAGGTTCTCAGTGCCCTTCTATCTGTAATCAGAGAACAGGGTATTGCGGTGTTTCCTTATTTGGACGATATCTTGGTAATAGCTCAGTCTTTACATATAGCCGAATCTCACATGATTCAACTAGTGTTGTTTCTTCAAAGACATGGTTGAAGAATCAATTTACCAAATAGTTTCTTGATTCCTCAGACAAGGGTCACCTTTTTAGGTTTCCAAATAGATTCAGTGTCCATGACTCTGTCCTTAACAGACTAGAGACGAATGAAATTGGTTTCAGCTTGTCGAAACCTTCAGTCTCAATCATTCCCTTCAGTGGCTATGTGCATGGAAGTTTTAGGTCTCATGACTGCAGCATCAGACGCGATCCCTTTTCCTCGTTTTCATGAGACGTCTGCAGCTTTGTATGCTTAATCAGTGGTGCAGGGATTATACTCGGATATCACAATTGATATACTTAAATCCCAATATTTAACTCTCTCTGACTTGGTGGTTAGACCATCATTGTATTATTCAGGGGGCCTCTTTTGTTCATCCTACCTGGACTGTCACAACAACAAATGCAAGTCTTACAGGTTGGGGAGCTGTCTGGGGATCTCTGACAGCACAAGGGGTTTGGAAACCTCAAGAGGCAAGGTTACCAATCAATACTTTAGAACTCCGTGCCATTTTCAGGGCTCTTCAGGTTTTGCCTCTGTTAAAGACAGAACCATTCATTTGTTTTCAGGCGGACAATATCACAACCGTGGCATATGTCACTCATCAGGGTGGGACTCGCAGTCCCCTGGCTATGAAAGAAGTATCTCGGATACTTTCTTGGGCGGAATCCAGCTCTTGTCTAATTTCTGCGGTGCATATCCCAGGTGTAGACAATTGGGAAGCGGATTATCTCAGCCGTCAGACCTTACATCCAGGGTAGTGGTCTCTCCATCCAGATGTATTTTGTCAGATTGTACAGATGTGTGGGGTCTTCCAGAAATAGATCTGATGGCTTCTCATCTAAACAAAAAACTTCCCAGGTACCTTTCCAGGTCCAGGGATCCTCAGGCGGAGATGGTGGATGCTTTAGCAGTTCCTTGGTTTTATCAACCTGCTTATATTTTTCCGCCTCTAGTTCTTCTTCCAAGCGTGATCTCCAAGATCATTATGGAACAATCGTATGTGTTTCTGATGGCACCAGCGTGGCCTCACAGGTTTTGGTATGCAGATTTGTCCGGATGTCCATTTGCCAGCCCTGGCCACTTCCTCTAAGACCAGATCTTCTGTCTCAAGGGCCATTTTTCCATCAGGATCTCAAATCGTTAAATTTGAACGTATGGTTATTGAACGCTTAGTGCTTAGTCATAGAGGTTTCTCTGACTCAGTGATTAATACTATGCTACAGGCTCGTAAGTCTGTTTCGAGGAAGATTTATTATCGAGTTTGGAAGACGTATATTTCATGGTGTTCTTCTCATAAATTCTCTTGGCATTCTTTTAGAATTCCTAGAATTTTACAGTTTCTTCGGGATAGTTTGGATAAAGGTTTGTCTGCAAGTACTTTGAAGGGACAAATCTCTGCTCTTTCTGTTTTATTTCATAGAAAGATTTAACTCTCTCTGACTTTCAAGAGTATTCTTTGAATTAGGACACAAGGAGGGAACAACAATTTCCCTACTAATGTTGTTAGAATTCACAACCTTAGGAAGAAATTTAATATGAAGTCCGCAAAACAGCCTTATCTTGATGAAAAATCAGAAAAGGAGACTCGCACGAGAGAGCAGACAAATCGGAAACTCTTCTAGCAGAAGAGATAGCCAAAAGAAACAACACTTTCCAAGAAAGTAGTTTAATATCCAAAGAATGCATAGGCTCAAAAGGAGGAGCCTGCAAAGTCTTCAAAATCAAATTAAGACTACAAGGAGGAGAGATTGAATTAATAACAGGTTTGATACAAACCAAAGCCTGAACAAAACAGTGAATATCAGGGAAGTCGAAGTAGCCTTCTGCCCCTTATGCTTCCCTGAATAGACAACAAACAAAGAGGAAGATTGTCTAAACTCCTTAGTAGCCTGGAGATAGAACTTCAAGGTGCGAACCACATTCTAACTGTGAAGAAAGCATTCCTTCGATGAAGGATTAGGACACAAGGAAGGAACCACAATCTCCTCTTGTGAATTCTAACAACATTAGTAGGGAAATTGTTGTTCCCTCCTTGTGTCCTAATTCAAAGAATACTCTTGAAAGAACTGAGCTTTGAAATATTATGTTGAAGCTACTAAAGATTTCAGGAAGACTTCTAGTCTATTTGTTGTCTTCTCTGGTTCTAGAAAAGGTCAGAAAGCTTCTGCCATTTATTTGGCATCTTGGTTAAAGCTTTTGATTCATAAGGCTTATTTGGAGGCGGGACAGTCTCCACTTCTTGGGCGTTTAAGAATAAAGCTTCAGTTGATCAGATTTGCAAAGCAGCAACTTGGTCTTCTTTGCATACATTTACAAAATGTTACCATTTTGATGTGTTTTGCTTCTTCTAAAGCAGTCTTTGGTAGAAAAGTTCTCAGGCAGCTGTTTCAGTTTGATTCTTCTGCTTATGTTTTAAGTTTTTTTTCTTTAATTTATGAGAGAACTTATTTTTTTGTGGATTTAATTTTTTCAGCGGAAAATGGCTGTTTTTATTTTATCCCTCCCTTTCTAGTGACTCTTCTGTGGACTTCTTGGGTATTTCTATCCCACTAGCTCATGGACTCTTGCCAATTACATGAAAGAAAACATAATTTATGTAAGAACTTACCTGATAAATTAATTTCTTTCATATTGGCAAGAGTCCATGAGACCCACCCTCTTTCTGGTGGTTATGATTTTTTGTATAAAAGCACAATTGTATTTCCAGTTCCTTTTTTGTATGCTTTTTTACTAATTTTTCTATCACCCCACTACTTGGCTATTCGTTAAACTGAATTGTGGGTGTGGTGAGGGTTGTATTTATAGGCATTTTGAGGTTTGGGAAACTTTGCCCCTCCTGGTAGGATTGTATATCCCATACGTCACTAGCTCATGGACTCTTGCCAATATGACAGGAATTAATTTATCAGGTAAGTTCTTACATAAATTATGTTTTTAATGTTTATTAAACAAATTGTCATTAAAGTGATGGTAAATCCAAGCGTTTCAAAGACTCTAGGATTTACCATCACTAAAAATAAATAGGACTTTCAGTCATCACTTTATAATAAAAAAGTGTGCTAAACTTAAAGGGCCACTGTAAGTAAATATTTTCTATGCCTGTTACTAACTAACTACCCCAAATAAGCTTTTTATCAATAGCATTTCATTAACATATCTCTACCGTATATCAGAAATCTTGTCTGCAAATTTAATTGTTTTCCAAACCCACTCCGTGGGTATCCTTTGCTCTGTACCAATCCGTTTACAATACCTAGGTTTCAAAATGGCGCTTTAAACACAAAGTTATTGGTTTAAGTATTTTGAACATGCAGTGCTGAAAATAGTGGGCAGGATAACGTGACATCATCGGCGAATAAAAGATATAACTTTTAGAACGTTATGAAACTTCGTTTTGGAGAAAATATAGGTCAGTAGGTTTTAATTAATGTTTATTAACTTTAATATGTTAGTTGTTTAGCTTAAAAATTATAACAGAAAGTAATCCTTTAACCTTTCATGTGACGTTTCCACCTCTAAACCAATAGCTGTGCTAGTAGCATACAGAACACTGTCATATGACTAGCACGGCTATTTAATACAAAATGTTGAAACTTGCAGAAGTAGCATGAAGCCGCCAGTCACCAGCTACAGTGTTTGACAAATGACAGTGGTCACCTGATAATAGCAATAGAGGCAAAATGTCTGTAGTATAAGCACAAATGCATTACTGACCTAAATAACTATTTGTTTAACCACCACAGAGGTTAAACACATAGGTAAATTCCTGCTTGGTTGCTTCTGCCATTGCTTCTTCAGAGCATGACACAGCTGGGCAGCCAATACAAAGCAGCAGTTATCCACGCCAATCTGCCAGTCACCAGTCGTTCTCTGCTTGGTAGCTGCAAGGCTTGCACACTTGTATAGATAATAGTTCTACATGGTATGACTGAGATGAGCATTTCCATCCATACCATGCATGTGACCGCTTTTGGTTGTGTGCAAGCAAGAGGCGGCATTCCAGAAGACCGCTCTTCTGCAATGATAAATTTACTTGCGAACGTGTCTGCCCACAGTCGTGATGCATTTTGCCCTAAGTTGCACATAAATTATTGCCTGTACACTGGGATGCAGCTCTCAGCAACTGCCACCAGATGGCGCACCAATGCCACAGCAGGCTTTTATTCAAGTTTGCTAAATTGGAGAATAAAGAAATGTTTAAAGTTGAAATATCTCTCTCTATATTTTCCATGTTCCTGAATTAAACTTTGCTCGTTGTATAGAAGTGTCCTGGAATCTCATTTCGCCACCAAACACGTCAGCAGTGCAGGATATGTGTCTGTGAAAGACAAACACATTGTCTGTGCGTGCCTGTGTTTAGTTTTGGGTGGAATTGGTTTTATAAATTACGTCTGCACTGCGCAGCGTCCTGACAGACACTTCCTGAAGGACGTAATTATAGTAAGCGCCTGTTACAGGTGCCCTTCTATTAAGTCTCTGAATTCTTTATTCTTGTAACTTAATGATGTGTTTTTTTTTACTTTGTATCTGCCCAACGCACCCTGCAGCATGATCACACAATGAGCTAACAGGGCACGAGCGCAGTAAACCTGATGGTGCTGATGATCGCTGGGCCTAGGTCACAGAACTTGTTTAGCATTGTTACAAAAGATTAACTGCTAGAGGTAAACTATATGGTTACGTTTTTATTTTTAAAAAAAAATAGGTTATTGATAAGTATTGAATTCATCTGATATAAAACACATTTTCTTTAGTATATATCGGCAAATAAACTTTCCAAAAGGTCTGCGTAGAAAATAAATGTTTTAAAAATCACTTCAACTGTCAGTTTGCATTGCTCTTCGGGACATGGGTTAGAAATAAATATTACTATAGTGATCAAACAATCACTGTGTAGAATTTTGCAGGGTTAAACTTGTGAAGTTGGCAATTTGCACTTACAAATCTCAGGGGACTACACAATATTTAGAATTTTAGTTGTTGAAGCTTTTTGTTGTTGTGTTTTTGATTTTTTTTTAAACTAACTTGAAGTGCACAACGACTTTGTGTAAAAGATGTATTGGTTGATGAGGAAAAGTCCCACAGTCCTGTTGGTGGGCAGTGATAAGCATCATTCGTTTTTTTTTTTAACACCCCAACTTGAAGGCTGAGCTAAGGCAGCGTGAACATGCGCCTTCAGTCTAAACCGGCTTCTACTCTAGCGCTCTGTTTCTAGGGGAAGAAATAACTGGCCCCTGAGTGGTCGAGGAGGAGGTTTGCGTGAGGGTAATGAGGAAATATTGCGCTAATATAACTTATTTTTACAGGACATAAAAACTATTTAACCCCTTCAATGCTAAGCTTTTTTTTCCACACCCCTGCGCTAAGCTGATTTTGAGCAGATTTTGCTGATTAAATCTTAACGCTGTTGTAATTCATACTTCAGTGAGTGACCCCCACAGTTTTTTTATATATTGTTTTATTTTTTCAGCAGGCCCAGTAGATTCATATTTATGTCACTGCATGCGAGAAGGCTGCAGCACAAAGTGTTAAGATTTTAGTAAAGAACGTTGAAAATAGCCACTTGTGCTACTGTGATCATATTACTAAGTTGTTATCAAGGGGGATGTCCAGAAAAAGAATGAAGGCCTGAGATTCTTCCCTATGTAGTGTAGCCAGAAAGGGGGGGCTGGGATTTTAAGTAATTCGGGGGGAAGGGGGGTATTTGTGCAAGTGTAATTATTATTCATTCATTAACAAGAAAAACAAACGTGTAAGAAACGTAGAATAAGGTAGACGTCCCTCCAGTACAAGGGACTGTGAGTTTGCTCTTATTGCTACATCTGGTACGTTGTGGAGGAAAAACATATGAAACAAGGTATTGATCGTTTGCTTTCTAGGGAGCCAAATCATTTGCAATTACCCATCAGTTACAGGATCCTGGTTAAAACGTTATTGTTTTGCCAATAAATGTACCATGTCCAGCAGGATTAAATAGCCTGACTAATACGTAAGGGCCAGAGGCCGTAACCTTGTCTCCTGCACCACTACAGCCACCCCCCTCTCTCTCACACATGTGCGTTCCATCACCCACCTATGTCCGCTGCACTCCTCCCCCACATCCTATTGAACACAACTCTATTTACTGCTGCGGCTGACCCTGATGTTGCAGTGGGCTTTGTGGCACATTAATGACACCCCTAGTAATTTGCAAGGTTAGATCTTGTAACTCGGTGCCTATCTCAGACATTCATCTTTCTAAGTGACTGGACTTTAATAGCTTACGCTCCTCCTAAGAGTTTTGCAATGTACACAAAATCTGTAGCTCTGCTTGTGAAACAGACCTTTATTACCATGTTTAATTCTCATTTTCAGTTTTCCCTTCTTTAAAACCCCTATTGTGATTCTGGCCGCCCCTGATTGACTGACAGGTAGCAGCTGCATTTAAAACACAATTACCTACCGTATCCAGTAGACACCTGCCCGTTAGCCTTAGGGCATAGCAGTAACAACTATAACCCATATCTTCTGTGCACACTGCCTCTCCAAGAGTTACATTCACTATTTAAATGAAGATTGTACCCAAAAGCTATTTAGCAGCTATATGAGCAACATTTAAATGTGCTTTTTTGTGTCTGAAGTAAAATCCATTTAAATTGTAGCTGAGCCATATTAGTGGTATACTTTTTACTAAGCTACACAGATGATACTACTGTATTAGCTTAAATTTAAATGGCTCTTTTACAACCTGTTTAAATTATTTTTTCCCTATGTATAATAGACAGTTTTGAGTAGAAAGCACCATTAAGTTATATGTGCAGTGATTAACTCTTTGCCTGCCACAGAGTGCGCTTTGATAGGCAAGAAGTTAAAGGATTATTCTGGTGCAAAAATTGCATGCTCATTTTTGCATTACTGACTCTAGAAAGCAATGCGTCTAACCCCCCAAGGGGTTAAATACACAGGTAACGTCTCACAAATGCTGCCACCATATAGTGCTTAACAATGTGTAACATTTTTGTGAATACGTCTCATATAGTGAATGCTTTTAGACGTACCTCTAAACGCTCTTCAACAAAGAATAAAGTACAATTATTAATCGTTTTATTTCATGCTCATTTAAGTCAAATATTATTCGCTCCTAATATACTGATGAGCACTGTATAGAATAATTTTGGGGTACAGTTTCTCCAGCATTTAATGTGTGTGTGAAGACATTAAATCTAATAGCAGAGATATGTGTCAGGAAGGATTGGGTTAAACACGCTCTCTGCAGCCCTTATCATTTAGCACTGCAGCTATATGGAATTTATAGGGCTACGGCTTTCTCTGGCTAATGTATTCAGATCACGAACACTTGGCTGTGATTGCGCGTTTGGCACTGCAGTACTGACACGGCTGCAATATCAGGAGTAATTATCTAGCTGCTGACAGTCATAGACCAACAGGGGAAGATTCAGGGGCCCACGGATACTGGACCCTACGGCTGCTCTTTGCAGGTTACTGACCGCTTCATTGTCAGATGGTTAATAAAAGACATAGATGTAAAGAGATGAATTTATAGATGTGATCCTTCCTGACTTAGGCATCTTGACAGTATCTTTTGCAAAGGCAAAATGTTTTTAGTGAAATAAGTATATGTATACAGTGTCATAAATGAACAGTACATCAGCATCTAAGTGCTGCATTGCAAATAATTTGTTTACATAATACATGGGTTTTTTGAATTATAAATGTGCACTATATGTCAGCAATTAAGCACTGCACTGCATACAATCTGCTTATACAATAAATATTTGTATAAATGTACACTATATATCAGCAATTAAGCACTGCATTACATATAATCTGTTTACATAATAAATGCTTTACAAATGCACAGTATATATCTGCAATTAAGTGCAGCATTGCAAATAATCTGTTTATAATCTGTTTATAAAAACATTTATTATGTACACAATATTTGCAATGCAGTGCTTACTTATGGATATATTGTGTACATAATACATGTTTTTATAAATGCCGATTATTTGCAATGCTGCACTTAATTGCAGATATGTATATACTGTGCATTTATAAAGTATTTATTATGTAAGCAGATTATATGTAATGCAGTGCTTAAAGTGCATTTATAAAAACATTTAAAGGGACAGTTTACTCAAAAATTTTCTCCCCTTTAATTTGTTCCCAATGATCCACTTTACCTGCTGGAGTGTATTAAATTGTTTACAAGTAGCTCCTTTACCCTTATATTGGCATTTGAAATTGTTAATTTAGCATGTGGTATCCCCACCTATTCTGAAAGTTTGTGGCCGTGCGTACCAGCTATAGATAAGCTTTGTAAACACAGCCAGCAGAAGAAAGTACACTCCCAGTGCGATATAGCAGAGATAAGGTAATAAAATGTTGATTTTCCATTGTTCTCTCAAAGTATTGGTGATTGTTTTAAGGACAGATATAAGATAAAGAAGCAGTTTTATGTGCACAATGTGATACAGTAATGAGATCTGATTATACCTACAAGCTCAACCTATTTTATTAGGCTGTGGCTTCAAAACACAAAATCAGAGCTTTAATATACAGAAATAAACCTTAAAAAGCTAATTTTCATAAATTTTTTACTCTGCAGTTGGTAAAAAAAAGCAATTGTAAACACATTAAGGGAAAAACTATTTCTTTCATGTAATTAACAAGAGTCCATGAGCTAGTGACGTATGGGATATACATTCCTACCAGGAGGGGCAAAGTTTCCCAAACCTTAAAATGCCTATAAATACACCCCTCACCACACCCACAAATCAGTTTTACAAACTTTGCCTCCAAGGGAGGTGGTGAAGTAAGTTTGTGCTAGATTCTACGTTGATATGCGCTCCGCAGCAAGTTGGAGCCCGGTTTTCCTCTCAGCGTGCAGTGAATGTCAGAGGGATGTGAGGAGAGTATTGCCTATTGAATGCAGTGATCTCCTTCTACGGGGTCTATTTCATAAGGTTCTCTGTTATCGGTCGTAGAGATTCATCTCTTACCTCCCTTTTCAGATCGACGATATACTCTTATATTTACCATTTCCTCTACTGATTCTCGTTTCAGTACTGGTTTGGCTTTCTACAAACATGTAGATGAGTGTCCTGGGGTAAGTAAGTCTTATTTTCTGTGACACTCTAAGCTATGGTTGGGCACTTTATTTATAAAGTTCTAAATATATGTATTCAAACATTTATTTGCCTTGACTCAGAATGTTCAACTTTCCTTATTTCCAGACAGTCAGTTTCATATTTGGGATTATGCTTTAAATTATCATATTTTTTCTTACCTCAAAAATTTGACTTTTTTCCCTGTGGGCTGTTAGGCTCGCGGGGGCTGAAAATGCTTCATTTTATTGTGTCATTCTTGGCGCGGACTTTTTTGGCGCAAAAATTATTTTCCGTTTCCGGCGTCATACGTGTCGCCGGAAGTTGCGTCATTTTTGACGTTATTTTGCGCCAAAAATGTCGGCGTTCCGGATGTGGCGTCATTTTTGGCGCCAAAAGCATTTAGGCGCCAAATAATGTGGGCGTCTTATTTGGCGCCAAAAAATATGGGCGTCGCTTTTGTCTCCACATTATTTCAGTCTCATTTTTCATTTGCTTCTGGTTGCTAGAAGCTTGATGTTTGGCATTTTTTTCCCATTCCTGAAACTGTCTTATAAGGAATTTGATCTATTTTGCTTTATATGTTGTTTTTTCTCTTACATATTGCAAGATGTCTCACGTTGCATCTGAGCCAGAAGATACTACAGGAAAACCACTGCCTGCTGGATCTACCAAAGCTAAGTGTATCTGCTGTAAACTTTTGGTAGCTATTCCTCCAGCTGTTGTTTGTAATAATTGTCATGACAAACTTGTTAAAGCAGATAATATTTCCTTTAGTGATGTACCATTGCCTGTTGCAGTTCCCTCAACATCTAAGGTGCAGAATGTTCCTGATAACATAAGAGATTTTGTTTCTGAATCCATAAAGAAGGCTTTGTCTGTTATTTCTCCTTCTAGTAAACGTAAAAAGTCTTTTAAATCTTCTCTCTCTACAGATGAATTTTTAAATGAACACCATCATTCTGATTCTTTGGACTCTTCTGGTTCAGAGGATTCTGTCTCAGAGATTGATGCTGATAAATCTTCATATTTATTTAAGATGGAATTTATTCGCTCTTTACTTAAAGAAGTACTAATTGCTTTAGAAATAGAGGATTCTAGTCCTCTTGATACTAATTCTATACGTTTGGATAAGGTTTTTAAAGCTCCTGCGGTTATTCCAGAAGTCTTTCCTGTTCCTAATGCTATTTCTGCAGTAATTGCTAAGGAATGGGATAAATTGGGTAATTCATTTACTCCTTCTAAACGTTTTAAGCAATTATATCCTGTTCCGCCTGACAGGTTAGAATTTTGGGACAAAATCCCTAAAGTTGATGGGGCTATTTCTACCCTTGCTAAACGTACTACCATTCCTACGTCAGATGGTACCTCGTTTAAAGATCCTTTAGATAGAAAAATTGAATCTTTTCTAAGAAAAGCTTATCTATGTTCAGGTAATCTTCTTAGACCTGCTATATCATTGGCTGATGTTGCTGCAGCTTCAACTTTTTGGTTGGAAACTCTAGCGCAACAAGTAACAAATCGTGATTCTCATGATATTATTATTCTTCTCCAGCATGCTAATAATTTCATCTGTGATGCCATTTTTGATATTATTAGAGTTGATGTTAGATTTATGTCTCTGGCTATCTTAGCCAGAAGAGCTTTATGGCTTAAGACTTGGAATGCTGATATGGCTTCTAAATCAACTCTACTTTCCATTTCTTTCCAGGGAAACAAATTATTTGGTTCTCAGTTGGATTCTATTATTTCAACTGTTACTGGTGGGAAAGGAACTTTTTTACCACAGGATAAAAAGTCTAAAGGTAAAAACAGGGCTAACAATCGTTTTCGTTCCTTTCGTTTCAACAAAGAACAAAAGCCTGATCCTTCGTCCTCAGGAGCAGTTTCAGTTTGGAAACCATCTCCAGTCTGGAATAAATCCAAGCCTGCTAGAAAGGCAAAGCCTGCTTCTAAGTTCACATGAAGGTACGGCCCTCATTCCAGTTCAGCTGGTAGGGGGCAGGTTACGTTTTTTCAAAGAAATTTGGATCAATTCTGTTCACAATCTTTGGATTCAGAACATTGTTTCAGAAGGGTACAGAATTGGTTTCAAGATGAGACCTCCTGCAAAGAGATTTTTTCTTTCCCATGTCCCAGTAAATCCAGTGAAAGCTCAAGCATTTCTGAATTGTGTTTCAGATCTAGAGTTGGCTGGAGTAATTATGCCAGTTCCAGTTCCGGAACAGGGGATGGGGTTTTATTCAAATCTCTTCATTGTACCAAAGAAGGAGAATTCCTTCAGACCAGTTCTGGATCTAAAATTATTGAATCGTTATGTAAGGATACCAACGTTCAAGATGGTAACTGTAAGGACTATATTGCCTTTTGTTCAGCAAGGGAATTATATGTCCACAATAGATTTACAGGATGCATATCTGCATATTCCAATTCATCCAGATCATTATCAGTTCCTGAGATTCTCTTTTCTAGACAAGCATTACCAATTTGTGGCTCTACCGTTTGGCCTTGCTACAGCTCCAAGAATTTTCACAAAGATTCTCGGTGCCCTTCTGTCTGTAATCAGAGAACAGGGTATTGTGGTATTTCCTTATTTGGACGATATCTTGGTACTTGCTCCGTCTTTACATTTAGCAGAGTCTCATACGAATCGACTTGTGTTGTTTCTTCAAGATCATGGTTGGAGGATCAATTTACCAAAAAGTTCTTTGATTCCTCAAACAAGGGTAACCTTTCTGGGTTTCCAGATAGATTCAGTGTCCATGACTTTGTCTTTAACAGACAAGAGACGTCTAAAATTGATTACAGCCTGTCGAAACCTTCAGTCTCAATCATTCCCTTCGGTAGCCTTATGCATGGAAATTCTAGGTCTTATGACTGCTGCATCGGACGCGATCCCCTTTGCTCGTTTTCACATGCGACCTCTTCAGCTCTGTATGCTGAACCAATGGTGCAGGGATTACACGAAGATATATCAATTAATATCTTTAAAACCGATTGTTCGGCACTCTCTAACGTGGTGGACAGATCACCATCGTTTAATTCAGGGGGCTTCTTTTGTTCTTCCGACCTGGACTGTAATTTCAACAGATGCAAGTCTCACAGGTTGGGGAGCTGTGTGGGGATCTCTGACGGCACAAGGAGTTTGGGAATCTCAGGAGGTGAGATTACCGATCAATATCTTGGAACTCCGTGCAGTTTTCAGAGCTCTTCAGTTTTGGCCTCTTCTGAAGAGAGAATCGTTCATTTGTTTTCAGACAGACAATGTCACAACTGTGGCATACATCAATCATCAAGGAGGGACTCACAGTCCTCTGGCTATGAAAGAAGTATCTCGAATTTTGGTTTGGGCGGAATCCAGCTCCTGTCTAATCTCTGCGGTTCATATCCCAGGTGTAGACAATTGGGAAGCGGATTATCTCAGTCGCCAAACGTTGCATCCGGGCGAATGGTCTCTTCACCCAGAGGTATTTCTTCAGATTGTTCAATTGTGGGGGCTTCCAGAGATAGATCTGATGGCCTCTCATCTAAACAAGAAACTTCCCAGGTATCTGTCCAGATCCCGGGATCCTCAGGCGGAGGCAGTGGATGCATTATCACTTCCTTGGAAGTATCATCCTGCCTATATCTTTCCGCCTCTAGTTCTTCTTCCAAGAGTAATCTCCAAGATTCTGAGGGAATGCTCGTTTGTTCTGCTAATAGCTCCGGCATGGCCTCACAGGTTTTGGTATGCGGATCTTGTCCGGATGGCATCTTGCCAGCCATGGACTCTTCCGTTAAGACCAGACCTTCTGTCACAAGGTCCTTTTTTCCATCCGGATCTGAAATCCTTAAATTTAAAGGTATGGAGATTGAACGCTTGATTCTTGGTCATAGAGGTTTCTCTGACTCCGTGATTAATACTATGTTACAGGCTCGTAAATCTGTATCTCGAGAGATATATTATAGAGTCTGGAAGACTTATATTTCTTGGTGTCTTTCTCATCATTTTTCTTGGCATTCTTTTAGAATACCGAGAATTTTACAGTTTCTTCAGGATGGTTTAGATAAGGGTTTGTCCGCAAGTTCTTTGAAAGGACAAATCTCCGCTCTTTCTGTTCTTTTTCACAGAAAGATTGCTATTCTTCCTGATATTCATTGTTTTGTACAAGCTTTGGTTCGTATAAAACCTGTCATTAAGTCAATTTCTCCTCCTTGGAGTTTGAATTTGGTTCTGGGAGCTCTTCAAGCTCCTCCGTTTGAACCTATGCATTCATTGGACATTAAATTACTTTCTTGGAAAGTTTTGTTCCTTTTGGCCATCTCTTCTGCTAGAAGAGTTTCTGAATTATCTGCTCTTTCGTGTGAGTCTCCTTTTCTGATTTTTCATCAGGATAAGGCGGTGTTGCGAACTTCTTTTGAATTTTTACCTAAAGTTGTGAATTCCAACAACATTAGTAGAGAAATTGTGGTTCCTTCATTATGTCCTAATCCTAAGAATTCTAAGGAGAAATCATTGCATTCTTTGGATGTTGTTAGAGCTTTGAAATATTATGTTGAAGCTACGAAATCTTTCCGTAAGACTTCTAGTCTATTTGTTATCTTTTCCGGTTCTAGGAAAGGCCAGAAAGCTTCTGCCATTTCTTTGGCATCTTGGTTGAAATCTTTAATTCATCTTGCCTATGTTGAGTCGGGTAAAATTCCGCCTCAAAGAATTACAGCTCATTCTACTAGGTCAGTATCTACTTCCTGGGCGTTTAGGAATGAAGCTTCGGTTGACCAGATCTGCAAAGCAGCAACTTGGTCCTCTTTGCATACTTTTACTAAATTCTACCATTTTGATGTATTTTCTTCTTCTGAAGCAGTTTTTGGTAGAAAAGTTCTTCAGGCAGCGGTTTCAGTTTGAATCTTCTGCTTATGTTTTTTGTTAAACTTTATTTTGGGTGTGGATTATTTTCAGCAGGAATTGGCTGTCTTTATTTTATCCCTCCCTCTCTAGTGACTCTTGTGTGGAAAGATCCACATCTTGGGTAGTCATTATCCCATACGTCACTAGCTCATGGACTCTTGTTAATTACATGAAAGAAAACATAATTTATGTAAGAACTTACCTGATAAATTCATTTCTTTCATATTAACAAGAGTCCATGAGGCCCACCCTTTTTTGTGGTGGTTATGATTTTTTTGTATAAAGCACAATTATTCCAATTCCTTATTTTATATGCTTCGCACTTTTTTTCTTATCACCCCACTTCTTGGCTATTCGTTAAACTGATTTGTGGGTGTGGTGAGGGGTGTATTTATAGGCATTTTAAGGTTTGGGAAACTTTGCCCCTCCTGGTAGGAATGTATATCCCATACGTCACTAGCTCATGGACTCTTGTTAATATGAAAGAAATGAATTTATCAGGTAAGTTCTTACATAAATTATGTTTTTACAGTATACTGTCCCTTTAATGTGAAAGCAGATTATTTGCAGTGCTTAATTATGGATATAATCTGCTTTCACATTAAATGTTTTTATAAATGCATTTTAAGCACTGCATTACATATGATCTGCTTACATAATAAATGCTTTATAAATGCTCAGTATATATCTGCAATTAAGTGCAGCATTGCAAATAATCAGTTTGCATTTATAAAAACGTATTAATATATCCGCAATTAAGCACTGCATTGCAAATAAGCTTCTTAGACTATTATTATTATTATTATTATCGGTTATTTGTAGAGCGCCAACAGATTCTGCAGCGCTAAAAAAATAATTTTATAAATGCATTGTATATATCGGCAATTAAGTGCAGCATTAAGCACTGCATTGCAATTGATCTGCTTACACAATTAATCTTTTATATGTGCACAGTATATATCTGTAATTAAGTGCTGCATTGCCATTGATCTGCTTACACAATTAACCTTTTATATGTGCACAGTATATATCAGTAATTAAGTGCTGCATTGCCATTGATCTGCTTACACAATTAACCTTTTATATGTGCACAGTATATATCAGTAATTAAGTGCTGCATTGCCATTGATCTGCTTACACAATTAACCTTTTATATGTGCACAGTATATATCAGTAATTAAGGGCTGCATTGCAATTGATCTGCTTACACAATTAATCTTTTATATGTGCACAGTATATATCAGTAATTAAGCGCAGCATTACCATTGATCTGCTTACGCAATTAATCTTTTATATGTGCACAGTATATATCTGCAGTTAAAGGGACAGTACACTGTAAAATTGTTTTTCCATTAATGTATTTTAAATGACTTGTTATACCAACTGCAGAGTATAAAATATTTGAGAAATTCCATTTTCATGCTTATTTGTGTATATGAAGTAGCTGATTTTGTGCTTTGAAACCACAGCCTATTACAATGGGTTGAACTTAAGGTGATATCAGATCTCATTATGTTATAACTTTGTAACACAGATTTGCTTCCTTATCTTTTATTTGGCTGGGACACCAAAGCTCAATACATAGAGAGAACAATGGAAAATTATCATTTTATTACTTAACTATCCTGCATCCCACTGAGAGTGTAATCTCTTCTGCTGGCTGTGTATACTTAGGCTACTCAATAGCCTATACTCCAGTATTAATTTGTTCAGTATAGATGGCGATACCACAGGCTAAATCAGCTATTTCAAATGCTGAAATAGGAGTAAAGGTGCTACTTGTAACCAATTTAATACACTCTAGCAGGTTAAAAGGATCATTGGGAATAATTTAAAGGGGAGAACATTTTTGGGTGAACTGTCCCTTTAAGTGGTGTATTGGAAAAGCTCTGCGTATACAAAAAACGTTTAATGTCAAGTCTGTACACACAAACGTTTTATACGCATTTTAAACTGTCATTTCTTTCATGTAATTAGCAAGAGTCCATGAGTTAGTGACGTATGGGATATACATTCCTACCAGGAGGGGCAAAGTTTCCCAAACCTCAAAATGCCTATAAATACACCCCTCACCACACCCACAAATCAGTTTTACAAACTTTGCCTCCCATGGAGGTGGTGAATTAAGTTTGTGCTAGATTCTACTTTTGATATGCGCTTCGCAGCAGGCTGAAGCCCGGTTTTCCTCTCAGAGTGCAGTGAATATCAGAGGGATGTGAAGAGAGTATTGCCTATTTGAATGCAATGGTCTTCCTCTAGGGGATCTATTTCATAGGTTCGCTGTTATCGGTCGTAGAGATTTCTTCTCCTACCTCCCTTTTCAGATAGACGATATACTCTTATATACCATTACCTCTACTGATTCTCGTTTCAGTACTGGTTTGGCTATCTACTATATGTAGATGAGTGTCTTAGGGTAAGTAAGTCTTATTATATTTATGACACTCTAAGCTATGGTTGGGCACTTTATATGTAATGTTCTAAATATATGTGTTTAAACTTATATTTGCCATGATTCAGGATAATCAGTATTCCTTCATTCAGACTGTCAGTTTCATTATTTGGGATAATGCATATGAATAAATATTTTTTTCTTACCTTAAAAATTTTCAATTTATTTTTTTCCCTGCGGGCTGTTAGGCTCGCGGCGGCTGAAAATGCTTCAATTTATTGCGTCATTCTCGGCGCAAACTTTTTTGGTGCAAAATTTTGTCATTTCCGGCGCCATAGTTGACGCCGGAAGTTTGTTCGTGGTTGCGTCATTTTTGACGTATATGTGTTACAGACGTTTTTTGCGCCAAAAAATGTGGGCGTCGTTTTTCGGCATCAGAGGATGTGGCGTCATACTTGGCGCCAAAAAATATGGGCGTTGTACTTGGCGCCAATAATGTGGGCGTCATTCTTGTCTCCACCATTTTTCACATTATTTCAGTCTCACTTTTTCATTGCTTCTGGTTGCTAGAGGCTTGTTTATTTGGCATTTTTTCCCATTCCTGAAACTGTCATTTAAGGAATTTGATAATTTTGCTTTATATGTTGTTTTTTCTATTACATATTGCAAGATGTCTCAACCTGACCCTGGATCAGAATCTACTTCTGGAAAGACGCTGCCTGATGCTGGTTCTACCAAAGTTAAGTGCATTTGTTGTAAACTTTTGGTAACTGTTCCTCCGGCTGTAGTTTGTGTTAGTTTTCATGATAAACTTTCTAACGCAGATAATGTCTCCATTAGTAATAATCCTTTACCTGTTGTTTTTCCTTCAACATCTAATGTTCAGGATGTCCCTGTTAATGTAAAAGAATTTGTTTCTAATTCTATTCGGAAGGCTCTGTCTGTTATTCCTCCTTCCAGTAAACGTAAAAGGTCTTTTAAAACTTCTCATATTTCAGATGAATTTTTAAGTGACCGCCATCATTCTGACTTATCTGTTTCTGATGAGGATCTATCTGGTTCAGAAGATTCTGCCTCAGATATTGACACTGATAAATCTTCATTTCTTTCATGTAATTAGCAAGAGTCCATGAGCTAGTGACGTATGGGATATACATTCCTACCAGGAGGGGCAAAGTTTCCCAAACCTCAAAATGCCTATAAATACACCCCTCACCACACCCACAAATCAGTTTTACAAACTTTGCCTCCCGTGGAGGTGGTGAAGTAAGTTTGTGCTAGATTCTACGTTGATATGCGCTCCGCAGCAGGTTGGAGCCCGGTTTTCCTCTCAGCGTGCAGTGAATGTCAGAGGGATGTGAAGAGAGTATTGCCTATTTGAATTCAATGATCTCCTTCTACGGGGTCTATTTCATAGGTTTTCTGTTATCGGTCGTAGAGATTCATCTCTTACCTCCCTTTTCAGATCGACGATATACTCTTATATATACCATTACCTCTACTGATTCTCGTTTCACTACTGGTTTGGCTTTCTACTACATGTAGATGAGTGTCCTGGGGTAAGTAAGTCTTATTTTTGTGACACTCTAAGCTATGGTTGGGCACTTTTATATAAAGTTCTAAATATTTGTGTTTAAACATTTATTTGCCTTGATTCAGGATGTTCAATATTCCTTATTTCAGACAGTCAGTTTCATTATTTGGGATAATGCATTTGAATAATCAATTTTTTTTTATTTTTTTTTATTACCTTAAAATTTGATTTTTTTCCCCTGTGGGCTGTTAGGCTCGCGGGGGCTGAAAATGCTTCATTTTATTGCGTCATTCTTGGCGCAGACTTTTTTGACGCAAAAAATTTTCTTGGTTATTTCCGGCGTCATACTTGTCACCGGAAGTTGCGTCATTTTTTGACGTTTTTGCGCCAAAAGTGTCTGCGTTACCGGATGTGGCGTCATTTTTGGCGCTCAAAGCATTTAGGCGCCAAATAATGTGGGCGTCTTTTTTTGGCGCTAAAAAATATGGGCGTCATTATTGTCTCCACATTATTTAAGTCTCATTGTTTATTTGCTTCTGGTTGCTAGAAGCTTGTTCACTGGCATTTTTTCCCATTCCTGAAACTGTCATTTAAGGAATTTGATCAATTTTGCTTTATATGTTGTTTTTTCTATTACATATTGCAAGATGTCTCAGATTGACCCTGAATCAGAAGATACTTCTGGAAAATCGCTGCCTGATGCTGGATCTACCAAAGTTAAGTGTATTTGCTGTAAACTTGTGGTATCTGTTCCTCCAGCTGTTGTTTGTAATGAATGTCATGACAAACTTGTTAATGCAGATAATATTTCCTTTAGTAATGTTACATTACCTGTTGCTGTTCCATCAACATCTAATACTCAGAGTGTTCCTGTTAACATAAGAGATTTTGTTTCTAAATCCATTAAGAAGGCTATGTCTGTTATTCCTCCTTCTAGTAAACGTAAAAGGTCTTTTAAAACTTCTCATTTTTCAGATGAATTTTTAAATGAACATCATCATTCTGATTCTGATAATGATTCCTCTGGTTCAGAGGATTCTGTTTCAGAGGTTGATGCTGATAAATCTTCATATTTATTCAAAATGGAATTTATTCGTTCTTTACTTAAAGAAGTCTTAATTGCATTAGAAATAGAGGAATCTGGTCCTCTTGATACTAAATCTAAACGTTTAAATAAGGTTTTTAAATCTCCTGTAGTTATTCCAGAAGTTTTTCCTGTCCCTGATGCTATTTCTGAAGTAATTTCCAGGGAATGGAATAATTTGGGTAATTCATTTACTCCTTCTAAACGTTTTAAGCAATTATATCCTGTGCCATCTGACAGATTAGAGTTTTCGGACAAAATCCCTAAGGTTGATGGGGCTATCTCTACTCTTGCTAAACGTACTACTATTCCTACGGCAGATAGTACTTCCTTTAAGGATCCTTTAGATAGGAAAATTGAATCCTTTCTAAGAAAAGCTTACTTATCTTCAGGTAATCTTCTTAGACCTGCTATATCTTTAGCGGATGTTGCTGCAGCTTCAACTTTTTGGTTGAAAGCTTTAGCGCAACAAGTAACAGATCATAATTCTCATAGCATTGTTAATCTTCTTCAACATGCTAATAATTGTATTTGTGATGCCATCTTTGATATCATTAGGGTTGATGTCAGGTATATGTCTCTAGCTATTTTAGCTAGAAGAGCTTTATGGCTTAAAACTTGGAATGCTGATATGTCTTCCAAGTCAACTTTGCTTTCCCTTTCTTTCCAGGGTAATAAATTATTTGGTTCACAGTTGGATTCTATTATTTCAACTGTTACTGGGGGGAAAGGAACTTTTTTACCACAGGATAAAAAATCTAAAGGTAAATTTAGGTCTACTAATTGTTTTCGTTCCTTTCGTCACAATAAGGAACAAAAGCCTGATCCTTCCCCTACAGGAGCGGTATCAGTTTGGAAACCATCTCCAGTCTGGAATAAATCCAAGCCTTTTAGAAAGCCAAAGCCAGCTCTCAAGTCAACATGAAGGTGCGGCCCTCATTCCAGCCCAGCTGGTAGGGGGCAGATTACGATTTTTCAAAGAAATTTGGATCAATTCGATTCACAATCTTTGGATTCAGAACATAGTTTCACAAGGGTACAGAATAGGCTTCAAGATAAGGCCTCCTGCAAGAAGATTTTTTCTTTCCCGTGTCCCAGTAAATCCAGTGAAGGCTCAAGCATTTCTGAAATGTGTTTCAGATCTAGAGTTGGCTGGAGTAATTATGCCAGTTCCAGTTCTGGAACAGGGGCTGGGGTTTTACTCAAATCTCTTCATTGTACCAAAGAAGGAGAATTCCTTCAGACCAGTTCTGGATTTAAAAATATTGAATCATTATGTAAGGATACCAACATTCAAAATGGTAACTATAAGGACTATTCTGCCTTTTATTCAGCAAGGGCATTATATGTCCACAATAGATTTACAGGATGCATATCTGCATATTCCGATTCATCCAGATCACTATCAGTTTCTGAGATTCTCTTTCCTAGACAAGCATTACCAGTTTGTGGCTCTGCCGTTTGGCCTAGCAACAGCTCCAAGGATTTTTACAAAGGTTCTCGGTGCCCTTCTGTCTGTAATCAGAGAACAGGGTATTGTGGTATTTCCTTATTTGGTCGATATCTTGGTACTTGCTCAGTCTTCACATTTAGCAGAATCTCATACGAATCGACTTGTATTGTTTCTTCGAGAACATGGTTGGAGGATCAATTTACCAAAAAGTTCATTGATTCCTCAGACAAGGGTAACCTTTTTAGGTTTCCAGATAGATTGTGTCCATGACTGTCTCTGACAGACAAGAGACGTCTAAAATTGGTTTCAGCTTGTCGAAACCTTCAGTCTCATTCATTCCCTTCGGTAGCCTTATGCATGGAAATTCTAGGTCTTATGACTGCTGCATCGGACGCAATCCCCTTTGCTCGTTTTCACATGCGACCTCTTCAGCTCTGTATGCTGAACCAGTGGTGCAGGGATTATACAAAGATATCTCAATTAATATCTTTAAAACCGATTGTACGACACTCTCTGACGTGGTGGACAGACCACCATCGTTTAGTTCAGGGGGCTTCTTTTGTTCTTCCTACCTGGACTGTGATTTCAACAGATGCAAGTCTGACAGGTTGGGGAGCTGTTTGGGGGTCTCTGACAGCACAAGGGGTTTGGGAATCTCAGGAGGTGAGATTACCAATCAACATTTTGGAACTCCGTGTAATTTTCAGAGCTCTTCAGTCATGGCCTCTTCTAAAGAGAGAGTCGTTCATTTGTTTTCAGACGGACAATGTCACAACCGTGGCATATGTCAATCATCAAGGAGGGACTCACAGTCCTCTGGCTATGAAAGAAGTATCTCGAATACTGGTATGGGCGGAATCCAGCTCCTGTCTAATTTCTGCGGTTCATATCCCAGGTATAGACAATTGGGAAGCGGATTATCTCAGTCGCCAAACGTTACATCCGGGTGAATGGTCTCTTCACCCAGAGGTATTTCTTCAGATTGTTCAAATGTGGGGACTTCCAGAAATAGATCTGATGGCTTCTCATCTAAACAAGAAACTTAGGGAACTGTCCAGATCCAAGGATCCTCAGGCGGAGGCAGTGGATGCATTGTCACTTCCTTGGAAGTATCATCCTGCCTATATCTTTCCGCCTCTAGTTCTTCTTCCAAGAGTGATTTCCAAAATTCTAAAGGAGTGCTCGTTTGTTCTGCTGGTGGCTCCAGCATGGCCTCACAGGTTTTGGTATGCGGATCTTGTCCGGATGGCCACTTGCCAACCGTGGATTCTTCCATTAAGACCAGACCTTCTATCGCAAGGTCCTTTTCTTCTGTTATGTGTGATCAGTCCACGGGTCATCATTACTTCTGGGATATAACTCCTCCCCAACAGGAAATGCAAGAGGATTCACCCAGCAGAGCTGCATATAGCTCCTCCCCTCTACGTCACTCCCAGTCATTCTCTTGCACCCAACGACTAGATAGGATGTGTGAGAGGACTATGGTGATTATACTTAGTTTTTATAACTTCAATCAAAAGTTTGTTATTTTACAATAGCACCGGAGCGTGTTATTGCCTCTCTGGCAGAGTTTGAAGAAGAATCTACCAGAGTTTTTTATTATGATTTTAACCGGAGTAGTTAAGATCATATTGCTGTTTTCTCGGCCATCTGAGGGATGTAAAAGCTTCAGATCAGGGGACAGCGGGCAGATGAATCTGCATTGAGGTATGTAGCAGTTTTTATTTTCTGAATGGAATTGATGAGAAAATCCTGCCATACCGTTATAATAACATGTATGTATACTCTACACTTCAGTATTCTGGGGATGGTACTTCACTGGAATTACTCTGTAAAAAGTACATTAAACCTTTTAATAGGTATTTATTATGTTAAACGTTTTTGCTGGAATGTAGAATCGTTTGCATTTTCTGAGGTACTGAGTGAATAAATGTTTGGGCATTATTTTTCCACTTGGCAGCTGCTTGTTTTAATTGTGACAGTTTCGTTTCTCTCTCACTGCTGTGTGTGAGGGGGAGGGGCCGTTTTTGGCGCTCTTTGCTACGCATCAAAAATTTCCAGTCAGTTACTCTTGTATTTCCTGCATGATCCGGTTCATATCTAACAGAACTCAGGGGTCTTCAAATTTCTTTGAAGGGAGGTAGATTCTCTCAGCAGAGCTGTGAGACTTATATATTGACTGTGATTAAAAACGTTGCTCTGTAATTTTTACGTTTCAAATTTAATTATTGTTACTTTACTAATGGGAACAAACCTTTGCTAAAAGTTGTGTTGTTTTCTAGGACTGATGCTATAACAGTTTTTCAGTTCATTATTTCAACTGTCATTTAATCGTTTAGTGCTTCTTTGAGGCACAGTACATTTTTGTTAAATAAGATTGTAACCAAGTTACAAGTTTATTTGCTAGTGTGTTAAACATGTCTGATTCAGAGGAAGATACCTGTGTCATTTGTTCCAATGCCAAGGTGGAGCCCAATAGAAATTTATGTACTAACTGTATTGATGCTACTTTAAATAAAAGCCAATCTGTACAAATTGAACAAATTTCACCAAACAGCGAGGGGAGAGTTATGCCGACTAACTCGCCTCACGTGTCAGTACCTGCATCTCCCGCCCGGGAGGTGCGTGATATTGTGACGCCTAGTACATCTGGGCGGCCATTACAGATAACATTACAAGATATGGCTACTGTTATGACTGAAGTTTTGGCTAAATTACCAGAACTAAGGGGCAAGCGTGATCACTCTGGGGTGAGAACAGAGTGCGCTGATAATACTAGAGCCATGTCTGATACTGCGTCACAGCTTGCAGAGCATGAGGACGGAGAGCTTCATTCTGTGGGTGACGGTTCTGATCCAAACAGATTGGATTCAGATATTTCAAATTTTAAATTTAAATTGGAGAACCTCCGTGTATTACTAGGGGAGGTTTTAGCGGCTCTTAATGATTGTAACACTGTTGCAATACCAGAGAAATTGTGTAGGTTGGATAAATACTTTGCGGTACCGGCGAGTACTGACGTTTTTCCTATACCTAAGAGACTAACTGAAATTGTTACTAAGGAGTGGGATAGACCCGGTGTGCCGTTCTCACCCCCTCCAATATTTAGAAAGATGTTTCCAATAGACGCCACCACACGGGACTTATGGCAAACGGTCCCTAAGGTGGAGGGAGCAGTTTCTACTTTAGCTAAGCGTACCACTATCCCGGTGGAGGATAGCTGTGCTTTTTCAGATCCAATGGATAAAAAATTAGAGGGTTACCTTAAGAAAATGTTTGTTCAACAAGGTTTTATATTGCAACCCCTTGCATGCATCGCGCCGATTACGGCTGCGGCAGCATTTTGGATGGAGTCTCTGGAAGAGAACCTTAGTTCAGCTACGCTGGACGACATTACGGACAGGCTTAGAGTCCTTAAACTAGCTAATTCATTCATTTCGGAGGCCGTAGTACATTTAACCAAACTTACGGCTAAGAACTCAGGATTCGCCATTCAGGCACGTAGGGCGCTGTGGCTAAAATCCTGGTCAGCTGATGTAACTTCTAAGTCCAAATTACTTAATATACCTTTCAAAGGGCAAACTTTATTTGGGCCCGGTTTGAAAGAAATTATCGCTGACATTACAGGAGGTAAGGGCCACGCCCTGCCTCAAGACAAAGCCAAAGCTAAGGCTAGACAGTCTAATTTTCGTCCCTTTCGGAATTTCAAAGCAGGAGCAGCACCAACTTCCACTGCTCCAAAACAGGAAGGAGCCGTTGCTCGTTACAGACAAGGCTGGAAACCTAACCAGTCCTGGAACAAGGGCAAGCAGGCCAGGAAACCTGCTGCTGCCCCTAAGACAGCATGAATCGAGGGCCCCCGATCCGGGACCGGATCTAGTGGGGGGCAGACTCTCTCTCTTCGCCCAGGCTTGGGCAAGAGATGTTCAGGATCCCTGGGCGCTAGAGATCATATCTCAGGGATACCTTCTAGACTTCAAATTCTCTCCCCCAAGAGGGAGATTTCATCTGTCAAGGTTGTCAACAAACCAGATAAAGAAAGAAGCGTTTCTACGCTGTGTACAAGATCTGTTATTAATGGGAGTGATCCATCCGGTTCCGCGGTCGGAACAAGGACAAGGGTTTTACTCAAACCTGTTTGTGGTTCCCAAAAAAGAGGGAACTTTCAGGCCAATCTTGGATTTAAAGATCCTAAACAAATTCCTAAGAGTTCCATCGTTCAAAATGGAAACTATTCGGACAATCTTACCCATGATCCAAAAGGGTCAGTACATGACCACAGTGGATTTAAAGGATGCTTACCTTCACATACCGATTCACAAAGATCATTACCGGTATCTAAGGTTTGCCTTCTTAGACAGGCATTACCAGTTTGTAGCTCTTCCATTCGGATTGGCTACGGCTCCAAGAATCTTCACAAAGGTTCTGGGTGCTCTTCTGGCGGTACTAAGACCGCGAGGAATTTCGGTAGCTCCGTACCTAGACGACATTCTGATACAAGCTTCAAGCTTTCAAACTGCCAAGTCTCATACAGAGTTGGTTCTGGCATTTCTAAGGTCGCATGGATGGAAAGTGAACGAAAAGAAGAGTTCTCTCTTTCCTCTCACAAGAGTTCCATTCTTGGGGACTCTTATAGATTCTGTAGAAATGAAGATTTATCTGACAGAAGACAGATTAACAAAGCTTCTAAATGCATGCCGTGTCCTTCATTCCATTCAACTCCCGTCAGTAGCTCAATGCATGGAGGTGATCGGCTTAATGGTAGCAGCAATGGACATAGTACCCTTTGCACGTCTACATCTCAGACCGCTGCAATTGTGCATGCTGAGTCAGTGGAATGGGGATTGCTCAGACTTGTCCCCTACTCTGAATCTGGATCAAGAGACCAGAAACTCTCTTCTATGGTGGCTTTCTCGGCCACATCTGTCCAGGGGGATGCCATTCAGCAGGCCGGACTGGACAATTGTAACAACAGACGCCAGCCTACTAGGTTGGGGCGCTGTCTGGAATTCTCTGAAGGCTCAGGGACAATGGAATCAGGAGGAAAGTCTCCTACCAATAAACATTCTGGAATTGAGAGCAGTTCTCAATGCCCTTCTGGCTTGGCCCCAGTTAAAAACTCGGGGGTTCATCAGGTTTCAGTCGGACAACATCACGACTGTAGCTTACATCAACCATCAAGGAGGGACAAGAAGCTCCCTAGCAATGATGGAAGTATCAAAGATAATTCGCTGGGCAGAGTCTCACTCTTGCCACCTGTCAGCAATCCACATCCCGGGAGTGGAGAACTGGGAGGCGGATTTCTTGAGTCGCCAGACTTTTCATCCGGGGGAGTGGGAACTTCATCCGGAGGTCTTTGCCCAAATACTTCGACGTTGGGGCAAACCAGAGATAGATCTCATGGCGTCTCGCCAGAACGCCAAACTTCCTCGCTACGGGTCCAGATCCAGGGATCCGGGAGCGGTTCTGATAGATGCTTTGACAGCACCTTGGAACTTCGGGATGGCTTATGTGTTTCCACCCTTCCCGCTGCTTCCTCGATTGATTGCCAAGATCAAACAGGAGAGAGCATCAGTGATTCTAATAGCGCCTGCGTGGCCACGCAGGACTTGGTATGCAGATCTAGTGGACATGTCATCCTGTCCGCCTTGGTCTCTACCTCTAAGACAGGACCTTCTGATACAGGGTCCATTCAAACATCAAAATCTAACTTCTCTGAAGCTGACTGCTTGGAAATTGAACGCTTGATTTTATCAAAACGTGGTTTTTCTGAGTCGGTTATTGATACCCTGATACAGGCTAGGAAGCCTGTTACCAGAAGGATTTACCATAAGATATGGCGTAAATACCTATACTGGTGCGAATCCAAAGGTTACTCCTGGAGTAAGGTTAGGATTCCTAGGATATTGTCCTTTCTACAAGAAGGTTTAGAAAAGGGTTTATCGGCTAGTTCATTAAAGGGACAGATCTCAGCTCTGTCCATCTTGTTGCACAGGCGTCTGTCAGAAAATCCAGACGTCCAGGCCTTTTGTCAGGCTTTAGCTAGAATCAAGCCTGTGTTTAAAACTGTTGCTCCGCCATGGAGTTTAAACCTTGTTCTTAACGTTCTACAAGGAGTTCCGTTTGAACCCCTTCATTCCATTGATATAAAGTTGTTATCTTGGAAAGTGTTATTTTTAATGGCTATTTCTTCGGCTCGGAGAGTCTCTGAGTTATCAGCTTTACATTGTGATTCTCCTTATTTGATTTTTCATTCAGATAAGGTAGTTCTGCGTACTAAACCTGGGTTCTTACCTAAGGTAGTCACTAACAGGAACATCAATCAAGAGATCGTGGTTCCTTCTCTGTGCCCGAATCCTTCTTCAAAGAAGGAACGTCTTCTACACAATCTGGATGTAGTTCGTGCCCTCAAGTTCTACTTGCAGGCAACTAAGGATTTTCGACAAACGTCTTCCCTGTTTGTCGTGTACTCTGGTCAGAGGAGAGGTCATAAGGCTTCGGCTACCTCTCTCTCCTTCTGGCTTCGTAGCATAATTCGTTTAGCCTATGAGACTGCTGGACAGCAGCCTCCTGAAAGAATTACAGCTCATTCTACTAGAGCTGTGGCTTCCACTTGGGCCTTTAAGAATGAGGCCTCTGTTGAACAGATTTGCAAGGCTGCAACTTGGTCTTCGCTTCATACTTTTTCCAAATTTTACAAATTTGACACTTTTGCTTCTTCGGAGGTTATTTTTGGGAGAAAGGTTCTTCAGGCAGTGGTTCCTTCTGTATAATGAGCCTGCCTATCCCTCCCGTCATCCGTGTACTTTTGCTTTGGTATTGGTATCCCAGAAGTAATGATGACCCGTGGACTGATCACACATAACAGAAGAAAACATAATTTATGCTTACCTGATAAATTCCTTTCTTCTGTTGTGTGATCAGTCCACGGCCCGCCCTGTTTTTTAAGGCAGGTAGATATTTTTTAAATTATACTCCAGTCACCACTTCACCCTTGGTTTCTCCTTTCTCGTTGATTCTTGGTCGAATGACTGGGAGTGACGTAGAGGGGAGGAGCTATATGCAGCTCTGCTGGGTGAATCCTCTTGCATTTCCTGTTGGGGAGGAGTTATATCCCAGAAGTAATGATGACCCGTGGACTGATCACACAACAGAAGAAAGGAATTTATCAGGTAAGCATAAATTATGTTTTTTCCATCAGGATCTCAAATCCTTAAATTTGAAGGTATCGAGATTGAACGCTTGATTCTCAGTCATAGAGGTTTCTCTGACTCTGTGATTAATACTATGTTACAGGCTCGTAAATCTGTATCTAGGAAGATATATTATCGAGTCTGGAAGATTTACATTTCTTGGTGTTTTTCTCATCATTTTTCTTGGCATTCTTTTAGAATTCCTAGAATTTTACAGTTTCTTCAGGATGGTTTGGATAAAGGTTTGTCTGCAAGTTCCTTGAAAGGACAAATCTCTGCTCTTTCTGTTCTTTTCCGCAGAAAGATTGCTAGTCTAACTGATATTCATTGTTTTGTACAAGCTTTGGTTCGTATAAAACCTGTTAAGTCAATTTCTCCTCCTTGGAGTTTGAATTTGGTTCTGGGGGCTCTTCAAGCTCCTCCGTTTGAACCTATGCATTCGCTGGACATTAAATTACTTTCTTGGAAAGTTTTGTTTCTTTTGGCCATCTCTTCTGCTAGAAGAGTTTCTGAATTATCTGCTCTTTCTTGTGAGTCTCCTTTTCTGATTTTTCATCAGGATAAGGCGGTGTTACGAACTTCTTTTAAATTTTTACCTAAGGTTGTGAATTCTAACAACATTAGTAGAGAAATTGTGGTTCCTTCATTGTGTCCTAATCCTAAGAATTCTAAGGAAAGATCGTTGAATTCTTTGGATGTAGTTAGAGCTTTGAAATATTATGTTGAAGCTACTAAAAATTTCCGAAAGACTTCTAGTCTATTTATCTTTTCCGGTTCTAGGAAAGGTCAGAAGGCCTCTGCCATTTCTTTGGCGTCTTGGTTAAAGTCTTTGATTCATCATGCTTATGTCGAGTCGGGTAAAACTCCGCCTCAAAGGATTACAGCTCATTCTACTAGGTCAGTTTCTACTTCCTGGGCGTTTAGGAATGAAGCTTCGGTTGATCAGATTTGCAAAGCAGCAACTTGGTCTTCTTTGCATACTTTTACTAAATTCTACCATTTTGATGTGTTTTCTTCTTCTGAAGCAGTTTTTGGTAGAAAAGTACTTCAGGCAGCTGTTTCAGTTTGATTCTTCTGCTTATAATTTCAGTTTTTTTCATTATAAGATTTAAACTTTTGTTTTGGGTGTGGATTATTTTCAGCGGAATTGGCTGTCTTTATTTTTTCCCTCCCTCTCTAGTGACTCTTGCGTGGAAGATCCACATCTTGGGTATTCATTATCCCATACGTCACTAGCTCATGGACTCTTGCTAATTACATGAAAGAAAACATAATTTATGTAAGAACTTACCTGATAAATTAATTTCTTTCATATTAGCAAGAGTCCATGAGGCCCACCCTTTTTTGTGGTGGTTATGATTTTTTTGTATAAAGCACAATTATTCCAATTCCTTATTTTTTTATGCTTTCGCACTTTTTTCTTGTCACCCCACTTCTTGGCTATGCGTTAAACTGATTTGTGGGTGTGGTGAGGGGTGTATTTATAGGCATTTTGAGGTTTGGGAAACTTTGCCCCTCCTGGTAGGAATGTATATCCCATACGTCACTAGCTCATGGACTCTTGCTAATATGAAAGAAATGAATTTATCAGGTAAGTTCTTACATAAATTATGTTATTTATTTAAGATGGAGTTTATTCGTTCTTTACTTAAAGAAGTGTTGATTGCATTAGATATGGAGGAGTCTAGTCCTCTTGATACTAAATCTACTAAGCGTTTAAATTCGGTTTTTAAACCTCATGTAGTTATTCCAGACGTTTTTCCAGTTCCTGATGCTATTTCAGAAGTAATTTCTAGGGAATGGAATAGTCTGGGTACTAAATTTACTCCTTCTCCAAGGTTTAAGAAATTGTACCCTGTGCCATCTGATAGATTAGAATTTTGGGACAAAATCCCTAAAGTTGATGGGGCTATTTCTACTCTTGCTAAACGTACTACTATTCCTACGGCGGATAGTACTTTGTTTAAGGATCCTTTAGATAGGAAGCTTGAATCCTTTCTAAGGAGAGCTTATTTATGTTCAGGTAATCTTCTTAGACCTGCTATTTCTTTGGCTGATGTTGCTGCAGCTTCCACTTTCTGGTTGGAGGCTTTAGCGCAACAAGTGTCAGACCATAATGCTTATAGCATTGTTAAACTTCTTCAACATGCTAATAACTTTATTTGTGATGCCATTTTTTATATCATTAGAATTTATGTCAGGTATATGTCTTTAGCTATTTTAGCTAGAAGAGCTTTATGGCTTAAATCTTGGAATGCAGATATGACTTCTAAGTCAACTTTGCTTTCTCTTTCTTTCCAAGGTAATACATTATTTGGTTCACAGTTGGATTCTATTATTTCAACTGTTACTGGGGGGAAAGGAACCTTTTTGCCTCAGGACAAAAAATCTAAAGGTAAATATAGGGCTGCTAATCGTTTTCGTTCCTTTCGTCAGAATAAGGAACAGAAGCCTGACCCTTCCCCTAAAGGAACGGTTTCCGTTTGGAAACCTTCTCCAGTCTGGAATAAATCCAAGCCTTTTAGAAAGTCAAAACCAGCTCCCAAATCTGCATGAAGGTGCGGCCCTCATTCCAGCACAGCTGGTAGGGGGCAGGTTACGATTTTTCAAAGATATTTGGATCAATTCAATTCACAGTCTTTGGATTCAGAACATTGTGTCACAAGGGTACAGAATAGGTTTCAAGGTAAGGCCGCCTGTGAAAAGATTTTTTTCTCTCACGCATTCCAGTAAACCCAGTGAAGTGTATAATGCCCAGTGAAGGCTCAGGTGTTTCTGAAATGTGTTTCGGACCTAGAGTTGGCTGGGGTAATTGTGCCAGTTCCAGTTCTGGAACGGGGTCTGGGGTTTTACTCAAATCTATTCATTGTACCAAAGAAGGAGAATTCCTTCAGACCAGTTCTGGATCTAAAAATATTGAATCGTTATGTAAGGATACCAACATTCAAAATGGTGACTATAAGGACTATTCTGCCTTTTGTTCAGCAAGGGCATTATATGTCTACAATAGACTTACAGGATGCATATCTTCATATTCCAATTCATCCAGATCACTATCAGTTCCTGAGATTCTCTTTTCTAGACAAGCATTACCAGTTTGTTGCCCTTCCGTTTGGCCTAGCAACAGCTCCAATGATCTTTTCAAAGGTTCTCGGTGCCCTTCTCTCCGTAATCAGAGAACAGGGTATTGCGGTATTTCCTTATTTGTATTTCCATTATCTTGGTACTTGCTCAGTCTTTACATTCTGCAGAATCTCATACGAATCAACTTGTGTTGTTTCTTCAAAGACATGGTTGGAGGATCAATTTACCAAAGAGTTCCTTTATTCCTCAGACAAAGGTAACCTTTTTGGGTTTTCAAATAGATTCAGTGTCCATGACTTTGTCTCTAACAGAAAAGAGACGTCTGAAGTTGGTTTCAGCTTGTCGAATCCTTCAGTCTCAATCATTCCCTTCGGTAGCTTTGTGCATGGAAATTCTAGGTCTCATGACTGCTGCATCGGACGCAATCCCCTTTGCTCGCTTTCACATGAGACCTCTCCAGCTTTGTATGCTGAACCAGTGGTGCAGGGATTATACAAAGATATCACAATTAATATCCTTAAATCCCAATGTTCGATCTTCTCTGACTTGGTGGTTGAATCACCATCGTCTAATTCAAGGGGCCTCTTTTGTTCATCCAACCTGGACTGTGATCTCAACAGATGCGAGTCTTTCAGGTTGGGGAGCTGTATGGGGATCTCTGACAGCGCAGGGGGTTTGGGAATTTCAGGAGGCGAAATTACCAATCAACATTTTGGAACTCCGTGCGATTTTCAGAGCTCTTCAGTTCTGGCCTCTTCTGAAAAGAGAATCGTTTATTTGTTTTCAGACAGACAATGTCACAACCGTGGCGTATGTCAATCATCAAGGTGGGACTCACAGACCTCAGGCTATGAAAGAAGTATCTTGGATACTTGTATGGGCGGAATCCAGCTCCTGTCTAATCTCTGCGGTTCCCATCCCAGGTGTAGACAATTGGGAAGCGGATTATCTCAGTCGCCAGACGTTACATCCGGGCGAATGGTCTCTTCACCCAGAGGTTTTTCTTCAGATTGTTCAAATGTGGGGACTTCCAGAAATAGATCTGATGGCCTTTCATCTAAAAAAGATCCAGGCATCCTCAGGAGGAAGCAGTGGACGCGTTGTCGCTTCCTTGGAATTATCAACCTGCTTATATCTTTCCGCCTCTAGTTCTTCTTCCAAAAGTGATTTCCAAAATTCTAATGGAACGTTCGTTTGTATTCCTGGTGGCTCCAGCATGGCCTCACAGGTTTTGGTATGCGGATCTCGTTCGAATGGCCAGTTGCCAACCTTGGACACTTCCGTTAAGGCCAGACCTTCTATCTCAAGGCCCATTTTTCCATCAGGATCTCAAATCATTAAATTTGAAGGTATGGAGATTGAACGCTTGATTCTTAGTCATAGAGGTTTCTCTGACTCAGTGATTAATACTATGATACAGGCTCGTAAATCTGTGTCTAGGAAGATTTATTACCGAGTCTGGAAGACTTACATTTCTTGGTGTTCTTCTCATAAATTCTCTTGGCATTCTTTTAGAATTCCTAGAATTTTACAGTTTCTTCAGGATGGTTTGGATAAGGGTTTGTCTGCAAGTTCTTTGAAGGGTCAAATCTCTGCTCTTTCTGTTCTTTTTCACAAAAAGATTGCTAATCATCCTGATATTCATTGTTTTGTTCAGGCTTTGGTTCGTATCAAGCCTGTCATTAAGTCAATCTCTCCTCCTTGGAGTCTTAATTTGGTTCTGAGGGCTTTACAGGCTCCTCCGTTTGAACCTATGCATTCTCTGGATATTAAATTACTTTCTTGGAAAGTGTTGTTCCTTTTGGCCATCTCTTCTGCTAGAAGAGTTTTTGAGTTATCTGCTCTTTCTTGTGAATCTCCTTTTCTGATTTTTCATCAGGATAAGGCGGTATTGCGGACTTCATTTAAATTTTTACCTAAGGTTGTGAATTCTAACAACATTAGTAGAGAGATTGTTGTCCCTTCATTGTGTCCTAATCCTAAGAATTCTATGGAGAAATCTTTACATTCTTTGGATGTAGTAAGAGCGTTGAAATATGTTGAAGCTACTAAAGGTTTTAGAAAGACTTCTAGTCTATTTTCTATTTTTTCTGGTTCCAGGAAAGGTCAGAAGGCTTCTGCTATTTCCTTGGCATCGTGGTTAAAGTCTTTGATTCATCATGCTTATGTAGAGTCGGGTAAGTCCCCGCCTCAAAGGATTACGGCTCATTCTACTAGGTCAGTTTCTACTTCCTGGGCTTTTAGGAATGAAGCTTCTGTTGATCAAATTTGCAAAGCAGCAACTTTGTCTTCTTTGCATACTTTTACTAAATTCTACCATTTTGATGTTTTTTCTTCTTCTGAAGCAGTTTTTGGTAGAAAAGTACTTCAGGCAGCTTTTTCAGTTTGATTCTTCTGCTTATAATTTCAGTTTTTTTTCCATTATAAGATTAAAACTTTTTGATTTGGGTTGTGGATTATTTTCTTAGCGGAATTGGCTGTCTTTATTTTATCCCTCCCTCTCTAGCGACTCTTGCGTGGAAGTTCCACATCTTGGGTATCTGCTATCCCATACGTCACTAGCTCATGGACTCTTGCTAATTACATGAAAGAAAACATAATTTATGTAAGAACTTACCTGATAAATTCATTTCTTTCATATTAGCAAGAGTCCATGAGGCCCACCCTTTTTTGTGGTGGTTATGATTTTTTTTGTATAAAGCACAATTATTCCAATTCCTTATTTTTGATGCTTTCGCTCCTTTCTTATCACCCCACTTCTTGGCTATTCGTTAAACTGAATTGTGGGTGTGGTGAGGGGTGTATTTATAGGCATTTTGAGGTTTGGGAAACTTTGCCCCTCCTGGTAGGAATGTATATCCCATATGTCACTAGCTCATGGACTCTTGCTAATATGAAAGAAATTAATTTATCAGGTAAGTTCTTACATAAATTATGTTTTTGTTTTGCAGTCCAGGTGCACATGCATTGAAACTCCTCTTGAGTATGTTTATTATATCTCCTCTCATTTAGCCATTTAGGGACAGATATAAATGAACTCCTGCTGATCAAGCAATTTTGTGTAGCATATTGCAGGGTCAATGTTTGTGTTTTGCAGGATGCACTCCAGCCTCTCTGTGCCAAAGAAAAATCTGGCGTTTTGAGAGGCAAGTTGCATAAATAATGTATGCACATTATGAGTTTAATTGGCTTTTTTATTATCCTTTCAATTGGAATGCAAGCAGTTTTGCGTACAAGTTATGTTATATGAATTGGCATTTTAAGGCTTGATTGCATTCTCCCCAGTAAGATTCTGTACAGTTACCTGCCAGCCTCTTACTCCCTATGCATTTAGTGACGTATGACAAGAAAGTGTGCACGTGTGAGTGTGTAGTGAGGTACCTGCCAGCCTCTTACTCCCTATGCATTTAGTGACATATGACAAGAAAGTGTGCACAGGTGTGAGTGTGTAGTGAGGTATCTGCCAGCCTCTTACTCCCTATGCATTTAGTGACATGTGACATGAAGGTGTGCACAGGTGTGAGTGTGTAGTAAGGTACCTGCCAGTCTTACACCCTATGCATTTAGTGACATGTGACATGAAGGTGTGCACAGGTGTGAGTGTGTAGTAAGGTACCTGCCAGTCTTACTCCCTATGCATTTAGTGACATATGACATGAAGGTGTGCACAGGTGTGAGTGTGTAGTAAGGTACCTGCCAGTCTTACTCCCTATGCATTTAGTGACATATGACATGGTGTGCACAGGTGTGAGTGTGTAGTGAGGTACCTGCCAGTCTTACTCCCTATGCATTTAGTGACATATGACATGGTGTGCACAGGTGTGAGTGTGTAGTGAGGTACCTGCCAGTCTTACACCCTATGCATTTAGTGACATATGACATGAAGGTGTGCACAGGTGTGAGTGTGTAGTAAGGTACCTGCCAGTCTTACACCCTATGCATTTAGTGACATATGACATGAAGGTGTGCACAGGTGTGAGTGTGTAGTGAGGTACCTGCCAGTCTTACACCCTATGCATTTAGTGACATATGACATGAAGGTGTGCACAGGTGTGAGTGTGTAGTAAGGTACCTGCCAGTCTTACTCCCTATGCATTTAGTGACATATGACATGAAGGTGTGCACAGGTGTGAGTGTGTAGTAAGGTACCTGCCAGTCTTACTCCCTATGCATTTAGTGACATATGACATGAAGGTGTGCACAGGTGTGAGTGTGTAGTAAGGTACCTGCCAGTCTTACTCCCTATGCATTTAGTGACATATGACATGGTGTGCACAGGTGTGAGTGTGTAGTGAGGTACCTGCCAGTCTTACTCCCTATGCATTTAGTGACATATGACATGGTGTGCACAGGTGTGAGTGTGTAGTGAGGTACCTGCCAGTCTTACTCCCTATGCATTTAGTAACATATGACATGAAGGTGTGCACAGGTGTGAGTGTGTAGTAAGGTACCTGCCAGTCTTACTCCCTATGCATTTAGTGACATATGACATGAAGGTGTGCACAGGTGTGAGTGTGTAGTAAGGTACCTGCCAGTCTTACTCCCTATGCATTTAGTGACATATGACATGAAGGTGTGCACAGGTGTGAGTGTGCAGTGAGGTACCTGCCAGTCTCTTACTCCCTATGCATTTAGTGACATGTGACATGAAGGTGTGCACAGGTGTGAGTGTGTAGTGAGGTACCTGCCAGTCTTACTCCCTATGCATTTAGTGACATATGACATGAAGGTGTGCACAGGTGTGAGTGTGTAGTAAGGTACCTGCCAGTCTCTTACTCCCTATGCATTTAGTGACATATGACATGAAGGTGTGCACAGGTGTGAGTGTGTAGTAAGGTACCTGCCAGTCTTACTCCCTATGCATTTAGTGACATGTGACATGAAGGTGTGCACAGGTGTGAGTGTGCAGTGAGGTACCTGCCAGTCTTACTTCCTATGCATTTAGTGACATGTGACATGAAGGTGTGCACAGGTGTGAGTGTGTAGTAAGGTACCTGCCAGTCTCTTACTCCCTATGCATTTAGTGACATGTGACATGAAGGTGTGCACAGGTGTGAGTGTGCAGTGAGGTACCTGCCAGTCTTACTTCCTATGCATTTAGTGACATGTGACATGAAGGTGTGCACAGGTGTGAGTGTGTAGTAAGGTACCTGCCAGTCTTACTCCCTATGCATTTAGTGACATATGACATGAAGGTGTGCACAGGTGTGAGTGTGCAGTGAGGTACCTGCCAGTCTTACTCCCTATGCATTTAGTGACATATGACATGAAGGTGTGCACAGGTGTGAGTGTGTAGTGCGGTACCTGCCAGTCTTACTCCCTATGCATTTAGTGACATATGACATGAAGGTGTGCACAGGTGTGTGTAGTGAGGTACCTGCCAGTCTTACTCCCTATGCATTTAGTGACATATGACATGAAGGTGTGCACATGTGTGAGTGTGTAGTGACGTACCTGCCAGTCTTACTCCCTATGCATTTAGTGACATATGACATGAAGGTGTGCACAGGTGTGAGTGTGCAGTGAGGTACCTGTCAGTCTTACTCCCTATGCATTTAGTGACATGTGACATGAAGGTGTGCACAGGTGTGAGTGCGTAGTAAGGTACCTGCCAGTCTTACACCCTATGCATTTAGTGACATATGACATGGTGTGCACAGGTGTGAGTGTGTAGTGAGGTACCTGCCAGTCTTACTCCCTATGCATTTAGTGACATATGACATGGTGTGCACAGGTGTGAGTGTGCAGTGAGGTACCTGCCAGTCTTACTCCCTATGCATTTAGTGACATATGATATGGTGTGCACAGGTGTGAGTGTGTAGTGCGGTACCTGCCAGTCTTACTCCCTATGCATTTAGTGACATATGACATGAAGGTGTGCACAGGTGTGAGTGTGTAGTGAGGTACCTGCCAGTCTTACACCCTATGCATTTAGTGACATATGACATGAAGGTGTGCACAGGTGTGAGTGTGTAGTGAGGTACCTGCCAGTCTCTTACTCCCTATGCATTTAGTGACATGTGACATGAAGGTGTGCACAGGTGTGAGTGTGTAGTAAGGTACCTGCCAGTCTTACTCCCTATGCATTTAGTGACATATGACATGGTGTGCACAGGTGTGAGTGTGTAGTGAGGTACCTGCCAGTCTTACTCCCTATGCATTTAGTGACATATGACATGAAGGTGTGCACAGGTGTGAGTGTGTAGTAAGGTACCTGCCAGTCTTACACCCTATGCATTTAGTGACATGTGACATGGTGTGAACAGGTGTGAGTGTGTAGTAAGGTACCTGCCAGTCTTACTCCCTATGCATTTAGTGACATATGACATGAAGGTGTGCACAGGTGTGAGTGTGTAGTAAGGTACCTGCCAGTCTTACTCCCTATGCATTTAGTGACATATGACATGAAGGTGTGCACAGGTGTGAGTGTGTAGTAAGGTACCTGCCAGTCTTACTCCCTATGCATTTAGTGACATATGACATGAAGGTGTTCACAGGTGTGAGTGTGCAGTGAGGTACCTGCCAGTCTTACTCCCTATGCATTTAGTGACATATGACATGAAGGTGTGCACAGGTGTGAGTGTGTAGTAAGGTACCTGCCAGTCTTACACCCTATGCATTTAGTGACATATGACATGAAGGTGTGCACAGGTGTGAGTGTGCAGTGAGGTACCTGCCAGTCTTACTCCCTATGCATTTAGTGACATATGACATGAAGGTGTTCACAGGTGTGAGTGTGTAGTGAGATACCTGCCAGTCTTACTCACTATGCATTTAGTGACATATGACATGAAGGTGTGCACAGGTGTGAGTGTGCAGTGAGGTACCTGCCAGTCTTACTCCCTATGCATTTAGTGACATATGACATGAAGGTGTGCACAGGTGTGAGTGTGCAGTGAGGTACCTGCCAGTCTTACTCCCTATGCATTTAGTGACATATGACATGAAGGTGTTCACAGGTGTGAGTGTGTAGTGAGGTATCTGCCAGCCTCTTACTCCCTATGCATTTAGTGACGTATGACAAGAAAGTGTGCACATGTGAGTGTGTAGTGAGGTACCTGCCAGCCTCTTACTCCCTATGCATTTAGTGACATATGACATGAAGGTGTGCACAGGTGTGAGTGTGTAGTGAGGTACCTGCCAGTCTTACACCCTATGCATTTAGTGACATGTGACATGGTGTGCACAGGTGTGAGTGTGTAGTAAGGTACCTGCCAGTCTTACTCCCTATGCATTTAGTGACATATGACATGAAGGTGTGCACAGGTGTGAGTGTGTAGTAAGGTACCTGCCAGTCTTACTCCCTATGCATTTAGTGACATATGACATGAAGGTGTGCACAGGTGTGAGTGTGTAGTAAGGTACCTGCCAGTCTTACACCCTATGCATTTAGTGACATGTGACATGGTGTGCACAGGTGTGAGTGTGTAGTAAGGTACCTGCCAGTCTTACTCCCTATGCATTTAGTGACATATGACATGAAGGTGTGCACAGGTGTGAGTGTGTAGTAAGGTACCTGCCAGTCTTACTCCCTATGCATTTAGTGACATATGACATGAAGGTGTGCACAGGTGTGAGTGTGTAGTAAGGTACCTGCCAGTCTTACTCCCTATGCATTTAGTGACATATGACATGAAGGTGTTCACAGGTGTGAGTGTGCAGTGAGGTACCTGCCAGTCTTACTCCCTATGCATTTAGTGACATATGACATGAAGGTGTGCACAGGTGTGAGTGTGTAGTAAGGTACCTGCCAGTCTTACACCCTATGCATTTAGTGACATATGACATGAAGGTGTGCACAGGTGTGAGTGTGTAGTGAGGTACCTGCCAGTCTCTTACTCCCTATGCATTTAGTGACATGTGACATGAAGGTGTGCACAGGTGTGAGTGTGTAGTGAGGTACCTGCCAGTCTCTTACTCCCTATGCATTTAGTGACATATGACATGAAGGTGTGCACAGGCGGGAGTGTGCAGTGAGGTACCTGCCAGTCTTACTCCCTATGCATTTAGTGACATATGACATGGTGTGCACAGGTGTGAGTGTGTAGTAAGCAGGGTTTTTCAACCAGTGTGCCGTGGCACACTACTGTGCCGTGAGAGATCCTCAGGTGTGCCACGGCAGACTGACAACAGTGTGACATATTTTTTAAACTTTGCTTGTTTTTTACTCCCAGTGCAGGGGTAGTTTGTAGGAGGCATGGCATAACAGCACAATACATACAGTATGTGTGTGTGTGCCTATGTGTATATATATATGCTGTATTAGGCTACAATGTGTGATCTTTTTAAAATTTTGGGATGGTGGTGTGCCACAGGATTTTTTTATGTAAAAAAGTGTGCCACGGCAAAAAAAAGGTTAAAAATCACTGTAGTAAGGTACCTGCCAGTCTTACTCCCTATGCATTTAGTGACATATGACATGAAGGTGTGCACAGGTGTGTGTGTGTGTAGTGAGTTACCTGCCAGTCTTACTCCCTATGCATTTAGTGACATGTGACATGAAGGTGTGCACAGGTGTGTGTGTGTGTAGTGAGGTACCTGCCAGTCTTACTCCCTATGCATTTAGTGACATGTGACATGAAGGTGTGCACAGGTGTGAGTGTGTAGTGAGGTACCTGCCAGCCTCTTACTCCCTATGCATTTAGTGACATGTGACATGAAGGTGTGCACAGGTGTGAGTGTGTAGTAAGGTACCTGCCAGTCTCTTACTCCCTATGCATTTAGTGACATATGACATGAAGGTGTGCACAGGTGTGAATGTGCAGTGAGGTACCTGCCAGTCTCTTACTCCCTATGCATTTAGTGACATGAAGGTGTGCACAGGTGTGTGTGTGTAGTAAGGTACCTGCCAGTCTCTTACTCCCTATGCATTTAGTGACATGTGACATGAAGGTGTGCACAGGTGTGTGTGTGTGTAGTAAGGTACCTGCCAGTCTCTTACTCCCTATGCATTTAGTGACATGTGACATGAAGGTGTGCACAGGTGTGAGTGTGCAGTGAGGTACCTGCCAGTCTTACTCTCTATGCATTTAGTGACATATGACATGAAGGTGTGCACAGGTGTGAGTGTGTAGTAAGGTACCTGCCAGTCTTACTCCCTATGCATTTAGTGACATATGACATGAAGGTGTGCACAGGTGTGAGTGTGTAGTGAGGTACCTGCCAGTCTCTTACTCCCTATGCATTTAGTGACATATGACATGAAGGTGTGCATAGGTGTGAGTGTGTAGTGACGTACCTGCCAGTCTTACACCCTATGCATTTAGTGACATGTGACATGAAGGTGTGCACAGGTGTGAGTGTGTAGTGAGGTACCTGCCAGTCTTACTCCCTATGCATTTAGTGACATATGATATGGTGTGCACAGGCGGGAGTGTGTAGTGAGGTACCTGCCAGTCTTACTCCCTATGCATTTAGTGACATATGACATGAAGGTGTGCACAGGTGTGTGTGTGTAGTAAGGTACCTGCCAGTCTTACTCCCTATGCATTTAGTGACATATGACATGAAGGTGTGCACAGGTGTGAGTGTGTAGTGACGTACCTGCCAGTCTTACACCCTATGCATTTAGTGACATGTGACATGACGGTGTGCACAGGTGTGAGTGTGTAGTGAGGTACCTGCCAGTCTTACTCCCTATGCATTTAGTGACATATGACATGAAGGTGTGCACAGGTGTGAGTGTGCAGTGAGGTACCTGCCAGTCTTACTCCCTATGCATTTAGTGACATATGACATGGTGTGCACAGGTGTGAGTGTGTAGTGAGGTACCTGCCAGTCTTACTCCCTATGCATTTAGTGACATATGACATGAAGGTGTGCACAGGTGTGAGTGTGTAGTGAGGTACCTGCCAGTCTTACACCCTATGCATTTAGTGACATATGACATGAAGGTGTGCACAGGTGTGAGTGTGTAGTGAGGTACCTGCCAGTCTCTTACTCCCTATGCATTTAGTGACATGTGACATGAAGGTGTGCACAGGTGTGAGTGTGCAGTGAGGTACCTGCCAGTCTTACTCCCTATGCATTTAGTGACATGTGACATGAAGGTGTGCACAGGTGTGAGTGTGTAGTAAGGTACCTGCCAGTCTTACTCCCTATGCATTTAGTGACATATGACATGAAGGTGTGCACAGGTGTGAGTGTGTAGTGAGGTACCTGCCAGTCTCTTACTCCCTTTGCATTTAGTGACATATGACATGAAGGTGTGCACAGGTGTGAGTGTGTAGTGAGGTACCTGCCAGTCTTACACCCTATGCATTTAGTGACATATGACATGGTGTGCACAGGTGTGAGTGTGTAGTGCGGTACCTGCCAGTCTTACTCCCTATGCATTTAGTGACATATGACATGAAGGTGTGCACAGGTGTGAGTGTGTAGTGAGGTACCTGCCAGTCTTACTCCCTATGCATTTAGTGACATATGACATGAAGGTGTGCACAGGTGTGAGTGTGTAGTGAGGTACCTGCCAGTCTTACACCCTATGCATTTAGTGACATGTGACATGGTGTGCACAGGTGTGAGTGTGTAGTAAGGTACCTGCCAGTCTTACTCCCTATGCATTTAGTGACATATGACATGGTGTGCACAGGTGTGAGTGTGTAGTAAGGTACCTGCCAGTCTTACTCCCTATGCATTTAGTGACATATGACATGAAGGTGTGCACAGGTGTGTGTGTAGTAAGGTACCTGCCAGTCTTACTCCCTATGCATTTAGTGACATATGACATGAAGGTGTGCACAGGTGTGAGTGTGTAGTAAGGTACCTGCCAGTCTTACACCCTATGCATTTAGTGACATGGTGTGCACAGGTGTGAGTGTGTAGTAAGGTACCTGCCAGTCTTACACCCTATGCATTTAGTGACATGTGACATGGTGTGCACAGGTGTGAGTGTGTAGTAAGGTACCTGCCAGTCTTACACCCTATGCATTTAGTGACATGTGACATGGTGTGCACAGGTGTGAGTGTGTAGTAAGGTACCTGCCAGTCTTACTCCCTATGCATTTAGTGACATATGACATGAAGGTGTGCACAGGTGTGAGTGTGTAGTAAGGTACCTGCCAGTCTTACTCCCTATGCATTTAGTGACATATGACATGAAGGTGTGCACAGGTGTGAGTGTGTAGTAAGGTACCTGCCAGTCTTTCTCCCTATGCATTTAGTGACATATGACATGAAGGTGTTCACAGGTGTGAGTGTGCAGTGAGGTACCTGCCAGTCTTACTCCCTATGCATTTAGTGACATATGACATGAAGGTGTGCACAGGTGTGAGTGTGTAGTGAGGTACCTGCCAGTCTTACTCCCTATGCATTTAGTGACATATGACATGAAGGTGTGCACAGGTGTGAGTGTGTAGTGAGGTACCTGCCAGTCTCTTACTCCCTATGCATTTAGTGACATGTGACATGAAGGTGTGCACAGGTGTGAGTGTGTAGTGAGGTACCTGCCAGTCTCTTACTCCCTATGCATTTAGTGACATATGACATGAAGGTGTGCACAGGTGGGAGTGTGCAGTGAGGTACCTGCCAGTCTTACTCCCTATGCATTTAGTGACATATGACATGGTGTGCACAGGTGTGAGTGTGTAGTAAGGTACCTGCCAGTCTTACTCCCTATGCATTTAGTGACATGTGACATGGTGTGCACAGGTGTGAGTGTGTAGTAAGGTACCTGCCAGTCTTACTCCCTATGCATTTAGTGACATATGACATGGTGTGCACAGGTGTGAGTGTGTAGTAAGGTACCTGCCAGTCTTACTCCCTATGCATTTAGTGACATATGACATGAAGGTGTGCACAGGTGTGTGTGTAGTAAGGTACCTGCCAGTCTTACTCCCTATGCATTTAGTGACATATGACATGAAGGTGTGCACAGGTGTGAGTGTGTAGTAAGGTACCTGCCAGTCTTACACCCTATGCATTTAGTGACATGGTGTGCACAGGTGTGAGTGTGTAGTAAGGTACCTGCCAGTCTTACACCCTATGCATTTAGTGACATGTGACATGGTGTGCACAGGTGTGAGTGTGTAGTAAGGTACCTGCCAGTCTTACACCCTATGCATTTAGTGACATGTGACATGGTGTGCACAGGTGTGAGTGTGTAGTAAGGTACCTGCCAGTCTTACTCCCTATGCATTTAGTGACATATGACATGAAGGTGTGCACAGGTGTGAGTGTGTAGTAAGGTACCTGCCAGTCTTACTCCCTATGCATTTAGTGACATATGACATGAAGGTGTGCACAGGTGTGAGTGTGTAGTAAGGTACCTGCCAGTCTTTCTCCCTATGCATTTAGTGACATATGACATGAAGGTGTTCACAGGTGTGAGTGTGCAGTGAGGTACCTGCCAGTCTTACTCCCTATGCATTTAGTGACATATGACATGAAGGTGTGCACAGGTGTGAGTGTGTAGTGAGGTACCTGCCAGTCTTACTCCCTATGCATTTAGTGACATATGACATGAAGGTGTGCACAGGTGTGAGTGTGTAGTGAGGTACCTGCCAGTCTCTTACTCCCTATGCATTTAGTGACATGTGACATGAAGGTGTGCACAGGTGTGAGTGTGTAGTGAGGTACCTGCCAGTCTCTTACTCCCTATGCATTTAGTGACATATGACATGAAGGTGTGCACAGGCGGGAGTGTGCAGTGAGGTACCTGCCAGTCTTACTCCCTATGCATTTAGTGACATATGACATGGTGTGCACAGGTGTGAGTGTGTAGTAAGGTACCTGCCAGTCGTACTCCCTATGCATTTCGTGACATGTGACATGAAGGTGTGCACAGGTGTGAGTGTGTAGTAAGGTACCTGCCAGTCTTACTCCCTATGCATTTAGTGACATATGACATGAAGGTGTGCACAGGTGTGAGTGTGTAGTGAGGTACCTGCCAGCCTCTTACTCCCTATGCATTTAGTGACATGTGACATGGTGTGCACAGGTGTGAGTGTGTAGTAAGGTACCTGCCAGTCTTACTCCCTATGCATTTAGTGACATATGACATGAAGGTGTGCACAGGTGTGAGTGTGCAGTGAGGTACCTGCCAGTCTCTTACTCCCTATGCATTTAGTGACATGTGACATGAAGGTGTGCACAGGTGTGTGTGTGTAGTAAGGTACCTGCCAGTCTCTTACTCCCTATGCATTTAGTGACATGTGACATGAAGGTGTGCACAGGTGTGAGTGTGTAGTGAGGTACCTGCCAGTCTTACTCTCTATGCATTTAGTGACATATGACATGAAGGTGTGCACAGGTGTGAGTGTGTAGTAAGGTACCTGCCAGTCTTACTCTCTATGCATTTAGTGACATGTGACATGAAGGTGTGCACAGGTGTGAGTGTGTAGTAAGGTACCTGCCAGTCTTACTCCCTATGCGTTTAGTGACGTGACATGAAGGTGTGCACAGGTGTGAGTGTGCAGTGAGGTACCTGCCAGTCTTACTCTCTATGCATTTAGTGACATATGACATGAAGGTGTGCACAGGTGTGAGTGTGTAGTAAGGTACCTGCCAGTCTTACTCCCTATGCATTTAGTGACATATGACATGAAGGTGTGCACAGGTGTGAGTGTGTAGTGAGGTACCTGCCAGTCTCTTACTCCCTATGCATTTAGTGACATATGACATGAAGGTGTGCACAGGTGTGAGTGTGTAGTGACGTACCTGCCAGTTTTACACCCTATGCATTTAGTGACATGTGACATGAAGGTGTGCACAGGTGTGAGTGTGTAGTGAGGTACCTGCCAGTCTTACTCCCTATGCATTTAGTGACATATGACATGGTGTGCACAGGCGGGAGTGTGTAGTGAGGTACCTGCCAGTCTTACTCCCTATGCATTTAGTGACATATGACATGAAGGTGTGCACAGGTGTGTGTGTGTAGTAAGGTACCTGCCAGTCTTACTCCCTATGCATTTAGTGACATGAAGGTGTGCACAGGTGTGAGTGTGTAGTGACGTACCTGCCAGTCTTACACCCTGTGCATTTAGTGACATGTGACATGAAGGTGTGCACAGGTGTGAGTGTGTAGTGAGGTACCTGCCAGTCTTACTCCCTATGCATTTAGTGACATATGACATGAAGGTGTGCACAGGTGTGAGTGTGCAGTGAGGTACCTGCCAGTCTTACTCCATATGCATTTAGTGACATACTACACACACACACCTGTGCACACCTTCATGTCATGAGGTACCTGCCAGTCTTACTCCCTATGCATTTAGTGACATATGACATGAAGGTGTGCACATGTGTGAGTGTGTAGTGACGTACCTGCCAGTCTTACTCTCTATGCATTTAGTGACATATGACATGGTGTGCACAGGTGTGAGTGTGTAGTAAGGTACCTGCCAGTCTCTTACTCCCTATGCATTTAGTGACATATGACATGAAGGTGTGCACAGGTGTGTGTGTGTAGTGAGGTACCTGCCAGTCTTACACCCTATGCATTTAGTGACATATGACATGAAGGTGTGCACAGGTGTGAGTGTGTAGTAAGGTACCTGCCAGTCTTACTCCCTATGCATTTAGTGACATATGACATGAAGGTGTGCACAGGTGTGAGTGTGTAGTGAGGTACCTGCCAGTCTTACTCCCTATGCATTTAGTGACATATGACATGGTGTGCACAGGTGTGAGTGTGTAGTAAGGTACCTGCCAGTCTCTTACTCCCTATGCATTTAGTGACATATGACATGAAGGTGTGCACAGGTGTGAGTGTGTAGTGAGGTACCTGCCAGTCTTACACCCTATGCATTTAGTGACATATGACATGAAGGTGTGCACAGGTGTGAGTGTGTAGTAAGGTACCTGCCAGTCTTACACCCTATGCATTTAGTGACATATGACATGGTGTTCACAGGTGTGAGTGTGCAGTGAGGTACCTGCCAGTCTTACTCCCTATGCATTTAGTGACATATGACATGAAGGTGTGCACAGGTGTGAGTGTGCAGTGAGGTACCTGCCAGTCTTACTCCCTATGCATTTAGTGACATATGACATGAAGGTGTGCACAGGTGTGAGTGTGCAGTGAGGTACCTGCCAGTCTTACTCCCTATGCATTTAGTGACATGTGACATGTGACATGAAGGTGTGCACAGGTGTGAGTGTGTAGTAAGGTACCTGCCAGTCTCTTACTCCCTATGCATTTAGTGACATATGACATGGTGTGCACAGGTGTGAGTGTGTAGTAAGGTACCTGCCAGTCTTACTCTCTATGCATTTAGTGACATGTGACATGAAGGTGTGCACAGGTGTGAGTGTGTAGTGAGGTACCTGCCAGTCTCTTACTCCCTATGCATTTAGTGACATATGACAAGGTGTGCACAGGTGTGAGTGTGTAGTAAGGTACCTGCCAGTCTTACTCCCTATGCATTTAGTGACATGTGACATGAAGGTGTGCACAGGTGTGAGTGTGTAGTGAGGTACCTGCCAGTCTTACTCCCTATGCATTTAGTGACATGTGACATGAAGGTGTGCACAGGTGTGAGTGTGTAGTGAGGTACCTGCCAGTCTCTTACTCCCTATGCATTTAGTGACATATGACAAGGTGTGCACAGGTGTGAGTGTGTAGTAAGGTACCTGCCAGTCTTACTCCCTATGCATTTAGTGACATATGACATGAAGGTGTGCACAGGTGTGAGTGTGCAGTGCGGTATCTGCCAGTCTTACTCCCTATGCATTTAGTGACATATGACATGGTGTGCACAGGCGGGAGTGTGCAGTGAGGTACCTGCCAGTCTCTTACTCCCTATGCATTTAGTGACATATGACATGAAGGTGTGCACAGGCGGGAGTGTGCAGTGAGGTACCTGCCAGTCTTACTCCCTATGCATTTAGTGACATATGACATGGTGTGCACAGGCGGGAGTGTGTAGTAAGGTACCTGCCAGTCTTACTCCCTATGCATTTAGTGACATGTGACATGGTGTGCACAGGCGGTAGTGTGCAGGGAGGTACCTGCCAGTCTTTCTCCCTATGCATTTAGTGACATGTGACATGGTGTGCACAGGCGGTAGTGTGCAGTGAGGTACCTGCCAGTGTCTGGTTTAGCATTTGTTCACCTCCCCCGCGACACGTGCACTCTCCTCTCTGCCTCATAGCAAGGTCTGTTTGGACTCAGTTTGTAATGAATAACCTTCATGTAGGTTGCTGTGCTATTGCACACATACTTCTTCCCTAGCCTGTCTATATAAGGGCTGGGAAATGCTTCTGACTGTGAGGCAGCGTGTTTATGCATCTAAACAAAACCTCCAGGACCGACATTGGCCTATAGCATTCTCCATGCAATCTCCATTTAAAGTCACCTTCCCATAACAAAAGGCTTTCTAAGGACACAAGTGGTTCTTAATATGTGAAAGTGCTCACCTTTTTCACTTTATTTTAATGTCATTGGCTTTCAGCCGGCTCCCAGTAATGCATTGCTGCTTCTTCAATGAAGGATACCAAGAAAATGAAGCAAATTATATAATAGAAGTAGTTGTTTAAAATTGTACGCTCTATCTGAATAATGAATGATACATTTTGGGTTCCATGTCTTTTTAAGCACTGCACTACAAAAGGACTCAGCAATTAAGCACTGCACTACAAAAGGACTCGGCAATTAAGCACTGCACTACAAAAGGACTCAGCAATTAAGCACTGCACTACAAAAGGACTCGGCAATTAAGCACTGCACTACAAAAGGACTCAGCAATTAAGCACTGCACTACAAAAGGACTCAGCAATTAAGCACTGCACTGCAAAAGGTCTAAATAAATGGTGTTTTCTATAAGCAGCATGGTAGATATCAGCAATTAAGCACTGCAAACTGCTCTTTAAATGCATTAAAGCTGTCATCTTGTTAGTAAAATTTGTGTTATTTTATAGCCCAGGAACTAAATGCCTTGAAAAGCTTTTTAAATATGTTTATCTTATCTCCCATGCTGTGACCTATTAAGGACAGTTATTAATGATGTCCTGCACTAATCAAGCTCTCACTGTGTAGCCTTTAGCAGTTGTAAATCCTGCACTGCACTCTTTCCAAATGTTTATCCAGATTGTGTTTTATTTAAATTAAGAAGTGCTTTGTCAGTGTATTAAAAGCCAAATGACAGAACAACGCCAACTAGCGATTCAACAACGGGATATGAAACCCAAATTTCATTCATGATTCAGATAAAGCAGCAACTTTCTAATCTACTCCTGTTATTAATTGTTCTTCGTTCTCTTGGGATCTTGATTTTAAAAAGCAGGAATGTAAGCTTAGGAGCCAGACCATCTATGGTTCAGCACCCTGGGTAGCGCTTGGTGGCTACATTTAGTGAGAGAAGAAACCTCATATTTATCTTCCCTGCATTTGCTGTCATTTTGGTTCTCTTTTTACCAAAGCACTGCACATTTTTGCCTATAAAGCTTTATAAAACATATTTTTATATAACGCTCTTTTGCTGCGCGTTGCTACAATGTCTGATCTGTGTATAAATTACACAAATCTCCTTTTAAATAGTTTGTGTTTATATTATTGGATCATTTCTGGTCACTTTCTGTTACTTTTCATTCTATTTATATGGTTTTATGCCTTCTGGCATTTGGGTAGGCTCTTTTGTCAATATGTGACTGGTTAGTGCAATGAAAGGAGCCACTCTCATTGACTAAATATACTAATTGCCTTAACCACTCTGCATCATATGTGGGAGATACTGTGTGTCCTACACATTTGTGTACAGAGCAAAACCCTGCAGTGTAATCCAGTTATAATTTTCTTGTGACCAGAAACCCAATCACTTAAGCTCCGTCTAAAACAATCATTTTAATTTCAATTCAAATTCCATATTGTCCCTTAAAGATAAAAAAACGCCTCTTTATGATGCGAATCTGATGCGCAACAAAGTACAGGAAATTACTCTCTACGCCTTCGGAAAGGGCATTCGGCACAGAATGTTATCAGATGAGAACAGATTAGCGCTGGTTTTTATACCTTTTAGCAAGTGTCAAATCTTCTTCACCAGACCTGTAACTGCAAGGAGCTAATTCCTCTTAGAGAATCTGTATTTCTTCACAAAACTGACACGTCCTTGTTAAGAACTCGCTTTAATTTGCGCATTACAGCTCCTTCAGGTTTTTCCTTCCTGCTCTTGGCTCGTCCGGTTCATTAGTGCTTATCTGGCTGTGTTAATGTTGTGTAATTGGTACTTTTGGGTTGGAGTGATTTGGATCATTTTGCTGTGTGGGGGGTATATTGGAATGGGGTAGGAACACTGTGTACAGACCGTATAGAACCTGATAGGACTAATAGACTATTGAGGGAACAAAAAGCATTTTGCAGGTCTTCAGCATAACTTATGTGCTAATGCGGTTTCTGTGGCCATAGAAATGCTTCCAGTGGGTGTAAGAGAGGGATTATGTAGCCTTTTCAGGCATGCAAGGGGTTAAACCTAGAATGTTACAATATATACGGACCAGAATGTCTGTATATGCCTATCTCCTTCTGATGTTTTAGCTTAAAGGGACAGTCTAGTCAAAATTAAACTTTCATGATTCAGATAGGGCATGCAACTTTAAAAAACTTTCCAATTTTACTTTTATCATCAAATTTGCTTTGCTCTCTTGGTATTCTTTGTGGAAAGCTAAACCTAGTTAGGCCTGTATGCTAATGTCTAAGCTGTTGACCTGCCTCTTATCTCAGTGCATTTTGACAGTATTTAATAGACAGTGCTAGTTCATGTGTGTCATATAGATGACACTGTGCTCACTCCCGTCGAGTTATTTAAGAGTCAGCTCTGATTGTCTAAAATGCAAGTCTGTCAAAAGAACTCAGATAAGGGGGGAGTCTGCAGAGGCTTAGAAACCCGGTGATCACAGAGGTAAAAAGTGTATTAATATAACAGTGTTGGTTATGCAAAACTGGGGAATGGGTAATAAAGGGATTATCTATCTTTTTAAACAACAAAAATTCTGAACTAGACTGTCCCTTTAACTTATACTTAGAATTTAACTACATACAAATCGCAGGTGTTTGTGAATTCACTCAGTGTTTAATCCTAACTACCATAACGTCTGTTATCGATATTGCGGCGCCACACTGCTTAACTCGCTAGATATTGCCATTCTCTCTGGCAACCAAGGGAACAAATCACCTAGTTTATTGATACCAATGTAACAGGATAACCCTTGTCCAGTCCTTTCCGCTTGCCCTTTTTCTGTCAGGTCGGTCTCTGATGGGAACTTTTTAGCATTTACCGATGACCTTCAGACACCTCTTGCAAGATTGTTATCTTCTTTGGGGCTGTTCTGTGAGTTTATTACTTTTTCATGTGTCAAACGTGATTTAAAAGCATGAGGTTTTTACCTGTACAGGTAGCCCTCAGTTTACGCCGGGGTTAGGTTCCAAAAGGAATGGTTGTAAATTGAAACCCAGTTTATAATGTAAGTCAATGGGAAGTGAGGGAGATAGGTTCCAGGCCCCTCTCAAAATTGTCATAAGTAACACCTAATACATTATTTTTAAAGCTTTGAAATGAAGACTTTCAATGCTAAACAGCATTATAAACCTAATAAAATAATCGCACAACGCAGAATATGTAATTAAACTAAGTTAAATGAACAAAAACATTTGCTAAACAGCATTATAAACCTAATAAAATAATCACACAACACAGACTTCACTTGCATTTTTCTGCAAACAGTTCTTTCTATACATTCCAATCTGGACTGATTTATAGACAGGAAGATCTTGTTCCTTTGAAATCTGCTCAATAGCTCTGGTCTGGTTAAACTGATTAATTTCAGCTTGCTTTGCTGCAACACAAGGGGACAGCTCCACCTACTGGCTATTTTAATCAATGCACTGCTTCTCAATGCTTTTCAATAGCAGTCACATAACTGGAAAAAAAGGTTGTTATTCTGAAACGGTGTAAATTGAACCGTTGTAAAACGAGGGTCGCCTGGTATTTGTTTTTTTTATGTAGTATTTAAAGGAATATTATAAAATGAGTCTAATTGAGGGCAGTGAATCAGCCCAGGTGCTAATGAGTCGAGATTTTAAGGGCTGCTAAAATTAAACATTTATAATGCAGATAGTACATGCACTAAAATCATATTTAATTCTGTGATCAAATTATGAAGTATTTTTGTATATAAACTTTGTGTTTCTACTAATCAGATGCAGGCATTCCCATAATATACCAACATGAGTCTGTGATTGGTTGATGGGTATCACATGATTCTAGGGGCAGGGAAATAAAGCAAAACCCAGAAATTAAAAAAAAAAACTACTACTTTATAGTGTTAGTACTTAAAAATGTTCTACTGTTGATGTGAAACAGTGTCATCTAAACATTATCATTAGCGTGAAGTACTTTTTAGCTAATGAGCATTAGTAGGGAGTAAATAATGTAAAATGAGTATTCACAGGAAGTAAATAATGTCCAATGTGCATTCACAGGAAGTAAACATCAGCCAATGAGTATTCGCAGGAAGTGCATTTCCACCAATTAGCATTCACAGGAAGTACATGCCGATGTGTTCCGTTTGGCTGTAACTCGGGGTAGTATAGTAATCTCTTATCATTTTTTTTCTTTCTCTAGCTGCAATCAATCTGGTGAAGCTGAAGCTCTTCAGACATTACTATGTTATGGTAAGTCGAACCCTGTTTGCCCCCGTGCTGACCTATATAGATATGTGGGACCTGCAAGGTTTTTGCTGGGTAGAAGCTCAGAACATTATTAAAATTAAGCCAATGTGTAATTTATTTATTTTTTCTAAAGAAGCCTCTCAGATTAATGATAAAACTTAAAGGGACAGTCTACTCCAGAATTTTTATTTTTAAAAAGATAGATAATCCCATTCCCCAGTTTTGCACAACCAGCACAGTTATATTAATACACTTTTTACCTCTGTGATTACCTTGTATCTAAGCCTCTGCAGACTGCCCCTTATCTCAGTTATATTAATATACTTTTTACCTCTGTGATTACCTTGTATCTAAGCCTCTGCAGACTGCTCCTTATCTCAGTTATATTAATGTACTTTTTACTTCTGTGATTACCTTGTATCTAAGCCTCTGCAGACTGCCCCTTATCTCAGTTATATTAATATACTTTTTACCTCTGTGATTACCTTGTATCTAAGCCTCTGCAGATGCCCCTTATCTCAGTTATATTAATATACTTCTTACCTCTGTGATTACCTTGTATCTAAGCCTCTGCAGACTGCTCCTTATCTCAGTTATATTAATATACTTTTTACCTCTGTGATTACTTTGTATCTAAGCCTCTGCAGACTGCTCCTTATCTCAGTTATATTAATGTACTTTTCTCCAACATTGGTGTGTCCGGTCCACGGTGTCATCCATTACTTGTGGGATATTCTCCTCCCCCACAGGGAAAGGCAAGGAGAGCACACAGCAAGAGCTGTCCATATAGTCCCTCCCAGGCTCCGCCCCCCCAGTCATTCTCCTTGCCGCTCTGAACAAGTAGCATCTCCTCGGGGATGGTGAGGAGTTTGTGGTGTTTAGTTGTAGTTTTTTATTCTTCTATCAAGAGTTTGTTATTTTAAAATAGTGCTGGTATGTACTATTTACTCTGAAACAGAAAGAGATGAAGATTTCTGTTTGTGAGAGGATTATGATTTTAGCAGCAGTTACTAAAATCGTTTGCTGTTTCCACATAGGACTGTTGAGATGAGATAACTTCAGTTGGGGGGAACAGTTTGCAGACTTTTCTGCTCAAGGTATGACTAGCCATTTTCTAACAAGACTGTGTAATGCTGGAAGGCTGTCATTTTCCCCTCATGGGGATCGGTAAGCCATCTTCTTAGTCTCAAACAGAATAAAGGGCTTATTATGGGCTATAAACTGGTAGACACTTTTAGGGGCTAAATTGATTGCTTTATTTAAGTATTATATGCAGTTTGAAGTTGTATTTCACACTTTTATAACATTGGGGAACGTTTTTAGCACCAGGCACTTGTTAAGACACCTTCCCAGTCAGGAAGGGCCTTTCTCTGTAGTAGGCAGAGCCTCATTTTCGCGCCATTACTGTGCAGTTAATTTTGAGTTCAGTACATGCAGCTGCATGTGTGAGGGTCTGGAATCCACTAAAAACGTTCCTAGAAGGCTTCATTTGGTATCATATACCCCCCTGGGATTGGTGAAGTTGCAGCAAAGGCTGTGGCTGGGACTGTAAGGGGGTTAAAATAAAAAACGGCTCCGGTTTCCACATTTTAAGGGTTAACAGCTTGAAAATTGGGGTGCAATACTTTGAATGTATTAAGACACTGTGGTGAAAATTTGGTAAAGATTGGATAATTCCTTCATAGTTTTTCACATATTCAGTAATAAAGTGTGCCCTGTTTAACATTTAAAGAGACAGTAACGGTTTTGTTTTAAAACGGTTTTTGTGCTTTATTAACCAGTTTAAGCCTGTTTAACATGTCTGTACCTTCAGATAGATCATGTTCTGTATGTATGGTAGCCAATGTGGTTCCCCCTTCAAATATAGTGTGATAATTGTGCCATTGCGTCCAAACAAAGTAAGGACAGAACTGTCACAAATTGTAAAGTTGCCCAGGATGATTCCTCAGATGAAGGAAGTAGACATAGTTCTACATCATCTCCTTCTGTGTCTATACCAGTTATGCCCGCGCAGGCGACCCCTAGTACTTCTAGCGCGCCAATGCTTGTTACTATGCAGTAATTGACGGCAGTAATGGATAACTCCATAGCTAATATTTTATCCAAAATGCCAGCATTTCAGAGAAAGCGCGATTGCTCTGTTTTAAACACTGTAGAGCAGGAGGGCGCTGATGATAATTTTTCTGTCATACCCTCACACCAATCTGAAGTGGCAGTGAGGGAGGGTTTGTCAGATGGGGAAATTTCTGATACAGGAAGAATTTCTCATCAGGCAGAACCTGATGTTGTGACATTTAAATTTAAATTAGAGCATCTCCGCGCATTACTTAAGGAGGTGCTATCTACTCTGGATGATTGTGACAATCTGGTCAACCCAGAAAAATTGTGCAAGATGGACAGTTCCTTGAGGTCCCGGTGCACCCTGATGCTTTTCCGATACCTAAACGGGTGGCGGACATAGTGAATAAGGAGTGGGAGAAGCCAGGCATACCTTTTGTCCCTCCACCTATATTTAAGAAATTGTTCCCTATGGTCGACCCCAGGAAGGACACATGGCAAACAGTCCCTAAGGTCGAGGGGGAGTTTTCTACTCTAGCCAAGCGCACGACCATTCCTATTGAGGACAATTGTGCTTTCAAAGATCCTATGGATAAAAAATTGGAGGGTTTGCTTAAAAAGATTTTTGTACAGCAAGGTTACCTCCTTCAACCTATTTCGTGCATTATTCCTGTCACTACAGAGGCGTGGTTCTGGTTCGAGGAACTGGAAAAGTCGCTCAGTAGGGAGACTCCGTATGAGGAAGTCATGGACAGAATTTACGCACTTAAGTTAGCTAATTCCTTTATTTTAGACGCCGCTTTGCAGTTAGCGAGGTTAGCGGCAAAAAATTCAGGGTTTAAAATTGTGGCGCGCAGAGCGCTCTGGCTAAAGTCTTGGTCGGCGGATGTATCTTCCAAGACAAAATTGCTTAATACCCCTTTCAAAGGTAAGACCCCTTTTGGGCCAGAATTGAAAGAGATTATTTCAGTCATCACTGGGGGAAAGGGCCATGCCCTCCCACAAGATAAACCTTTCAAGGCTAAGAATAAGTCCAATTTTCGTTCCTTTCGCAATTTCAGGAACGGACCGGCTTCCAACTCTGCAGCCTCTAGACAAGAGGGTAACGCTTCCCAGACTAAACCAGCTTGGAAATCAATGCAAGGCTGGAACAAGGGTAAACAGGCCAAGAAACCTGCTGCTGCTACCAAGACAGCATGAAGAGGTAGCCCCCGATCCAGAACCGGATCTAGTAGGGGGCAGACTCTCTCTCTTTGCTCAGGCTTGGGCAAGAGATGTTCAGGATCCCTGGGCACTAGAAATAGTCTCTCAGGGTTATCTTCTAGAATTCAAGGAACTACCCCCTAGGGGAAGGTTCCACATATCTCACTTATCTTCAAACCAAGTAAAGAGACAGGCATTCTTACATTGTGTAGAAGACCTGTTAAAGATGGGAGTGATACTCCCAGTTCCAACTGTGGAACAAGGTCAGGGGTTTTACTCAAATCTGTTTGTAGTTCCCAAAAAAAGAGGGAACTTTCAGACCAATTCTGGATTTAAAAATTCTAAACAAATTTCTCAGAGTGCCATCGTTCAAAATGGAAACTATTCGAACGATTTTACCTACAATCCAGGAGGGTCAATTTATGACTACCGTGGATCTAAAGGATGCGTATCTGCATATTCCTATCCACAAAGATCATCATAAGTTCCTAAGGTTCGCCTTTCTGGACAAACATTACCTATTGTGGCTCTCCCATTCGGACTAGCCACTGCTCCAAGGATTTTCACAAAGGTGCTCGGGTCCCTTCTAGCGGTTCTAAGACCCAGGGGCATTGCAGTGGCACCTTACTTGGACGACATCCTAATTCAAGCGTTGTCTCTTTCAAAGACAAAGGCTCACACAGACATTGTTCTAGCCTTTCTCAGATCTCACGGGTGGTAGGTGAACATAGAAAAAAGTTCCCCGTCTCCGTCAACAAGAGTCCCTTTCTTGGGAACAATAATAGATTCTTTAGAAATGAAGATTTTCCTGACAGATGTCAGAGAGTCAAAGCTTCTAAACGCTTGTCAAGTTCTTCACTCTGTTCTACGGTCTTCCATAGCTCAGTGCATGGAAGTAGTAGGGTTGATGGTTGCAGCAATGGACATAGTTCCTTTTGCGTGAATTCATCTAAGACCATTACAACTGTGCATGCTCAAACAGTGGAATGGGGACTATACAGACTTGTCTCCAGTGATTCAAGTAGATCAGAAGGCCAGAGACTCACTCCGTTGGTGGCTGACTCAGGATCACCTGTCCCAGGGAATGAGCTTCCGCAGACCAGAGTGGGTCATTGTCACGACCGACGCCAGTCTATTAGGCTGGGGCGCGGTCTGGGATTCCCTGAAAGCTCAGGGTCTATGGTCTCGGGAAGAGTCTCTTCTCCCGATAAACATCCTGGAACTGAGAGCGATATTCAATGCTCTCCGGGCTTGGCCTCAACTAGCAAAGGCCAGATTTATAAGATTCCAATCAGACAACATGACGACTGTTGCTTACTTCAACCATCAGGGGGGAACAAGGAGTTCCCTGGCGATGAGAGAGGTGACCAAGATCATCAAATGGGCGGAGGATCACTCCTACCACCTGTCTGCGATCCACATCCCAGGAGTGGAAAACTGGGAGGCGGATTATCTGAGTCGTCAGACCTTTCATCCGGGGGAGTGGGAACTCCACCCGGAGGTGTTTGCCCAGTTGACCCAATTATGGGGAATTCCAGACATGGATCTGATGGCGTCTCATCAGAACTTCAAGGTTCCTTGCTACGGGTCCAGATCCAGGGATCCCAAGGCGACTCTAGTGGATGCATTAGTGGCGCCTTGGACTTTCAACCTAGCTTATGCGTTTCCACCGTTCCTTCTCATTCCCAGGCTGGTAGCCAGGATCAAACAGGAGAAGGCCTCGGTGATTTTGATAGCTCCTGCGTGGCCACGCAGGACTTGGTATGCAGACCTGGTGAATATGTCATCGGCTCCACCATGGAAGCTACCTTTGAGACAGGATCTTCTAGTACAAAGTCCATTCGAACATCCAAATCTAGTTTCTCTCCAGCTGACTGCTTGGAAATTGAACGCTTGATTTTGTCTAAGCGTGGGTTTTCGGATTCTGTGATAGATACTCTGGTACAAGCCAGAAAACCTGTGACTAGAAAGATTACCATAAAATATGGAAAATATATATCTGTTGGTGTGAATCCAAGGGATTCTCATGGAGTAAGATTAAAATTCCTAGGATCCTTTCCTTTCTCCAAGAAGGTTTGGATAAGGGATTATCAGCGAGTTCTCTAAAAGGACAGATTTCTGCTTTATCTGTCTTGTTACACAAACGACTGGCAGCTGTGCCAGATGTTCAAGCTTTTGTTCAGGCTTTGGTCAGGATCAAGCCTGTTTACAGACCCTTGACTCCTCCCTGGAGTCTAAATTTGGTTCTTTCAGTTCTTCAAGGGGTTCCGTTTGAACCCTTACATTCCATAGATATCAAGTTGTTATCTTGGAAAGTTCTGTTTTTGGTTGCTATTCTTCTGCTAGAAGAGTTTCTGAATTATCTGCTCTGCAGTGTAATCCGCCCTATCTGGTGTTCCATTCAGATAAGGTTGTTTTGCGTACTAATCCTGGTTTCCTTCCAAAGGTTGTTTCCAACAAGAATATTAACCAGGAAATAGTTGTGCCTTCTTTGTGTTCGAATCCAGTTTCAAAGAAGGAACGCTTGTTACACAATTTAGATGTAGTCCGTGCTTTAAAGTTCTATTTAGAAGCAACAAAGGATTTCAGACAAACGTCTTCTCTGTTTGTAGTTTATTCTGGCAAGAGTAGAGGTCAAAAAAGCTACTGCTACCTCTCTTTCCTTTTGGCTGAAAAGCATCATACGATTGGCTTACGAGACTGCCGGACGGCAGCCTCCTGAACGAATCACAGCTCACTCTACTAGGGCTGTGGCTTCCACATGGGCCTTCAAGAACGAGGCTTCTGTTGATCAGATATGTAAGGCAGCGACCTGGTCTTCTCTGCACACTTTGTCCAAATTCTACAAATTTGATACTTTTGCTTCTTCGGAGGCTATTTTTGGGAGAAAGGTTTTGCAAGCCGTGGTGCCTTCTGTTTAGGTAACCTGATTTGCTCCCTCCCTTCATCCGTGTCCTAAAGCTTTGGTATTGGTTCCCACAAGTAATGGATGACACCGTGGACCGGACACACCAATGTTGGAGAAAACAGAATTTATGCTTACCTGATAAATTACTTTCTCCAACGGTGTGTCCGGTCCACGGCCCGCCCTGGTTTTTTAATCAGGTTTGAAGAATTTCTTTCTCTATACACTACAGTCACCACGGCACACTATAGTTTCTCCTTTTTTTCTCCTAACTGTCGGTCGAATGACTGGGGGGGCGGAGCCTGGGAGGGACTATATGGACAGCTCTTGCTGTGTGCTCTCCTTGCCTTTCCCTGTGGGGGAGGAGAATATCCCACAAGTAATGTATGACACCGTGGACCGGACACACCGTTGGAGAAAGTAATTTATCAGGTAAGCATAAATTCTGTTTTTACTTCTGTGATTACCTTGTATCTAAGCCTCTGCAGACACTTATCTCAGGGCTGTTTAAGACTTGCATTTTAGCCAATCAGGGCCCTCTCCTTTGTAACTCCACGGGAGTGAGCACAATGTTATGTATATGGCACACATGAACTAGCACTGTCTTGCTGTGAAAAGCTAATAAAATGCACTGAGATAAAGACGGCCTGCAGGGGCTTAGAAACAGGCAGAGATTTAGAGTTTAGTTGTTAAAGTATTTTAATATATAGCAATGTTGGTTGGGGAATAGGTAGTAAAGGCATTATCTATCTTTGTAAACAATACAAATTTTGGAGTAGACTGTCCCTTTAAACTGAGTAATAGCAGTTGCCGCCAATGACCAGCGGCATCCTGATCAGAAACAGGACTTTACATATGTGTTTAACCCTGTCACATGGTGGACTATGCTAACTGGGATTTATAAATCCTATAACGTGATTGGAAATGGTCACACTGGAGATAAACAAAAATATTGGTTCTGCACTACTGGGAGAAAGCCAATGACGAGGCATATCTGTGTAGTAGTAGTGCACTGCTGCTCTGGAGCTGGCTTTAGCTTTGTGTTTAACCTCTTTGCAGAGGTTAAACACATAAGTAGAGCACCTTATTATCACACTGTTGCTGGCAAATATCACATCAGAGCTTTGTTCATATTGTGATTTATAATGTACAGCCATAACTTAACTGCGCCTAATGTCACAAGGTTCCTATTTAAAGCTTGAACCCAGAGTGCTCCAGCTGTAATTGTCCCACCCGCTGATGCACAACAAGAGCACTGGTGAGCTCAGTAGTGCGCTAAATGATGGATTCGGCTGCTGCAGTAATTGTCCCACCCGCTGATACACAACAAGAGCGCTGGTGAGCTCAGTAGTGCGCTAAATGAGGAGGGATTCAGCTGCAGTAATTGTCCCACCCGCTGATACACAACAAGAGCGCTGGTGAGCTCAGTAGTGCGCTAAATGATGGATTCGGCTGCTGCAGTAATTGTCCCACTCGCTGTTACACAACAAGTGCGCTGGTGGGCTCAGTACTGCGCTAAATGAGGATGGATTTGGCTGCAGTAATTGTCCCACCCGCTGATACACAACAAGAGCGCTGGTGAGCTCAGTAGTGCGCTAAATGATGGATTCGGCTGCTGCAGTAATTTTCTCACAGGCTGATGCACAACAAGAGCGCTGGTGAGCTCAGTACTGCGCTAAATGAGGGATTCAGCTGCAGTAATTGTCCCACAGGCTGATGCACAACAAGAGCGCTGGTGAGCTCAGTACTGCGCTAAATGAGGATGGATTCGGCTGCAGTTATTGTCCCACCCGCTGATACACAACAATAGCGCTGGTGAGCTCAGTACTGCGCTAAATGAGGAGGGATTCAGCTGCAGTAATTGTCCCACCCGCTGATACACAACAATAGCGCTGGTGAGCTCAGTACTGCGCTAAATGAGGAGGGATTCAGCTGCAGTAATTGTCCCACCCGCTGATGCACAACAAGAGCGCTGGTGAGCTCAGTACTGCGCTAAATGAGGAGGGATTCAGCTGCAGTAATTGTCCCACCCGCTGATACACAACAAGAGCGCTGGTGAGCTCAGTACTGCGCTAAATGAGGAGGGATTCAGCTGCAGTAATTGTCCCACCCGCTGATACACAACAAGAGCGCTGGTGAGCTCAGTACTGCGCTAAATGAGGAGGGATTCAGCTGCAGTAATTGTCCCACCCGCTGATACACAACAAGAGCGCTGGTGAACTCAGTACTGCGCTAAATGAGGATGGATTCAGCTGCAGTAATTGTCCCACCCTCTGATACACAACAAGAGCGCTGGTGAGCTCAGTACTGCGCTAAATGAGGAGGGATTCAGCTGCAGTAATTGTCCCACACGCTTATATACAACAAGAGCGCTGGTGAGCTCAGTACTGCGCTAAATGAGGAGGGATTCAGCTGCAGTAATTGTCCCACACGCTTGTACACAACAAGAGCGCTGGTGAGCTCAGTACTGCGCTAAATGATGGATTTGGCTGCTGCAGTAATTGTCCCACACACTGATACACAACAAGAGCGCTGGTGAACTCAGTAGTGCGCTACATGAGGATGGATTCAGCTGCAGTAATTGTCCCACACGCTGATACACAACAAGAGCGCTGGTGAGCTCAGTACTGCGCTAAATGAGGAGGGATTCAGCTGCAGTAATTGTCCCACCCGCTGATACACAACAAGAGTGCTGGTGAGCTCAGTACTGCGCTAAATGAGGAGGGATTCAGCTGCAGTAATTGTCCCACCCGCTGATACACAACAAGAGCGCTGGTGAGCTCAGTACTGCGCTAAATGAGGAGGGATTCAGCTGCAGTAATTGTCCCACCCGCTGATACACAACAAGAGCGCTGGTGAGCTCAGTACTGCGCTAAATGAGGAGGGATTGAGCTGCAGTAATTGTCCCACACGCTGATACACAACAAGAGCGCTGGTGAGCTCAGTACTGCGCTACATGAGGATGATTCGGCTGCAGTAATTGTCCCACACGCTGATGCACAACAAGAGCGCTGGTGAGCTCAGTAGTGCGCTAAATGATGGATTCGGCTCCTGCAGTAATTGTCCCACCCGCTGATACACAACATGAGCGCTGGTGAGCTCAGTACTGCGCTAAATGAGGAGGGATTCAGCTGCAGTAATTGTCCCACCTGCTGATACACAACAAGAGCGCTGGTGAGCTCAGTACTGCGCTAAAAGAGGAGGGATTCAGCTGCAGTAATTGTCCCACCCGCTGATACACAACAAGAGCGCTGGTGAGCTCAGTACTGCGCTAAATGAGGAGGGATTCAGCTGCAGTAATTGTCCCACCCTCTGATACACAGCAAGAGCGCTGGTGAGCTCAGTACTGCGCTAAATGAGGAGGTATTCAGCTGCAGTAATTGTCCCACCTGCCGATACACAACAAGAGCGCTGGTGAGCTCAGTAGTGCGCTAAATAAGGATGGATTCAGCTGCCGTAATTGTCCCACCCACTGATACACAACAAGAGCGCTGGTGAACTCAGTACTGCGCTAAATGAGGAGGGATTCAGCTGCAGTAATTGTCCCACCCGCTGATACACAACAAGAGCGCTGGTGAGCTCAGTAGTGCGCTAAATGAGGAGGGATTCAGCTGCAGTAATTGTCCCACACACTGATACACAACAAGAGCGCTGGTGAGCTCAGTACTGCGCTAAATGAGGAGGGATTCAGCTGCAGTAATTGTCCCACCCGCTGATACACAACAAGAGCGCTGGTGAGCTCAGTACTGCGCTAAATGAGGATGGATTCAGCTGCAGTAATTGTCCCACCCACTGATACACAACAAGAGCGCTGGTGAGCTCAGTACTGCGCTAAATGATGGATTTGGCTGCTGCAGTAATTGTCCCAGCCGCTGATACACAACAAGAGCGCTGGTGAGCTCAGAACTGCGCTAAATGAGGAGGGATTCAGCTGCAGTAATTGTCCCACCCGCTGATACACAACAAGAGCGCTGGTGAGCTCAGTAGTGCACTTAATGAGGATGGATTTGGCTGCAGTAATTGTCCCACCCGCTGATACACAACAAGAGCGCTGGTGAGCTCAGTACAGCGCTAAATGAGGATTGATTCAGCTGCAGTAATTGTCCCACCCGCTGATACACAACAAGAGCGCTGGTGAGCTCAGTACTGCGCTAAATGAGGAGGGATTCAGCTGCAGTAATTGTCCCACCCGCTGATACACAACAAGAGCGCTGGTGAGCTCAGTACTGCGCTAAATGATGGATTTGGCTGCTGCAGTAATTGTCCCACCCGCTGATACACAACAAGAGCGCTGGTGAGCTCAGTACTGCGCTAAATGAGGAGGGATTCAGCTGCAGTAATTGTCCCACCCGCTGATACACAACAAGAGCGCTGGTGAGCTCAGTAGTGCGCTAAATGAGGATGGATTCAGCTTCAGTAATTGTCCCACCCGCTGATACACAACAAGAGCGCTGGTGAGCTCAGTACTGCGCTAAATGAGGATGGATTCAGCTGCAGTAATTGTCCCACCCGCTGATACACAACAAGAGCGCTGGTGAGCTCAGTACTGCGCTAAATGAGGAGGGATTCAGCTGCAGTAATTGTCCCACACGCTGATACACAACAAGAGCGCTGGTGAGCTCAGTACTGCGCTAAATGATGGATTTGGCTGCTGCAGTAATGTCCCACCCGCTGATACACAACAAGAGCGCTGGTGAGCTCAGTACTGCGCTAAATGATGGATTTGGCTGCTGCAGTAATTGTCCCACCCGCTGATACACAACAAGAGCGCTGGTAAGCTCAGTACTGCGCTAAATGATGGATTTGGCTGCTGCAGTAATTGTCTCACAGGCTGATACACAACAATAGCGCTGGTGAGCTCAGTAGTGCGCTAAATGATGGATTTGGCTGCTGCAGTAATTGTCCCAACCGCTGATACACAACAAGAGCGCTGGTGAGCTCAGTACTGCGCTAAATGAGGGATTTGGCTGCTGCAGTAATTGTCCCACCCGCTGATACACAACACGAGCGCTGGTGAGCTAAATACTGCGCTACATGAGGAGGGATTCAGCTGCAGTAATTGTCCCACCCGCTGATACACAACAAGAGCTCTGGTGAGCTAAATACTGCGCTACATGAGGAGGGATTCAGCTGCAGTAATTGTCCCACCCGCTGATACACAACAAGAGCGCTGGTGAGCTCAGTACTGCGCTAAATGAGGAAGGATTCGGCTGCAGTAATTGTCCCACACGCTGATACACAACAACAGCGCTGGTGAGGTCACTACTGCGCTAAATGAAGAGGGATTCAGCTGCAGTAATTGTCCCACCCGCTGATACACAACAAGAGCGCTGGTGAGCTCAGTAGTGCGCTAAATGAGGATGGATTCAGCTGCCGTAATTGTCCCACCCACTGATACACAACAAGAGCGCTGGTGAGCTCAGTAGTGCGCTAAATGAGGAGGGATTCAGCTGCAGTAATTGTTCCACCCGCCGATACACAACAAGAGCGCTGGTGAGCTCAGTAGTGCGCTAAATGAGGAGGGATTCAGCTGCCGTAATTGTCCCACCCACTGATACACAACAAGAGCGCTGGTGAGCTCAGTAGTGCGCTAAATGAGGAGGGATTCAGCTGCAGTAATTGCCCACACACTTATACACAACAAGAGCGCTGGTGAGCTCAGTAGTGCGCTAAATGAGGAGGGATTCAGCTGCAGTAATTGCCCACACACTTATACACAACAAGAGCGCTGGTGAGCTCAGTAGTGCGCTAAATGAGGAGGGATTCAGCTTCAGTAATTGTCCCACCCGCTGATACACAACAAGAGCGCTGGTGAGCTCAGTACTGCGCTAAATGAGGATGGATTCAGCTGCAGTAATTGTCCCACCCGCTGATACACAACAAGAGCGCTGGTGAGCTCAGTACTGCGCTAAATGAGGAGGGATTCAGCTGCAGTAATTGTCCCACCCGCTGATACACAACAAGAGCGCTGGTGAGCTCAGTACTGCGCTAAATGATGAATTTGGCTGCTGCAGTAATTGTCCCACCCGCTGATACACAACAAGAGCGCTGGTGAGCTCAGTACTGCGCTAAATGATGAATTTGGCTGCTGCAGTAATTGTCCCACCCGCTGATACACAACAAGAGCGTTGGTGAGCTCAGTACTGCGCTAAATGATGGTTTTGGCTGCTGCAGTAATTGTCTCACAGGCTGATACACAACAATAGCGCTGGTGAGCTCAGTAGTGCTCTAAATGATGGATTTGGCTGCTGCAGTAATTGTCCCACCCGCTGATACACAACAAGAGCACTGGTGAGCTCAGTACTGCGCTAAATGAGGGATTTGGCTGCTGCAGTAATTGTCCCACCCGCTGATACACAACAAGAGCGCTGGTGAGCTCAGTACTGCGCTAAATGAGGAGGGATTCAGCTGCAGTAATTGTCCCACCCGCTGATACACAGCAAGAGCGCTGGTGAGCTCAGTACTGCGCTAAATGAGGATGATTTGGCTGCAGTAATTGTCCCACAGGCTGATGCACAACATGAGCGCTGGTGAACTCGGTACTGCTCTAAATGATGGATTCAGCTGCAGTAATTGTCCCACCCACTGATACACAGCAAGAGTGCTGGTGAGCTCAGTACTGCGCTAAATGATGGATTAAGCTTCAGCAATTGTCCCACCTGCTGATACACAACAAGAGTGTTGGTGAGCTCAGTACTGCGCTAAATGAGGATGATTCGGCTGCAGTAATTGCATTAGAGTAATCTATCACAGCACTGACTATAGGTACTCGAGATGCAACCCAAACAGGAATCTATAAAGTGGTGCCATAAATTCCTCTTGTCGAGATTAATTCCAGATCTACTGCTTGACACAAGCTTTAGTGAGCCGGTAAGTGAGGGGGGTAGAGCTACAGAATGCCACTTAAGGGTTAAGAAAGCTGTATGCTAGTGTGGTATCCATGTCAGTACGTGTTACTATAAGCAAGTGCTAATGTTTATACCTCTTCTACAAATGCTGCTCTCAGATCTGGCAGTGATGTGGTTAATTTCTCGTATCTCTGTTACAGGTTGTCTGCTTCATTTACTTCACCCGAATCATCGCAATGCTTATCAA